>NC_140499.1:18429117-18599117 GCF_964271855.1 Acomys minous | reverse complement strand
TTCCTTTGTTCATTATCCAGATAGCAGACATGAGACACTTCAGTTTTCAGCCTTTATGAGCAGTATTGCAATGGTCTTATGTGTGTGACAGTCTTAATTCTGCTTTAGTGCATTTTTAGATTCCACAGATGATAGAAAATATATAATATTTGTATTTATGATTCTAGATATTGCTTGACAATGGTTTCTACCACAACTTTTTTTCTACAAAAGATGCATTCCATTTTTCTACATAGCTCAGCAGTAGTCCACTGTGTGTTATGCTGCATTTCCTTCATCTACTTGTTGACCAACTTATGTTATTGGCAACTACAGTAAATATGAAAATATCTCTGAAATAAGCTGCTTGGATACTAACCTGGAAAGTGGACCGTGTGGGTCATGTGCCTGTTCTAGTTTATGTTTAGAGAGGCTGGATCTCTACCTAGATCTCTGTAGTGTCTGCACTGATATAGACCCACATCCTCCATCCTCCTAGCCTTAGCACTGACTTGCATCCTGCCAATGACATATTTTGATTCTCTTCCCCTGTGTCACTGACAACATTGTTCACTTGGGTTTCTTTACCATGGCCATTATGGCTGGGGTTTGAGGGAATATCATCACAATTTTCATATACAGTGCCCAATGGCAGAAGATATTGAAGATTCTTTTCAAGCATTTGCTGGATTTCTCTATTTATTTTTTGTTTACATTTCCAAACAGAGACCATTAGCCTTCAGAACTTTTCCTGAAAGGGTTGAAACATCCGTCTTTTCTGTGTAGCATCCACTTGTCCTGTGGCTGGCTCAGTGGTCCTGAATTCTTTTCAGAGGAGATCATTATTTCCCTTCAGTCTTAGAGGATAACTTTGCTGGAGGCCCAAACCTAGACTGGCAGTTACTTTCTTCCAGGAAAGGCCATCCTGACTGTTAGAGTTTCTCCTTAAAGTCTAGTATTGTTCCTTGGCTTGCCTTTGTAGGTGACTAGGCACTGCTCCTATGTAGCTTCCAGTAGTCTTTCTATACTCTGTAAATGTTGTGTTTTATCTATGCCAAGAAGTGTAAAATGTCTTATCTGGACATGCTTGTTTGATGTATCTGGATGTCCAACTCTTTGACAAGGTCTGGGAAACTGTTGCTATTATTCTATTAAATATGTTTGTATTACCATTAGCTCCAAACTTCACTCCTAGCTCTATGGCTGTAGTTTGTAAGTTATGTTGTTAGTGGTTCTCACAGAACTAGAGCACTCTTTCCCTTTCTGTATTTCCATCGAAATGTCCTAATTTCTTGACATTGTCTTCAAGCTCTGATGATATATTTATCTTTCACCCGACTCAGTCCACTGCTCAGGCTCACATCTGAGCTTTCCTATTTGGCATATTGAATCAGGATTTCAGTTTGACTATTCTCAAATTTTGTCTCTATATTTGTTCTTTCATAGCCTGCTGCTTATTAATATTCTCAGTTTCATTTACATGTTCATAAGTGTCCTCCTTGTATTCATTTATTATTTTTATAATGATGCTTTTGAATTCTTTGCCCAAATTCATTCTCTTCACCATCATTATGTTATATTCATGTGGAACTGTGAACTGTTAATTTTGGAGAAGCCATGTTGACTTTTGTTCCCTAATTTTTAAAATTTTAATATCTTTGCCTTATTCATCTTTGCTAAATCATTGTTTTGAAGTTTCACTACCACCTTTTCTCTATTTTTATCTTTAATTTATTTTTAAACTTTGTGCATGTGTGCAATAATATGATCTTATTGGTTCTGTATTTTTCTACTCCATATCCCTTAAGTCTTCTAATATGTGCAAATCTCAACTTCTAGTCTTCTGATTTTTTTTCTTTTTTTTCAAATAACCCACTAAATCCAATTAGTGATGCCCACACAAATGGGTAGGGGTATGGGGCTATGCACTAGGGCAGGTCTATCCTATCAGTAGCCACACCATACCCTCACAGAAGAAAGATCTCTCCTCCTCCCGGTGCTATGAACTGTAAATAGCTTATCAGATAGAGTGAGGTCCTGAAGAGGACCCTTCCACCCCATTCAAGTTGAGATTTTTCTTTACTGATCCTATTCAGGTCTTGTGCAGATAACCGCAACTCCTGTGAATTCATGACTGTGATATTCACTCTTTGTTCAAAAAAGCAAAATTTTCATAGCATTTCTATCGATCATAACAGTATTATATTCTTTCTGTCTCCTCTTTAAAGATGTTCCCTGAGCCTTAAGGAAGATCTGGGGTTGATAAAATGCCCCACTTGGGGCTGAGCTTATTCTTAACACTTTGAACAGTCATGAGTTTCTGCATTGATTAGTGACCACAGCAAAAAGATGCATTCATGACCAAGATTGAGAATAGCTCTGGTCTATGAGTATAAACATAAATATGTAAAATACCATCTGAAAACAATACCATTTAGCAAAGTAACAATCATAGGTTCCATCCTAGTATTTATGACTTATTCTGCTGTGGGAACTGACCTTGTTTGCAGTACAAGAATCTATTCCTCTCCAGAATAAATTCCCACATTACTCTTCGCCTGTGAAGTGAGGCAAGTAAAACCAAATGGAAGCCATTGGAGTTGCTTACACCAAGAAAAATGGTGAATCAAATATAAAATTGTATCCCAGGAGGAATTGCAGAAATTAGTGCCACCATCACAGAGTTAAAAGCAGTAGTTCCCACCACATCTCCTTTTGACTCTCTGATCTGGCCCATGCAGAAGGCATATGGAGAATGATAGCTGATGATGACAAAATTAACCAAGTAGTGACTCTGATTGCAGCTGCTTTGCCAATCGTGGTGTCCATACATGAGCAGATTAATACATTGCCCAGCACATGGCATGCAGCTATTGATCTAGCAAATGCCTTTTTTTCCCTCCATACCTGCCCATAAGGACAAATACAAGCACTTTTCTTTTATCTGACCAGACCAGAAGTATAAAATTTATGGTTTTATCTCACCGATATATTAACTCTTCAGCATGTAACATAACTAAGTTCAAAGATATCTTCATTTTCTATGTCTTCCACAAATTATTACGCTGGTCCACTGTATTAATAACATTATGCTGATTGGACTAAGTGAGCTGAAGGTAGCAATCACTTCGGACTTACTGGTAACACATATGCACATCAGTGGATAGGAAATAAACCTAAGAAGCGGTTTCTTATAGCTGGGCGAAAGTAGCTGAGCAGTGAAACATACATTCAGTATGTCTAAAGCACTGTACTTACATCAACACCATGCAGCACATGAGACATAGCAGTAGTTACGTATGTTGTCAAGACAATTACAACATCTTTAGAAGGAAAAAGAGCCCAAGAAAGTTTTATATGGTTTTGGAAGACATGAGTATGGGACAGTACAGAAAAATAATATAGATTATTACCAGGAAAAAGATAAAACCAGTCAATATATTAGAACACAGAATTCAAATAAAAATAATGAATAGAAAACTAATTAAGTGACCAGAAAATAGGAAAACATCAAGGGGAATAAATAAAGCTTATAAAGGATCAAGAAAAAAAATTAGGGAAAAAACAACAGAAAAAAATTAACCTAATTGAAGGACAAAAAGAAAAAAGGGAAGAGAGCTAAAGGAGCAGAAGAGGAAAATAATAAAAATTAAATGTCAGAAAACAGAGGTGATAGCTTATGTCTTAAATCTTAGAACTTAGGTAGCTGAAAGAGGAGAATCACGCGCTCAGGAACAGCATAGACTCTACAAGTGAGAGACTAATTGAAAAGTAAAAACAAAACAGGGCAAGACAAAACACAGAAAATAGATAATACAGCCTTACAGAAATGACAGAAAAAATACACACACACACACACACACACATACACACACACACACACACACACACACACACATATATTATATGTTGAAGAAAATTAAGAATTGGTATTCTGATATTTAAATAATTAAGTCTGCTAAAATGAAGATTGTAGAAAAAGAAACTGAACCCAATGACAAGAAAACACTATGTGTATTCATATCTATATGTATTCCTAAGCATAACCTGCTTGCTCAGTATGCATAATGTTACCTGTATGTGCATTTCCACCACTGGCCATTTGTTATTGGATAGGCAGTTGGTGTTTCTCCCCTGGGGAAGACCACCTTCCTGTGGGTCTTCACATATGGTTGAGGTCTCTTGAGTTTTCCCTGTACACTTTAGCACATCTACTGGTGTCATCTTTGCTCACCTTGTGATTAGCAGTCATTTTGGTGGGATATTATGAGTATAGCTTCTGCCATTAGTAGAAGACACAGTCTCACAGGAAATTCCATGATCTTCCTGCAGCCTCTCCTGCAATGGTCCCTGAAACTTAGGTGTAGGAGTGTTTTGTAGATATATTGGTTGTGAGTGGAGTGTACAACTCTTGATTTTGGCACTTGGGGCTATAAACTTCTGTCTTGGAACTGCTTTTAATGTATACCAGAGGTGTTGTCTTTTCTTTCTCGCTCATTTCCAGAAATAATTTAATTCCTTTCTTGATTTTTTTCTTTGAGCCATTCACCATTCATCATTGAGTTGGTAATCTCAAAGAGTTTATACACTTAATAGAGTTTCTTTTTTTAACTTTCTTTTTTTAATTATACTTTTTATTAATTTATTCATATTACATCTCAATTGTTAGCCCTTCCCCTGTTTCCTCCCATTCTTCCCTCCCTCACACTTCCCCCCTTCTCCCCTCCCCTATGTCTGTGATTGAGGGAGACCTCCTCCCCCTATATATGCTCTTAGAATATCGAGTCTCTTCTTGGTCACTTGCTATCCTTCCTCTGAGTGCTGCCAGGCCTCCCCATCCAGGGAACATGGTCAGAAAAGGAGCACCAAGGTTTGTGTGAGAGTCAGATCTCACTCTCCACTCAACAGTGAAGAACATCCTGTTCGTTGGCTAGGTCTTGGTAGGGGTTCGAAGTTTACTGCCTATATTCTCCTTGGCTGGTGCCTTAGTTTGAGGAGGACCCCAGGACCCAGATCTGCCTGTCATAAAGTTCTTCTTGTAGGTTTCCAGGACCCTGTGGGTCCTACTATTTCCCCATTCTTCCATGCTACTCTCGCCTAGTCCCACTCCTTGGAATATACCCAGAAAATGCCCTACCACACAACAGTAACATATATGCTCAACCATGTTCATAGCTGCTTTATACATAATAGCCAGAACATGGAAACATGTCCCTCAGTAGAAGAATGGACTAAGAAACTGTGGTACATTAACACTATGGAATACTACTCAGCTATTAAAAACAAGGAATTCCTGAAATTTGTGGACAAATCTAGAAATTATCATAATGAGTGAGTTCACCCAGGAGCAAAAAGAGACAAATGGTATATACTCATTTATATCAAAACACTAGTCCAAGGGATACGTACCATGAAAAACTTTACTTACCAAGAAAGTGGGTCAGAGGAGAGGACATCCTATTGAGACTTTAGGCGAGAGTAGCATGAGATAGAGTTTCATTTGCTATTGATTTTGTGTAATTTCATAATGTATCCTCAGAGAGGATACATTGGGGTTATTTCAATTATTCTGTATTTGTTATATTTTGCATTGTGTCCCAGCATGTGTGTCTAGTATAGAGAAGCTTCTATTGCTGCAGAATTGAGTATTTGTCTGGAGGCTTTTGGGTGGACTATTCTGTACATATTTCTTAGAGCCATTTGATGTAAAATGGCATTTAATTTCAAATTTTCTATGTTCATTTTCATCTAGGTGACCTATTTTTTTTTACTTGGGATGTTTGAAATAACCTGTATTAGTCAGTGTTCTATTGCTGTGAAGAGATACCATGGCCAAGGTAACTTTTACAAAGGAAAACATTTAATTGGGTCTGGCTTAAAGTTTCAGGAACTTAGTCCATTATTGTCATTGTGGGAAGAATGGCAGCATGCAGGCAGACATGGTGCTGGAGAAGGAGCTGAGAGGTCTATATCATGATCCTCAGGCAGCACAGGGGGACTGTGTGCCACACTGAGAGTAGCTTGAGCATCTGAGAGCTCAAAGCCTGCCCTCACAGTGACACACATCCTCCAACAAGACCACACCTACTCCAACAAGGCCACACCTCCTAATAATGTGACTCCCTATGGCCCAAGAATTCAAAGACATGGGTCCATGGAGGTCATTCTTCTTAAAACCACCACATACTCTATTCTTACTGTGTTTGTCTTAACATGTCTTTATTCCTATCCGTATACTTTTTTATCAAGTTGGTGTGCCAGTGTTGATTTCATATCAATTTTGTATACTGATATGTTTCTGATTAATTGATCCACTGATTATAATGAAGTGTCTTTCATTGTCTATTTTGATTAGTTTTAGTTTGGAGTTTATTTTAATATATTCATAAGGATGGCAGCACCCGATTGATACCTGATCTCATTTGCTGGGAATAGGATTTTCCCCATTCTTTCACTTGAAGTTGGAGCTCATCTTTAAAGCTTAGTTTTGTGTAGAAACACAAAGGTGGATTTTGTTCCTTAATCATGCAGCTAGACCATGTTTTTTTATTGCTGAGTTGAGGCTATTGATATTTAGAATTATTATTGAGTGGTATGTGTAGATTACTGTCATTTTGATGCCTTTTGCTTGCTTGTATACTTAGCTGGGACTTGTTTTTCATTAACTTTTATTTATTTCTGTTCTGTAATGCTTTCACTACATTTATTCCTCTCCAGTTTGAAGCAGTATCTCCACTATCCCGTTCAGAGTGTTTTTGTTGGATATGAATTGGTTTAGGTTGTTTGGATTATGGAAACTTTTTTCCCCTCAACTATGGCAAATAGTTTTGCTGGATACTATAGTCTATGTATGCTGTTCTGGTCATTGTGAACTTGTAATACATTACTTCAGGCTTTTTGACTTCCAGAGTTTCCATTGAGAAATCAACCATTATTCTGTTGGGTTTTTCTTAATCTATGACTTACGGGGTTTTTTTCCCCTTGCAGCTTTCAATATTTATTCTAAAATACTTAGGATTTTAACTATGATATGCTCTGGGCTCTGTTTTTTTTTCCTATTTCTGTATGGCTATGTCTTTCCTTAGTTTAGGGAGTTTTCTTTTATGATCTTGTTAAAGATTTAGTCTAAGCAATTGACCTGAGATTCTGCTCCCTCATTTATTCCTGCAAATCAAATATTTGGTTCTTTTATAACGTCCTACATTCCTGTGTTGTGTCATTTCAGTGTTGTTTAAACACCTTTCATTTTCTGTCTTTATTTCTTTCTGTCTATTTTTCTTTCCTCCTCCTCCTCCTCCTCCTCCTCCTTCTTCTTCTTTTGCTCCTTCTCCTCCTCCTCCTCCTTTTCCTCCATCTTCTCCTTCCACTTTTTGTTGCATGCTTGTTGTAATAATCTGGTTTTCTTAGACTGGGCCAGTGCAAGTGACACATGACCTCAGCTAGGCCAGACAAAGTAGGCTTACATATAAAGAACATTCATGGCTTCAGATCTAGAGTTGGGCTGGTGGGTTTGCAAGTGGCAATGGATGTGATTAAGGGCAGAGCAACATAAGATACTGGTATAAATGTGTTTATAGATTTGAGTTTTCTGTTTCAATGTATTGTCTTTGGAGATATTCCTAAAAAGGAAATTTCATTTCAAAATATGGCTGGAGAATATGTGGCTGGTTTTTTTTCCTACTGAGACTTTCATAATCAGCATAGTCTTGATATTATCAATGAGATTTGATTAAGTTTCAGGTTAATTTTGAACATTTCTAATTCAATTAATTAACTTGTATTTGTTTTATGTCATTATGTAAGGACTGTGGTGGGCAGGGCAGAGACAGATAAGCGCCTTTCTGGAAAACACAGCAATCCATGAATAACCTCTAGAACAACACCTGCAACGATCCCTAGATTTGGACAGATTGGACTGGAACAATTAGATGGCATGTAGACAAGCTTAATAATTAATCTACAACTGATGTTTTATAAGAGGAAGGATATAAAAAGAGTTCAGACATTAAAGTGCAGTACCTGAAATGACACTACAATGAGAGATTTTAACTGGCAGAAGAAATATCAATGAAGTTGAAGAGACGCCCCTTAAGAACTTTTGCAATACATAAAATAAATAAAAGGAGTAAAGACCTGACCTGCAATCCTGTTTTGTCCACAAAGAGCCTTTCCTGGGTATTTAGTTGTTTCAGGTCTTTGTAAACAGCACACACACATACGCACACACACACAGACACACACACACACAACCACACGCACACATTCACACATGCGTGCGCAGCAACAAAATAAACAGATTGTCCTGAGTACAGGCTGTGGCCTGTCAGTAAGAATTACATTCTAATTGTGCAGTGGGCAAACCTATCAGCAATGTCAACAGCGCTAGCCTGAGCAGTAGCCACCATAGCTGTCTCTTAGACTGGGCAGGCACGTGAGTCCTTCCTTTCTTCGGCTGGCCCTACGTTAATCTTTCCATGGTATTCAGACTTGATGCAAACATCCACCAGCAGACATGACCATAAACAGTTTGTCATCGTCCCCACTGGTCAAATATAAACATTCTCTGAATTGGATTTGGAGACTTGCAGAGACTTAGTGGGATTTACTATGGGGCAAATGCTGTGCGACTTTGAGGCTGAATAATTTGTTCTGTGATACAGTAGAAATATTTACTTTGGATGGAGAGCAGCAATCTTCAGAACGAGAAAAGTGCTGAGCAAGGGGAACCAACGCTGGTTCAGGGAACCGTATGCTAGAGCCTTTCTGCTCTATATCTTTATTACTAGGGATTATCTTACATTCTTTGTTTTTAGGGTTTTTTCTTGCTTTCTTTTTAGAGGAGCAAAGATTACAAAGTGCCTTGCCAAGTAAACTATCTTGTTCCTCAGACAGAAAGACACAGAAAATAAAAAGAAAGCAAACTCAAGTCTCCCTGGTGTCTGCTTTCCACTCTTGGACCCCTCTTGGATCACACTCCTCCTGGTGTACAAGTTATGGAAAAGAAAATAAGGTCTCCTATACCAGTCTCCATTCCACTGTTCTCCAATCAGTAAGGCACATGTGATGTTTACTTTATTACAGCCTATTTATTTATTAAACTGTTGGGACTGCAAAGCATACACATGTTTGTGTCCTCTCAACACACGAGTATGGGTGCCTGCATGGTTATATAACACAGCTGCATGCCCAAAAGTTAAAGCACAATGAGAAGCAATTCTTCAGAAAAGCCCTGAGCTCATCCCATATGACGTATAAATGCTTAGCCCTCACCTTCACTCAGAGTGTCAGAAATCTCTCAGTTATTTGCTAGGCTGGTGAGTAAAAATGCTATCAAGTTGGCATGTTAACCTAGAATTCCATATTTCTGGAAATGAAGTGTATTGAGGATACAAAATCAGCAGATATTTACTTAAATTATCCAAATATATGAAGAATAGGTGATTTATATGAAAAGTGATAGACAGATACACAATTGATGATAGATCTATTATAGATAAATGACATAGGTAGGTAAGATACAGACATATAATGTATAGATAATACCTACAAGATAGAGAACAGACAATTAGAAGGATAATATATAGAGATCACAGATAGATGCCAGATGGTCCGTGCACAGACAGGTAGATAGATGGGTGGATGAAGGCATAGTGTATAGTCAGGCTTCCCTAAGTCACAGAACTTATGGAGTGAATCTCTATATATACACCACGTGCGTACACACACACACACACACACACACACACACACACACACACACACACACACGAAATTTATTTGATTTATAAGCTGCAGTCCAACTAATTCAACAACGGAAAGTCCAGGAATGTAGTATTTTCTCAGTCCCACGAGGCTGGCTGTCTCAGCTGGTCATCGGTATGAGCTGGAATTCCAAAGAAGTAGGCTGCAAAGGATGTACTGGCAATGTGACAAAGCCTGCCTTCTTCCATTGTCCTTATAAAGGCCTCCAGCAGAAGGTATGGCCCAGAGTAAAGGTGTGCCCCAAGATCTGGATTGATCTGAATCAAAAGTGTGTGTCATCCCATCTCAAGATCCCGTGAGTTTTCCTGCCTAGAGATCTGGATCACAGGTGTGTCCTCCATTTCCGGATTGTAGTTTGTTTCAGATATAGTTAGACAGATAATAGACTATATGTGTAGGTGAAATCCACTCATTATATATTTTAACAACACTGCAATGAGACACAATAAGTTGGGTTTATGGGTTGTGTCTTTCCAGTGCTATGAGGTAATAGTAAAATGGCAGGACAATGGGCTTTTTTTTTTCAGTTGAGAATATTTTGCTTCCTTTTCACTTTACCTTAGTCACACTGGTTGTCTGTGGCAGAGTCCTTTGAGGATGCTCCCAGTATGACATAATGCAAACCATCTCTGAACTTTCACTTTATATTTTCTACATGTGCACGAAAGAGGGTTTACATGCCACCCGCTGTAACTTGTTGTTCAGCAAAACCCAGTTATTATTTCCCTAAGTTTTGAATTGTTTGGCTTCAGCTTAACCAACATCCCATCTCCCAAGCCAATATTATATTCTGGCAGACATTAAAAATCTGTGAGTGGAATGGTAAACAAGGTTTAATTATCTATTTATTTACCAAGCATTTTCTTCTTTATTTTCCCTCTTAATCCATATTTTATTTCAACTCTGAATAATAACACAAGTTTTTTTTTCAAAATTTCCATCTGGAGAAATTTCTAACAAAAAATCAAATCTTTTGTTTGAATTCGTTGTGCTTGGAAATAGGCTGGAGTTTAAAGAGATGCATTGAGTGCTTGCTGAAGTGGGAGATCTGTGCATAACTAATGAAGACAAAGCCGTATCCTAATGATTTAAGAGCAAAATAAACAAAAACAGACATATTTAATTCTCTTTTAGAGTTATTTTTCATGTGGTGAGGTTCTTTTTTAAATCTACAAACATTTAACAAAATACATTTTAACTTCTATTGCATGTTGGGGAATTCAGTGTCCTCAGTTCTTCCCAAGCTTTTCCTTTCTGAAGGATGAAGCCTTCCATGCCCTCCTTCTCAGTCCCCTCCTTGCTTCCTTGCTAAATACTGCAATTTGGCTTTTGCTGAATAGGAGTGTTTCACACAGTAAGTCTCTCTCTCTCTCTCTCTCTCTCTCTCTCTCTCTCTCTCTCTCTCTCTGATTTTATATGAAAACTATTTTCTGTGGTCAAAGTCATCTCTCTTTCTGTTCAGAATTCCTTCTCCTCTTCTTCCTGCTTTGTTTCCTTTTTTTCTCCATCAATAACTAGGAACACTAAATCCCAAAGCAGGGTGTGAAGGTCTTCAGACTCAGGCCTCAAGCTAAGCGGGCATTCTATTTCTAGCTACAGCCAACTCTTCATCTGCCCCCTGACATGCAGGCTTTGCTTTCCACACTGTCCTTAGAGTTCTGTCTTCTGATGCTCAGGTGCTATTGGATGGCTAGTGTCTGTCTACAATTCACTGCACATGAAAACTACGGCTGTGGAGTTCAGGCTCTGCACTGTAAGGCTGCCTAGATGCACATGTTGTCCTGTTAGCGACCTCCCTCCACTCCTGGGCAGTGGTTGTCCTCAGTTATCCCACATGTCAAGTTGGAAGGGTTGCTGCGCAGGGTCATACCAACCCTGTGTTTCTGTACAGAAGAGCCTGTTCATGCCTGTATGGGTTACTAGAAGCCTTCCACAGAATCATTAGATTCCCTGGGCTGAGTTTGAGATCTCATCTCAAATTTCATGAATAATGTGGACAGACTTCTCCCTGTGAAGTGTTTGATACTCACTCTCAGAGGATCTGGAACTGCTCAGTCAGGCTGTGAATCTACCTCACTAAACAGTGTCCTATGCAACTGTGCTGTGTTAACAGAATCCACGAGTGTGCAGGGATGGCAGAACGGGGTGTCCTTGATGCTACATTCTATATCCATCATTTCAACTATGAGTGTAAGTGTACATCATTTAGCCCAAAATTATTTCAGGGCAATACAAGGAATGGTGTGCACATCAAGAAGCTCTTAGCTAGTTGAGGTGGCGCACACCTGTAATCCCACCACTTGGGAGGCAGAGGCAAGCAGGTCTCTGTGAGTTCAAGGCCAGCCTGGTCTACAAAGTGAGTCCAGCACAGCCAAGGCTGTAGAAACCCTGTATCAAACAAAAGCAAAGACAAAACAAACAAACAAACAAACAAACAAAACCCAATCAAAGAAAAACAAAAAGAAAAGAAAAAGAAAAAAAATCTTTTTCCCAGTTACATCTATTATTCCTCAAATTATGTCACCCTTAGCATTCCCAGAAGAAATACTCTAAACACTCATTAAAAGCACAGTGAATGGCAGCGTACTGCGTTCTGTAGAGCACAGACATGCATTTTCTACACCTCCATCTTTGTGTCTTTTCATTCTTCAAAGTTCACTTCCTGAGACCACGTGATACACATTCAGTCTCCAGCTGAGGGCAGCAGGTAGGTGGAGACAGGGTAGTCTGAGGGCTTGGCTTCACCAATGAGTCAGTTAAAAACCTGCCCCAGTGCTCTGTTTTTGTTTTTGTTTTTTTGTTTTTTTTTGTTTTTGTTTTTTTGATATTGTCCCAGAGCTCTCTGCTTCTGAAACTACCCCTGGAGGCAGGAAGAATCCAGGGAAGAATCCATATAGCCTGTTCTTGTTCTACATCCACCTGACCCCACTGCAGTCAGAAGTTGATATAACGGAAATGTTATGTTATGCTAATTGTGATATTTTTGTGACAGCATCAAATGGCAAAACTGAGTTTCTCATAGTCATAAAAGTACATCTATTATTTTTATGTTTACAGTTTTCTTTCTCTCCCTCTCCCCCCTCCCTGCCTCCCTTTTCCTACCCTGCCCCCTCACCAGAGGGGATGTGCTGCAGAAAATGAGACCTCAAGTATCAATCTTTGCCTTGTCTTCTCCCTCGGTTGAGACAGGGTCCTTTTGTTGCTTTGTACTGGTACTTGTACACTGGACTCGTTGGCCTGTGATCTTCTTGGATACTCCTGTCTTTACTTCTAAATTCCCCCAGAGCCCTGGGAACAGGCATGTGATGTGGCGCTTGGTTTCTAGCTTGTGCATCAAGAATTTTACTCATACGCTGCTATATTTCTAGATGTCCTTTCACTCAAGTCAGGGCCTCGAGGGTAGGGGAAGGTGAGGAGGGAGGGAAGGGAGGAGAGATGGATTAGTGGTGAAGCATTTAGAAAAATTCTTTTAGGAAACAGCATCCTGTGACAAAAACACCATAGAGACATTAATACACACACACACACACACACATGCGTGCACATGCACACACACATGCACACAGGCACACACACAAAGGAAAAGAGAAAGAAAGGCAGCTCTCACTCTGAGTGGCAGAAATTGGCTCCAAATTCCTCGGAGACTCTTTTCCTATACAAGACACGCCCGCAGGCATTAGCCTTCATGGAGGGCTAATAGAAACTCATTACTAACTCAACTGGTTTATTAGCCTGCAAACGCCCGGCACATGCCACTGACACTTCTCAAAGCGTTTCCATGGTTTTCTCTTCTGCCTTTTTCCCCCCAGAAATATAGTTTACAAATGACAGTTTAAACAATTTCTGAAAAGCATTCTCTCATTCCTGTTATCCAGTCTTCAAAGGGCCATTATGTTATTTTCGCAGTTGTTAAAGGTGTTTCTCCTCTTTTATATGTGTCTATAAAATGAGCTCTATAGGACTCACCCCTTTGGAATTACGACCTGATATGTACAATTAAATCAGAATTACTTCTGTCCTTCTGACATCCCCTGCTATGGAGAATAGGCATGCTGGCTGTTAAAAACCTTCAAATTAACATGTTACTACCATAAATTATGACTTTATTTTTTAAGACTCAGTGTGCATGCATGTGGTATGTGTGTGTGTGTGTGTTTATGTGTATGTTCATGCATGTGTGCATATCTGGGTATCCATGGAGGTCATAAGCTTATCAGATTAATGTAAACTGCCCGTTGTGAGTCCTGAGAACTGAGCCTAGGTGTTCTGCGAGAACATCAGGAGGTCTAACAGCCAGGACACCTGTCCAACCCTGAATCTATTTCTTAAATAAGGTTTAGTAACTTTTTTGTTCATTTCCAGAAGAATGACCATAAGTGAAGAAAAGAGCTGTGGTAGATGTCCACTGGCCCAATTTCCAGATTGTAGTAAGAAGTATGTGTTGCAGTTCCCCACGGGTCTTTTCCATGATCTTGGCAGATGGTTTTTATGACTGGCACCATGGTTCGTCTATAAAGTCACACAACTTTCTCAGACACCCTGGCTGAGTATTAACAAAGATTCCAATGCCAGCTTAATACAAGGGGGATAAAGAAAAACAAAACACAGAGACTAGACACAGATAGGTTTGCAGACAGCCTCCATCCTCTGCAAGCAGAGGCCGCAGCCAGTGACGAATGGAGCTTGCCAGCTGACTTGCCTTCTCCACCCTTGGTTAGGCCTGGCGTTACTGCAGACATCACAGCCAAGTTCATTTTGGCACTATGGGTGGGATGGTGATGTTTTCAACAATTCCTCTGTATCTTCCACCACTCTAGGTGTGCTTTGTTGTATCAGGATTGTCTGGGCTTACACATACCTTACTCTTTTGTCCTGAGTGGTACTATCTTCCCTACCTAGAATGTGTCATTGGAACTGATTGGATGTGATGGAGGTGCTGAAGTGGGGCACTTGGGATGTGTCTGTGTCAGGAAGTCTTCCTTCTCATCGGTCGGATTAGTGATCATATGAGAGAGGTTGATGGGTTGTCCACACCCTTCCTGCAGTGGACAGCTGCAGCAGTAGTGTGCCTTTTAGAGTGGAGAGGCCCCTGTCAGCAGTACTTGTGCAGTGCTTTCCAGCTTCCTTGGACACAGAACTCTGTACAGTGCTCTCTATGATTCCCCTACGTCTCACAGGCAGTGATCTGAGTGTAGATCTAGGTCGTCCCCGGGGAGAAGCCTGTCAGTCACTAAGTCAGGGATTGCTACACACAAGCCCTGACCTGGTGCCTCACCTTACCCATCTACAGGTTTTTTGCTCAGCAGTTTCTCAGCTTCACAACTGTGGCCCCAAAACAAGTTCTGCCTCTCAGCTCATTTGCAGAGCCCGGATAATTAGCATAAACTAAAAACTGACCAAAAGTCAAAGTGTATTTTGATTCAAATTCCTAAAACTATTTATATTTTTAATAATGGTGATGTGACATTTGTAAGCATCTTGTATATTGTACCAGTTGTAAATGATTTACTTATATTTTACTTACAGTCATTGACTGTAACTTTCTTTACTCAAAAGCCCAAGAGAGTTTCTGTGACCATCACGATCCCATGCTTTGTTTACAGTGCACACTGGTCTTCTGTAAAATTATTTTAGCAGGGGAAGTACTCAGGAAATTGAACATTGAGACTGGAAGAAGACTAAGAGCCTCATTCTGCTGAGGCAATTGCACTATTTATACGATGTCAAGACTGTTTAATTAATTTTCCTAATGCTAACTAAAATCTGGGGAGGTGAATCTATAGAAATGATGAATATTTAGGTTTCAACTGGTTTAATGTAACATATTTCTATTTAATGTTCAAACTCCCTAAGACACATGACTTATGCTCTATGGAAACTACACAATTCTTGGACTGTAATGTGATATTTACTTTATCATCAGAAAGTTTAACTTTTTATTGACTAATGCTACAAGCCTATCTTTTTTAAAAACAAAACTATTTTAAGTACCTAGATAATGAAAGAAACCAACAAAGTTTAAAACAGAAACTATGGAAAAATGAACACAATCTGCTAATATCTTACGTAAATCAAACCAACATTGCGATTTAAATGTGTGATGACAAGCCACAGAATACAAATTGGTAAAGGGCCCTTGGAATTTCTCCCCAGGAAAATGGAAGAGGAGCTGCTCATAATGTCATCTGCTGCTTTCTTCATATCTTTGCTTAGGAAAGCCCTTAACTGTGGTGATACAAAGAAGACAGCCTAAAAGACTGTCAGTGAAAAATGCCATGACCACAGCCACAGTTACGGGTGGTACCTGGCCCTTTCCCAGTTTGTCACACATTAACAATTATACCACAAAGCCCTACGTAGTTAATTTATTCTGAATGTATTCACGTAAGCTGGGTGAAATATGTGACACCTTTGGAGCTGACACACTAGGAATGACAGAGACTGTACGTTTGAAATGGATATGCTATTGTGGATGGAGGTGGAAGAGCGTGCAGATGTGCATCTCTAATATGTCATAGACCTGAGATAGATTGTCACCAAGGAAGCCAAGCAGAATCTACAGAGAATGTGGAGAAATCAAGAGAATTGGGTCAGAGTCTAGGCTTCTTGTTAATATCAGAACTTGGCCACAAGGCTCTGTCATCAGACAGGCTCCACTCATTGTTCTAACTAAGCCAACCCTGAATGTCAACTTGTTGAAATTGAGGTGTTTCTAATACAGCATTAGTAAAGAAGTCACCCTGGGCTGGCAAGTGATGTGTCGTAGATCAAATTCAATGCCCTAGCAAAATGCTTGAGGCTGGGTAAGTTAGAAACAGCAGAGATGGATCGTTCACTGTCTTGTGGTTTTGGAAGTCTACCATCAACACATTGGTAATGGCAGTGTCTGGGCTTACTTAGATCTGGCTCCTTATTTGTGTCCTTAAATGAATCAAATCTCTCAATTAAAGCAGGAAATTTATGGGTGTGAGCTCTAAGCTCAAGACCCAATTATCTCTTGAATACCCCACCTCTTAATGTTATCACACTGGAGATTAAGTTATCACATTATCAATTTTCAAGATACTGCAAGTCCTTTTTCTAGTGTAACTGGACCCATTGTGAAAAGAAGGTAAAGGTGGGAAATGAGTTAGAACCCAAGGAGAGTGCAGACACGTGGTGCCCACACATCCTATGAAGGAAAGACTCCTCCATGTAAAATCACAATCAATAAATCAAGAAACTGTGCTGTAGGGTCTCAAAGCTTGACTTTCTCCAGAGGTGAGGCATGGGATAGCCAGGTTATTCTGGGATAGGTTGGACCTATCTAACCTCTTCCTTGATTGGTCAGGATTGTCCCTGCATTTGTTAGGAGTATTTTTTTTTAAGGAACAGAAAAGACAGAATGCATGAATGTATATGAAATGTATTCGACTTGATTATAGATGTGCTGTGGGTATGTCAATTTCATGATTGTTAAGGGTGAGAATCTGGTCACTGTTGAGTCCACACGTGCTGATGTCTCTACAGTCCTAATCTAGTGCTGGAGTCCCTGAGGACTCCTGGAGAGCCTCTGGTCTTCAGTCTACATTAGAATCTCAAGGAAGTAGGTTCTCATTCCAGCAAAGGAGTATCTCAACAGACCAAGGGATGAACTTGCCAGAGAGAGTGAGGGCAAGAAGGCAAAAAGCAAATCTTCCTTCTCCTGTATCCTTTTTTTGTGGGCCACCACCTGAATAAGAGTGTTTTCTTCTTTAACCTGATCAAGAAAACCCTCACAGCAGTGCCTCGTGCTTCTTGATTTATAGTTGATTACAGACGTAGTTAAGCCAAGATCAGCCGTCACAATTCTGATTTATTCGCCATGTCTTACCATCTCACTGTGCAGATCAGGCTGGCTTTGCACTCACTATGTAGCTGAAATTAGATTGGCACGTGTGGCCCTCTTGCCTCATCCTCCTAGGTGGCAGGACTACATGTTGGCAGTGCTGTGCCCAATTTAATATTTATTTTTAAATGTCCTTCTTCATCACAATTAATACTCTTCAAAACATTAATTCTACCATATGAACTTTTATTATATCTTGGATAAATAAAATGAGGAAAAAGGAAAACATTATCTTTTTCTTTCTTGGGAACTTCAAAATGTATAGTACACATCCAAAAAATCACTACCTAACAGTGCTCTTCTACTGACAAGCCCTTTGGTTGAGGAAACTAATTCCTGTGTAGCTTGTGGTCAAAAGTGCAGGGTTCACAGTGGGAGAGGACCCTCATGGCCAAAGTTGGGTATTCACATGCTTCCTTCATATGAGAACAGCACATCTGTAAGTGATACCTTTATCAAGCCTCTGTGCCCTGTGTCCATTTTGATTAAGAGTAAGTAGAGCAGGCCACATGGTCTTGAAACAAGCACATGCATTCGGTATAATTGCACTGGAGATTTTGCAAGGTTCCTGACAAGGTTCCTTCTGTGTCTATAAAGTAAACCTCTTAAATCTGCAACGTGAAAAATAGGATCTACTCAATGAACAAAAAATTGCTAAGGCAGAACAAAGAGACATTTCCATTGGCATATTGGCTATACACAGACAACCAAATAATATACTCAAGGTTGCAGAGTTCTGACTTGAACTGCCACCCTGGCTACTCACTCATCGGCACTTGGGAGGGCATCGAGTGCCATAGTTGCTTGTTTCAGCAGACATTTCCATTATGGTGTCACTTACTTCAACTTTATAACACAGAAAAAAATAACAGCAAAGGTCTTCAAATAAAATTAGAGCTTCTGGAAGTATGAAAACACTCTTCTATGTAGCTAACACTGGAGAGAAAGAAATGATTTTCAGCTATTTAAGGAAAGAGCCAGAGGAAAGTCTTCTCATAACACTTGCTGACTGAAGAGTCTTGGGCAATATTTTTTATGAAATTGGATCTCAGAATGGAGAATAGCACAGGACAAGCCTGCATGCTTGTCCATCTCATAAACCCACTTTCTTATGTAAAAATAAACACCAGCTAGGAGGAAAAATAAGACTTCATATACTTAACAATAACTTGAGTCATAGCTTTTAAATCCTACCACCAATCTTGGAGTTGAACATTTTATTTCCACTTATTTGCTTGCAGTATTTCAAGGAGATTTATATTTAAAAATAAATTCAACACATAATATAACAAATAAGCCAATCACCCCAGCAATATAAATGGTAAAAACAGACACACAAACTAGCTCAGCTTACCGCCCCACTCTGATAGGTCTTTCCCTAACTCGCCTACTAACTTTTCATAGTGAACAGACAGCTGAATTTTCTAAGTGTTTAACCACAACTCTGTTTTCAGAGGGATGATATTCTGGGCAGGACATTTAACATTAATACTCGAGACCTAACAGAGAAAATTCAGAAGATGATGGACAGATCCTCCAATGCCAAGTAAAAGGCTCCGGAAGCAGGGAGGGAAAGAAGCGGTCCCAGTCCATCCCATTCTGGACTGATGGCAGAAGGGCTCCCAACACTACACTGCTACGCTGCTCAGTGAGGAGAGCCCAGTCTGGTTCTTAGCACATGAAGAGTCTGAATGCCACTGTAATTACTTTCATTTTCCATGTCAATTGGACCTAAATTCACCATGGACTCAGAGCTCTGAGTGTATCTCCCAGGAATATTGGAGCTTGCTTGAGATGGGAAACCCACCTTTAATACAAGCAATGCCATTCTCTAGACTGGGGTCCTAGCTGAGGACCAACATTCACCTCTCCCTTTTCCTCACTACCGATGCAATGTGACCAGTTACCTTAAATGCCCCCGCCATGAAGGACTGTACACTTAAGTGTGAGACAAATTAGTTGCTCCTTGATTACGTTGCTTTTCTCAGGTCTTTTGTCTCAGTGATAAAAGTAAGCAATCCTTGAGCACATAAGGTCACGCTATCTATTATGCTGCTGGCTATAGTAATAATAATACTCTTATATAGCTGCTCAGGAAAGCATGGTGTTCTGTTGGCTATCCTGTGAAGAATACTGAGGTGTCAGAGATACCGCTCTGCAAAGTGCCGGGGTCAGCACAGCCTCAGCATTGTCAGAAAACCCACAAACTCAGACCACATCCATGCACACCCAAAGAAAGAACTCGATGGAAGCTAGCATATACAGTGAACATTCTCAAGGGAGGGTTCTGAGTTATAAACTACAGATTTGTGATGAGCAGCAAGTAGGTCTGGTACTTTGAAGAAAGACAGAGTACACTGAGGCTGCATCCACAGATATCTTTGGTGAGAAAACTAGAGCAGGGCGCTGTCAGGTCATCTTCTCACAGACCACAGAGATGGGAGTGCTCCTTCACAGGGAGGAATACCTCCTTATTTTATATGATGGTATCTGAGGAGCTTGGCCTCCCTGTTTATGAGGCTCATCCCTACGATGGTGTTGGGAGGAGCCTATTTTGCATCTTATCCCTTGCAGTCCTCACAGAGAGGCCCTCTGGGGTAAGACTTGAGAAATTTGCTTTTCTCTCTCAGAAGGCTCCACGAAACAAGGAGACCTGGAGAGAATCAGAGTGCACATTACCAACTGGCTGGAATATTCTGGTTCTTCTCTTTCTGATTGCCCATTAACATCACATATTTCATAATGTTGTCTGCTTTGTTGTCAGGCCAAGAACTTTATTTTTTATTTAGTTTTATATTCATATTATAAACTTTAATTTTTGTTCATTTGTTTGCTTTTACTTGGCCTTATAGCATTTAATTCATCCTCTTAATTTTCCCATGCAGTTTCAAAAAAAAAAAAAAACAGAAAAGACCAGTGCTATGACTTCTTTAGATGCTTAATAGAAATTATTTAATTTCAGATCCCTTATGTTTAGTCTTTTTGAGGAAGTAGGCAATGCATGGTTTATTTTTTAAAAGATTTAATAATTTTCTCTTCACTGTGTATTTACTTTCACTTCATTGTTTCTTCCATCACATAAAACTGAATCCACTTTGAGAAAATATTTGAGAAAACAAAATTTTATGTTTAATTTTCTTAACATCTCTGATCATGATGAACAAAACACTTTCTTATTGTTCACAGATGTTAAACTCAGATTTCTTTATTTGCATTTTGTTACACAATGTCTTTTGAGAAAAAATTAGTGCTAAAAGGAAAGTGAGAAAAAATTTCCTATTTTGAACAGTTCTTTCTTATAAAATAAAGTGTTTTGAATAATCTTAATTGCCATGAATCACTTTAGTTAACGTCTTCCATAACTTCTGATGCCTAATTCAGCAACTTAGCATCAAAATACCATCTTTAAACATTTAAGTCATATGATGATGAGTTCCCATGCTTCTTGTTGGGAAACTTTCTCTTAAATGAGATTCTGAAGGATGTGAAATCTAAAGTGCTGTGTAGGCAGAAGGCTGCTTTCCATCCACTCATCCACCCATTCATTATCCACCCAGTCAGTAAGCCATCCAGACATCAGACCCAGACATCCATGCATCATCCATCCATCCATCATCCATCCACCTATCCATCTACCCATGCATACATGCATGTACCCCAATATCTGGAGACCAAACATGTAGTTAATGATGTAATAATAGCTCTCAGAGGTCTAAGACTGAACCACAAAGGTCTAAGACTAAACAAAATTCACTTTTCATGACCTATTAAAGGCCTACACTTAGATTCCATCCCCCAGTAAAAATTGTCAGAATCAAGAAAACAAATGATAACAGATTCTAAGATGTTGGGAACTATGAATCATATCAATTGCTTGTTGTGGTATAAAAAGTTCAACTACCATGGAAATCAGTATGGAATTCCACTGCCCTCAAAAAATTTAAAAATAAAGCTACCATGCAATATAGCTATTCTCTTCCAGGCACATTCCACATGGACACTTTCACAGCCATGCTATAATTGCTATATTATTTACAATATATATCTATTGTGTATATATATATATGATTATACTCATATATACATAAATACACATAGATATATTCACATATATATGTTATAATATATATATAATTGCTCTGCTATTCACAATGGCAAATAAATAGAGTACATGAGTACAAGTGTACTATATACACAGTTATTTTACTCAGTGACAGAGAGAACTTAAAATATGAAACACACAGGAAAACGGATTGTTTTTGGTATTATATTGAGATGACCCAGTATGATAAAGACAAAACTCACTTGTTCTCTCTCATATACTTTAAATGTTTGGATATGTGCAAATAAGTGAGTGAAATCAAGTATACTTTGAATTTAGATGTAAGATCACAACCATAGAATAAGAAGAGTTATGAAAGGGACAGTGCTTTAAAGCAGAAATAAGGCTAGTGGGATAGGGAAAGCACACAATAGGGATGGTTAATTGGAAGATAGGGAGAGAGAAAGCATAGAAACAAACTGTCTTAAATATGAAATCTAATTCTTTGTAACCTAAAAAATAAGTCATGCATGAATAAAATTTATTTTGTTTAAAGATGTGTTCCTTATCAAAATAGTCAAACAACAAAAATAAGATATAATTAAGATATTTAACATGATAAATTCATGAAAGCATAGAATAAAGTGGTGTGGTCTAGCCATAGTGTCAAATGGGACATCTCCTGAGAAACAGTGGTAAGGATGTGGAAAATAAATGGGAGTTCCTGGTGCCAAATGTAGGAGGGAAGCTCTATATAGGAAGAAAGATGCATAAACATGTTGATGAACTGAGGACCCCCATTCATAAACATCTTATTGAATACATGAGATCTTGGCTCACTGTAACTTGACAAGGAGAACTTCAGCTTCTCTCCTTTAAAGGCATTAAGCAGATAACAAAATGCTGAAATCATTCAGGGAAACAAATAACTCCACAATTGAGCAGAATTTTCTATGGATTTAAAGAAATCCTTTCCCTGGGATACAGTAAAGACAAAGGTCACTGATTTCTTTTGAAAATTACCAAAACTCCATCTCTCTGGATAAATGTGAGCTCACCTATGACATTGATTAGGAGATTTGTTTTATTCTTGGGAAGCAGTTCATTTCCCAAACAATAGTTTCTTAACACAACACATTTCTCATCTGTTTTTTGCAAATATTAAACTCCTGTTATGTTACAAAATGTGGCCATTTTTAAAAATAATTTTCCTGACTTTAAAGATTCAGTTTTCAAATTGTGACCAACTTTCTCCCTTGGCATTCTTCAACTATTAAGCTAGCTATAAAGCTATATATTTAGAAAATCTGAGTTGAACTTTTGACATGAACTATGCCCCTCCCCCAATTTGATCACTTCCCCCTAGCAAGGTGGCCTTATCAGGCCACAGAGGAACAGGATTTAGGCAGTACATATGAGGCTTCATAGGCTGGGATCAGATGTTTGGGGAGGAGGAATGCCCTTTCTGAGGACTAGAGGAGGGAAGGTGAGGGAAGAAGGGGCAGAGGGGTATCTGGAAGGGATGAGGGAGAGGGTTACAATCAGGATGTGAAGATTTCAAACTGCAGAACAAGCAGGTAACTTATATTGCTACTCTCAATACATAGGAATAGCTCTGAGACTAGCTGAAACAAGAATGTCTATGCATAGACAATATGTCTTGTTGACTACAAAATCCCTGTGATTTATTATGAGATGTCATTCTTCAAATGTCATGAATGAAGAGTTACAGATATCTCTTTTCTGCTCATCCAAAGAGCAGAGAACCAGCCTTAATTGGTTTGTGCATCACACACACCTTATACATTTATAATCTTAGGACTGTATCATGCTGTGAGAAACTGTGTTTTCAGAACAAAAGAACTGGACACTGACTCTGATCAGACCTGATAGGATTCACTCTTCTCAGCATGCTGGACACTGGCACCCTGCATCCTTCATGTTTCAGCACCAAGCGCTTCAGTTGCTGTTCCTCATCAGAACATGACAGCTCTCAAGAAAGCTTTGAAGAAAGCTTCTAATCCCAATTGGTACAGCATCTCAGACTGTTCCACACAGGACTCAACTTAAGCCTGAAATTTTTCAACATTTAGAAAGTGGATCACAGATGCTATTCCTAGCTTATTTATCCATTTCCCCCATTTTATTTGGGCCCCTACAAAGGTATTATTCATCCCAAATCAGCCAGAAGAAACCTTAAGAGAATGACATCATATTTTCCTTAAGGGGGTTGGGTATGTTTTTGGTTGCTTTCTTGGGTGATAGATGTTTATTTTCATTGGTGGTGGGTTATAAGTTATTATTGGTTTTATTTAGAAAGAATACAAAGTTGGACTCAGGGATGTCTCTCTTTTCCTTTATCTTTATTCTTAGGTTTGGAGATTGTGGATGAAACAAAAGAAGGGGGAATATAGAAATATATAGGGATGATAGGACAAAAATAGATTAATCAATCTACTCATAAACTTAATGCCTTAATTGTTCCTCATAAGGTTATTTTTAATTCACTGCCATGGAATTTTGTATATAGATAAAAAATAAGTTTAATTTTAGATACATTGGTAGAGAATTCAAATTTAAAATTATTCTTCACACACATTATGCATATTTCAATTCTAATATGTGGTATTGTACACATACAACTCAATTATAATATAAAGTTTATTTCCAATACTTTGAAAGTGTTATTTCAGGCTGTTTAGGATAAGTATGCTATACAAGTTAATTGTTAGTTGATCAAATCATGGTCATATCAATTACTAGTCTATTTTTATCACAAGAATGTACACCCTAGGTGTAACAGATATGATTCTATAGAAAGATAAGGTAAAATAGATAAGGTCTTCAGAAACCTCAGAGACATACAGAATATGGCATTTAATGAAGTTTTTATTATTTAAAGATTCATTTTATTGGTAATATTTTGCATGGGTTTTGTGTCTGACTAGATATGTTTGTTCCCTGTCAATTATCCCACCAAGGAAAGTGTCATGGACAGATGCTGCTTTTCCTTACTGATACTTAATGAGCTAACCCTTTGCGAATGAAATGAGTTCATACATAGATTCATTTTGTAACTTGAGATTTCTAGAAATAAGTGATATCAACTAGATTTGGTAAAAGAAAAAAAAAACTCAAAGTTTCAAGCTGTTTAATTTTAAAATGTATTGGCAGCATTCTATCTAAGCTGGTAAGTTAATATTGCTTGGAGAGGGTAAATGGCTACTTACAGATCATCCCTCTCTACGTCGATCTGGGGGCACATCAGGGAAATTTTGTGACTTCAGAGCTGGGGACATCATAAGCCACCTATGCTTTGTATCGAGTTTTAACTTAGCTGATCTAGCACAACGTTTAACTTTATTTCAAGCATGTCAATCATTTGATTTCAGATCCTTGTGTCAAAATTTTCTTTGTGTTTCTGACTTTAGTTATGTCCTTTGGGTCAACAACGGGAAATATGATCTTTATGAAGCCTAATGTAGGACAAAGCTTGTCTTTAATTTCAAGGTTTTAATTCTTTATTAAAACCAGTTTGTTCAAGGCAAAGCATCTGATAGGTGGGTGGTTGCACATGTACACATGAACCCACTGTAGTGATAAGTATATGTAAGTTTTTCCTTCTCCATTTGCTCTGTCAGAGAAGACAGATACTAAGACATGTGATATTAGTTAAAACTCAACATTCAGCTCCAGAATGAGAAAAAATATTAAAAAGTGTTTACCCAGTGAAATGAATTAACATAGTAAAACACATCTGAACTTGAGTGCATGAAAACACACAAGCACTGGCCCATTATTTCTAACTATTGTCAGCTCTCAAAATAATAGTGGTAATTGAAAAGGAACTTTAAAGTATATATAGCCCTCATGAAGTAAAGTACAACAAAGGTTATCTAAAATCCCACTGAGAAGAAATCATAGAAAATGTTGTCTTCTGTGCATTTCTTTGTGATTTTATTTAAAGTGAGCTTATTATAACTTGAAGAAATCCAAACACAGGTAGAAAAGGAAACAGAAAAGGCTTGGCCACCTATCTCAAGATGGCAAGGATAGTTCTTTTATCAAAGAAAATTTAATGAAAGTAGGTTACTAGTTATTGAAAAGTTTCAACATCCAGTTATACCAGCACCCTTTGTTGAAGATGCTAATTTTTTCCCAATTTATTGTGTTGGGCTCCTTTGTCAAAAATCAAGTGTCTGTAGGTGTGTGGGTTTATTGCTGAGTCATTGATTTTATTCTATTGATAATCCAGTCTATTTCTGTACCAGTACCATGCAGTTTTTATTACTATTGCTCTGTAATATAACTAGAAGGCAGGGATGGAGACACCTCCAGAAGTTCTTTGTTGTTTTAGTTATTCTGGGTTTTTTCTTTTCCACATGAAGTTTAGAATTGTTCTTTCAACAACTGTAAAGGAATGTGTTGGTACGTTGATGAGGATTGCATTGAATCTGTAGATTGCTTTTGGTAAGATGGCCATTTTTATTATGTTAATCTGTCAATCTGTTAGCATGGGAGATCTTTCTATCTTCTGATATCTTCCCCAAATTCTTTCTTCAGAAACTTGAACTTCTTGTTATATAGGTCTTTCACTTGCTTGGTTAGAGTTGCACCTAGATATTTTATTTGTGGATATTGGGAAGGGTGTTGTTTCCTTAATTTCTTTCTCAGCCTGCTTTTTATTGTATAGAGGAGAGCTACTGATTTATCAACTATAGGTGTTCTCTGGTGGGATTTTGGGGGTCACTTATGTGTACTAGCATATGATCTGTGAATAGCAGTAAGTTTACTTCTTTCTTTCCAGTTCGCATCCCCTTGATCTCCTTTGGTTGTCTTATTGCTCTGGATAGAACTTCAAGTACTATATTAAAGAGATACAGCAGGAGTGTACAGCCTTGTCTTGTCCCTAATTTTGGTGTGTTTGCTTTAAGTTTCTCTCCATTTAAGTTGATGCTGGCTACAGCCTTGCTGAATACTGCCTTTATTGCCTTTAGGTATGTACCTTGTGTTCCTAATCTGTCCAAGGATTTTAACCTGAAGGAGTGTTGGATTTTGTCAAATGGATAAATTTTGGTACATTTACACAATGGAATACTACTCAGCTATTAAAAACAATGAAATTATGAAATTTGCAGAGAAATGTTTGGAACGAGAAAAGATCATCCTGAGTGAGGTGACTCAGACTCACAAAAACACAGACCCACAAAAAGTATAAGTATTCACTTATAAGCTGATTTTAGCCATATAGTGCAGAATAAACATATTACAATTCACAGACCCAAAGAAGATAAGTAACAAGAAAGATCCAAGGGAGGATGCTTGAATCTCACTCAGAAGGGAAAAATAGAATAGACAGAGGTAGTGGTTGAAGAGAGGGAACAAAGTAGGAGAAGGAGCACTGAGAGACAAGCTTTTCTAGGATTTGGGACTTTGCACCAACGTCTGCTATTGGTCAGATCCTAACTAGGACTGCGTTACTCTGCTATAATGTCTTCTGCCCTCACTGACCTACCATGCCCTTTCCATTCTGCAATGGTGGCTCCCTACAGTTGCAGGGCTTTGGAGTGATTCTGACAATTGTACTGGTAATATACTGATGATGCTAGCAAGACCTTGTCATCATCCTGCCCCTTTCCCAGCCTGTGAGGTTAGGCTCTGGAGAATCAAGTCCCTTTTCCCAAACTACAAAAACCTAGCAGTCCTGTCCTTTTGCTCCAGTCCTTTGGGATGGTGGCTGCTCCCAACAGCAGCTTCCAAAGTGGTGGCAAAAGCTTTACATGATTTTGAAACTTTTCCTTTTTAAGTTAGTTTATCTATTCACTTTATATCCTGATCTCCCTCCTCTCCACCCTGTCCCATCCTCTTTCTCTTCCTCTATACCCCTTTCCTATTTTTCAGAAAAGGGGAGCCCCATCCACCCACCCTAGATCATTAAGTCTCATCAGTGCATCCTCTTCCCCTGTGGTCTGCAGAGGCATGTTATGGAAACCTAGTTAGAAGCAGTTGGCGTTATTAAGGGAGACATCTTGATTAAGGAGTGCCATGTTAAGGCATATAGTGATTTAACAGATTCTGCAAGTAGCTGACATGTTGAAATGACAGGAGCCGAGAAATGGTTCAAAAAGAGCAGAGAACTGGCCACAGGGCAAAGCACAAGATGCCAGGATGCTGGTGTTAACTAGGTAGCCTAGGAAGGCAAAATATTAGAAATCCAGAAACAAAGAACAGAGATGCACAAGAAAATAGTGACTAATTATAGACTAAATCAAGGAAAACATATAAGATTGGTAAGATAAAAAGCGGCATTTTATAAAAGAGGCAAGAACTAGTTAATAATTAAAGCCTTTTATAGTTTATCATACATCTTGGCTAAATTCATTTGACAGAACAATGCACCATATAAGAGACAATAGATTAAATCAAACAAATAAAGACAGACTGGGAATTAAATATTTTGGGAAGAAAAGAAATTGATCGGAAGTAGATACTGTGAGTACACTCTCTGTAGGGCCTGAACAACAGCATTCTTGCATCTTTTATGATAAGATTTCCCCCTCGACAGATGAACCCCCAAACTGAGTACCAAGCCCACAGTCAGCCTTGTGTGGAATATCACCACCAATACTCTTAGGCCTTCGGAGCTGTGACCGACCTTCACCTCTCCTCGCTGTCTGCATGTGAAACAGTGGGCTGTGCAGGATGTTCAGCTGTGGTCAACAGCTCAGATCCTGCTCCATGCCAGAGCATTTCAATACTAACCGTGGTTAAACCTCTTGCTTTTCATCTTGGCATTCGTTACAGACAAGATGAATAAAGGTATTAAAAGCTAGGACTTTTTATCTCCCCAAAGAAACTTTAAATGGATTTGGTAGGAAAACACACTAAAAATATTGCTTGCTAATGTGCCTATAAAGCTATGACTGCGATCTGACCCTGTGCTGAAATTAAGCAATTGTATTTGCCGGCTAACCTCATTTTAAATAGCAAGGTTTTTTCCCTTTCCTAAGGGAGGAATATATGAAATATAATCATCTTTTCATTATGAGGTTGCTGGCTTTATGTCTCATGAATGCTGGAGCCCTTTAGCTGAGAGCAGACTGAACCGGGTGTGACATCTTTCCCTTTCACCCAGCCTCCTTATGGTAAGCAAAATAAAGGTTCCAACTGAAAGGTAGTTCTAGCCTGAGTAGCAATTTCAACAGCAGAGCTTTATTAGTTCATTTTATTGCTACCATGTTTGGATGTGGGATGAAGTTTTTCCTTTGGGGACACTGGGTTTTCCAGTCCTTGCTCCTGGTACTTCTGGCAAATCTCTGGAATATTCCTTTACAGTGTTATCGTATACTTGGCTCTGTCTTTTCTTGTTTTGCACTGTCGATGCAACAGTTAAGTGCAAACACTGTGGGCTCTTACTGGTGTGTGTGTGTGTGTGTGTGTGTGTGTGTGTGTGTGTGTGTGTGTGTGTGAGGAGGTGTATGCTTATGTATGCAGATATATTTAGAGCACAGAGGACAATGTTCTTGTTGTTCATAAGCTATGTCTATCTCTTTTCTTATGTTGTGAGACCCAGGCTAGGCTAACAGGCCACCATACCCCAAGAGTTTGCCAGACACTAGAAGCAGGTTGGCCACACCCTGGTCCTGTTTGCACATACCTTGCAATCTGCATTTGGGTTATGTGGGGTTTGCTCTGATTCAAAATACTTACTGACAAAGTCCCCAGTGCTGGGACTAGAAGAGAGCACCAGCACACCTGGCTTAACATGGGGTTCTGGAGTTGAACTCAGGTCCTGATGCTTCCAAAGAAAACAGTTCCCCTCCTGGGCTATCACCAGCCTAAATGTGTGGATCTCCAGACAAATGCAAGCAAAGTAGACACTGAAAGAGAAACAAGTGTAGGCATGAATTGTGAGATGAGGGAGGTTACTCTTTTTAAAGAAAATATTGCAAACAGCATTTGCTTTTCAGCAGAGTGTAAGATTTTTAATGAAAGAGGCCATTTGACATCCAAACTCTAAATACAAATACAAGGTAACTAGAATTTTCCTTGGAAAAATGCAGCTTGTCCCTTTAGAGTCTCCTAGAAAAATCTGTTGGGTACCTGGAAAGACAGATAATCTCAGAAAAGCACTCTTTGGAAGACTAGAAACACATGAGAAATAGCACAGCCTACTTTCTAGTCAGATAACCTAAATAAGGTTTGGGTTTTTTGTTAGTTTGTTTGGGTTTGTCTTTGAGGCAGAGTTTGTTTCTCTGTGTAGCCCTGACTTTCCTGGAACTTGCTCCATAGACCATGCTGGCCTTGAACTCAGACCTGCTTGTCTCTGCCTCCAGAGTACTGAGATTAAAGAGGGATGTCATAGCAATGAATGTCAATAGAACTTACCAGGAAACTGAGACCGTGGGGAGGACATTCTAGTGGGACTCTAGATGAGAGAAGCATGGGAGAATGGTAAAGTAGAAGGATCCAGAGGGTCCTAGAAGCCTACAAGTAGAACATTATGATAGGCAGATTTGGGCCCAGGGGTCCCGCTCAAACTAAGGCACCAGCCAAGGACAATACAGGCGGTAAACCTTAAACCCCTACCCAGATCTAGCCAACGGACAGAACACTCTCCACAGTAGAGTGGAGAGTGGGATATTACTTTCTCACATACTCTGGTGCCTCACCTTTGACCATGTCCCCTGGAGGGGGAGACCTGGTGGCACTCAGAGGAAGGACAGCAGGTTACCAAGAAGAGACTTGATACCCTATGATCATATACAGGGGGAGGTAATCCCCCTCAGGAACAGTCATAGGGGAGGAGAATAAGGGGAAAATGGGAGGGAGGGAAGAATGGGAGGATACAAGGGATGGGATAACCATTGAGATGTAACAAGAATAAATTAATAAAGGAGAAAAAATAGAAACGTTAAAAAAGAAGAAAAAGAAAATAATAGAGACAATAATAAAAAGTTTTGCGGACAGGAAAAAAAAAAGAACAAACTTTTCACTTTTCAGCAAGTATTTCTAATCAGGGTAACCCTTAACAGAATCCAAAGACAGACTACAGGTTATAAATAAACAGGACCAGCATGTGGCCAACTTGCTTTTTAAAATGGAGCATAGGCATAAAAGCTAGTCTCTTTTGACTGATTCAGGAAGCCATAATGGAAAACAATCTTTTTTTTAGGTTATTTTTTTTGTATATGTGTATTTTACCTCTCTTTTGATCTATATCTATCTATATCTATTTACCTATATATCTAATATATATATATATATATATATATATATATATATATATATATATATATATATACATACATACATCATGTGTTCCCATGCCCTTGAAAGCCAGAAGAACATTGGATTCCCTGGACTGGAGTTATGAGTGGTAGTAAGTTACCATGTCAGGGCTGGGACACCATGTTCTCTATAGGAGCAGTAAGTTCTCAGAAAGGGCCATCTCTACAGCCACTACGGGAGAGCAGTGTAAGAACTGACTGGGTGGTGGGTGATTTTACACCTGCCTCAGTTCGGTAGTGGTGTGTAGTTCCATGTTGTGGTACTTCTATCCTTCTCTTTGCCCTTTCTGGCCCCCTCTCCTTGCTCCTCTCCCTCTCCCTCTCCCTCTCCCTCTCCCTCTCCTCTCTCTCTCTGTGTTCCCAGTAAGTGAAAAAGCACAAAACTGGTATTTGCTCATATCACTAAGAGTTCAAATTTTGAACCTTACATATTGAGTTGTGCTAGTGTTTCAGCGCTTACAAAATTCCAGGTAAATTTCAATTGTGCCTTGTTTCTTTTGTGGGTAGACTACATTTGGCCTTACAACTCTGCCTTTACAGATTATAAAGTTTCAGATCACCTTCAGTGTGCAGAGAGTAAACAAAACTGTCATTAGGAAGACTTTAATAAGCTGGGAGTTAAACCAGTATTTCCACCAGAAACAAAGGCTGGTCTTATAGAAAGTTCTCAAATAGAACTTTTGGTTTGCTTAAATAAGTACTTTAATTTGAGAACAGTTTTGAAGACACTTGTATTAATATAGTAATTAGCATATAATGTTTTCTTATAACATGATTTTTCCATTAAGTATTATCTAAATGAAAGAGTAATAACTAAAGTATCTAATTTTAATGGAGCATTTAAAAGATAAATGACAGGAGGATTTCATCACAAATGAGCACTGTAGATTCCAGGAGACCTGCTTGAGTTCTTTGAGGACACACTGTTAAAGACTAATAGACTGCTGTAGAGATGACACAATCAGAGTCCTTTTCTTAAGCAAATGAATGATTTTTCATTATTCTTTTCTCACACAGAAGCTTTGTGTTCAACATTACCCATCCAAACATGATTGCTGCCCTAGAGCTGTGTAACACAACAGCAGGAGTTTCTTAGTGAGATCGAATTAGGTGGCAGTGTTTGTATGCAACGTTTATAAGAATTCACCTTCTCCTAATTGCTGAATGTGTTACATTTTTATATCTTTTGTCTATAAAGATCATCTGTTGGGAAACAATTCAAATAAATCTGTAACTTGGCTTTATGACTCCATTTTATCAGTGTAATTAACACAAGAAAAGAAATCGTAGGAAGACAATCCAACCTAAAACTACGTTTTAGTTACATAACCCCCTCCCCCAACACACACACACACACACACACACACACACACACACACACACACATACACACACACACACACACAGACCTTTACAAAATTAGCCACTGACCAAGAAACTAATGCTCAGAGCCCACTTTTAGTGAATTTGGATGTAATATGACTGGCTTTGGAATGTTTTCCTGGGCAATCATTAGAGCTAGACATATTTAAACTCTTCTTTTTTCCAAGTTAGTTTATATTTCAGGCCACAAGGCATCTCGATAGGTACCTTTATGAAAGCTAATAGCTCATTCTTGGTCATTTTTTTTAATGTAGAAAATGCCTGAATTCAAAAGCGTGGCTCAGATCACTAGCCCGCTGTTTGCCTTTGCAGTCAAGTGTGTTATTTTCAGTCCTAATAATACTAAGTTCAGACTCAGTGACTTGAAGACACCAGGATATTTATTTTTCTCCCAAGTCTAAAACCCTCTTCAGATGTCTTCCTCTCTTATTCTGCTTTACGTCACTCTAATATCTCTCTCTCTCTCTCTCTCTCTCTCTCTCTCTCTCTCTCTCTCTCTCTCTCTCTCTCCATTTATCTCGAGGGTGGGGTGAGAGATGCAGACTTAAGCCTTCAAGCTTTCAGAGGCAGAGTGGAGGTCAGAAGGGATGATTCTCTCTTTCTCACTCTGAAGTCTAGAAGTTGAAATCACAGGTCACGCCAGGCTTGCATGGCAAATAATTTCACTAGTGGAGCCATCTCACTGGCCCTGAAATTTCTTGTTAATATTTTTTATTCTTCCTGTTTCTCCCACTTCTAATTTTTACAAGGGTTCTAAATGCTGCCTCACCCCTTTATCTCTATTGTTTTATGTTAACTCTCACTCTTTTCTAACTACACATGTGAACACATTTAAATTTCCAAACACAGTGTCACACTCTACATGTGGAGTGTACTTGGGAGAGACGCTGCAACACTGTGTCTTTGAACCTTACTAAGCCCCAAGTCATTTTTCAGTATTCCAACCCACTGGTCCAATTTCCAAAAAAAATTCAGGAAAATGTTTCTATCATGTACACATTTACTCTGATGAACTAGGAAAAACTAGCTTATTCTGCTGCACATGGAGAATCCATAAGAAAGTTTCTATATTCTACTTTGAAGGAATGTTGAAAATATGACTTAACTCCCCTCTCTGAAGGGGTGTCACCATGTGAAAGACCTCTGAGGACTCAGTGCAACTGAGGCTTGACGTCCAATTATAGGGAAGACTGCCAGCACAGACCCACCTGCCGATACCTCCAGGATCAGCCTTACCCACAGGGACCCCTGTCCTGGCTACATGGACTGTTCAAGAAGCCAGCATGCTCCTCCTTGCCCCGTGACTGGGCAAGGATGGTGCCAAAGCATGAGAACTTGACTTTTGCATCTCAGTACTGGACAATTTGATGTAAATCTTTCAAGGTACTATCACTTAAGGTTTGATACAGAATGATGAATAATCTCACTTAAATGTCCTCAGGATTATCCAAATTTTAAAAAGAGATTTATTTATTTTTATTTTATTATGCCTGCATCAATGCATGTGCACCACATGGGTGTAATGCACATTAAGGCCTTCAACTCATTACCACAGGAGACAACTTCCTGAATAGAGCAGCAATAGCTCAGGTTCTAAGTTCAACAATTAATAAATGGGACCTCATGAAACCGAAAAGCTTCTGTAAGACAAAGAACACTGTCAATAAAACAAATCACATTCTACAAATTGGGGAAAAGATCTTCACTAACCATACATCTGACAAAGGACTAATATCTAAAATATATAAAGAATTCAAAAATTAGACAATAAACCAATTAATCTAATTTTAAAATGAGGGTACAGAGCTAAGCAGAATTCTCAACAGAGGAATCTGAAATGGTCAAGAAGCACTTCAAGAAAGGCTCTTTATCCTTAGTCATCAGGGGAATGCAAATCAAAACAACTCTGAGATTCTGTCAGTCACGTGTTAGAATGGCTAAAATCAAAAACTCAAGTGACAACACATCTCTCAGGGGTCAGGGAGACTGAAGAGGATGCCCTCTAAAGAGACAGGACTCCTAATGGAGGGAGGGGAACACCAACCCACAGAAAAACTTCAACGCAAAACTTATCCTGTCTAGAAGATGTGCAGGCATAAAGATAGAGCAGAGATTGAGGGAATATCCAACCAATGCCTGGTCCAACCTGAGACCCACCCCATGGGAGAGAGCCAACCCCTGATACTATTAATGGTACTTTGCTATGCTTGAAGACAGGAGTCTAAGATAGCTGTTCTCTGAGAAGCTCCACCCAGCAGGGGATTGATACAGATGCAGAGACTCATATCCAAACATTGGGTGAAGCATAGGGAGTCTTGCGGAAAATTGGGGAAATGGATAAAAGAACCTGGGAGTGACAGGAGCTCCACAAGAAGACCACAGAGCCAACTAACCATGGCCCCAAGGGGCTTGCAGAGACTGAAGCACCAACCAAGGACCATGTATAAAGTGCATGTAGACCCTCCACACAGATGGGCAGCTCAAGCTTCAGGTGGGTCCCCTAGTAAGGGGAGTAGAAGCTGTCCCTGTCATGGACTCTGTGGCTTGCATTTTGACCATTCCCCTCTGACTGGGCTGCCTTGCCAGGCCACAGCGGAAGAGGGTATGCTCAGTCCTGATGCAATGTGGGAGGGAGGTCTCACCTTTTCTCAGGTATTAGAGAAGGGGATGGTGGAAGAGGGATGGAGGGTGAGACCAGTAAGAAAGAAGTGAGGGGGCTGCAGTCGGGATGTGAAGTGAATAAATAGTTTTAGAAGTTAAAAAAAAATACAACCATCCTTAGAAGTGTCGCTTTATAGAGATTCTGAAAGACAAACTAGGATAAACAAAGAGACACCCGACTGTGTGCACAAGATCCCAGAATAAGTGGGGGAGGGCCTCACTGAGTTCCATTTCTAGCTAAGGAGATATTGACAATGGGTAGTTGTTGGAGAAGAGATTCAGTTTTCTTGGAAGCAGTCTCTGAGGGAAAACCCATGCTCCAGTAGATAGTACTACAACTAACCATGTACAAGCAGGCAACACTAAGGGGATACAGGGCACATTTTAAAAATAAGAGAGAGAGAGTGTGTGTGTGTGTGTGTGTGTATGAGAGAGAGAGAGAGAGACAGACAGACAGACAGAGACACAGAGAGACACAGAGATAGAGAGATAAGGACAGAGACAGAGACTGACTGACTGACTGACTGACTGAACACAGGAAATTGAACGAGAGAGAAAGTGGTTATAGGGATAGGACAGAGTTCAAGGAGAACAAATGAGGGAAGGCCCTGGTCAAAACATACTGCATAGATGTCCTAAACAATATGTCTCAAGCAATAATGAACTAGAAAAGAATTTAAATGAGCACATTTTATGTAACTTATTTGTAAAATATTATTTGTTTTTTATGTTTTTGTTTGTTTGTTCTTCAGACTGGGTTTCTCTGTATAGCCTTGGCTGTCCGGGACTCTCTTTGTAGCCCAGGCTGGCCTTGAACTCACAGAGATCCACTTGCCTCTGCCTCTTGAGTGCTGGGATTAAAAATGTGCACCACTGTACCTGGTTACTATTTGTAAAATGTTAAAGTAGAAATATTATTAGAGTGGGCTCAACTCACTTGCAAGTGTTTTTTTTTTTTAATTTATGCTGTAATCACAAAATTTTGAGTGCCTCTTAAGTGTTCTATGCATCTTCTTCCCTCTGAAAATGTTGTGACTCATAAGCCACTGTCAAGTGCAGCAGCCAGCTGCTCACATGTCAGATGCATGTCTGACACATTCATCCCCTGAAGTCAGTTCCCTTCTCTGCAGGCATGCTTGCAGAACAAAATAGTCACTCTTCCCCAAATGAGAGAATTTGATAAAAATGTGTTTTGCTGTAAGCATTTTCTAAATTTGGATTCCAACCATTCAAAGGGACAGATAAACACAAGAGCAGAGTCGTGGTCACTGGTGTTAGTTTGAAGATTCCCCCAGGTGGCTCCTTACATCCCTATTTCTATTGGAAGTAGTTTCCTTTTATACTTATAAAGATGGTGACTTATTTGGAGAGAGAACCTTCTCAAAGAAGAGATTTATTTATCTGATTATTTCAGCCTATGCCCAGAGGAGCATCCCAGAGTTTTAGCTATGGTGTCACAGAAAAGAAAAATAATTGGTAGATGGTATCTTCCATCTGGGATATGTGTGTATGTGTGTACATGAGTGTGTGGGGAGCATGTGTGTGGGTGAAGTGTGTGTGCATATTTGTGTGTGTGCATGAATATATGCATATTTATATACCTGTGTATGCCTGTGCATGTGTGTTCATACATGTAAATATGTATGTATGCATGCATGCTTCTGTGTCTGTGTGTGCACAGTGTTTGTGTGCATGTATGTATAAATGTACCAGTGTATATGAGTGTACATGTGTGAGCATGTATGTATGTGTGTGTGCATATGTGCACATGTCTGTATCAGGTCAACTGACCCATAGATGAATCTCCTTTCTGCTTAATGCATCTATCTCCAAGCTCAGTTTACTACCAGGAATTGGTCAGAGAATGTGACACTTTTGGTAACTTTTTGTCTTATAGATTTTAACTCTGTCCTGTAACAACTTTCTGAATCCACTTCAATGTTCTACTTTTCTGTGTTCAAATTCAACAAGTTCAGCCCACAAAGAGCTCACTGCATGACTGACACCAACTTGACGAATTCAGAATTTTTGCTAGAGACAAAATTTTTCTGTAACGGCTGTAGGAGCCCCTCCCCACACCCCACTCCTCACTTCCAAGTGAGGGAGAACCTTCTTTCTGCCCTCTTTGTCCCCAGGCTGCACATCAGACAGATGGATTCTCACTGCAGGCCATCCCACCCAGGAAGAAGTGTGAGTGTAGCTTTCGGTTCCCTTCAGTGATATTACAATAACACATTTGTCTTATCACAGAACCTCCAAACTGCTTATTTCCAACCGGAGAGAAGCCTTCATATGTTGGAGGTTCTAGAAAAGCCATTCTCCTTATTAACGACTTCATTTTCTTTTGTCAACTAGACACTCTGTCATTTGTTAAATGGTATCTTGGAAACTACTGCAGTGAGAGAATAGTTTATACTTTCTACAAACAAGGCATAAATCAGAAATAATGACTGTTTTAAAGCACTTAAATAAATGCACCACAGAAGAAGGAAAAAATGCCTGGTTTCAACTCTGTGTAGCAGAACAATGTGCTTTAGGTTTCCATAGGATGGTTAGAGAGAAGAAGTTTAATGCGATCCTGCATCCAGTCAGTAGCAGGATCTTTAACAGTGCTTTACATAGGAGCAGAATACGCAGTCGGCCTTTGGATGCTACGAGGCTCCTGTGGGTCCGTTGCAGACCTGTCATCACTAAGAAGTGGAAGATGGCTTCTCCCTTATCTCCTCTCCTAAATGGCAGTATCTTCACAACACTTCCAATACGAAGTGAAATGTCTCAACTACAACTCAGACATTTATTTCACAATGTCTCCTTGAATCTGTCTGTGCTCTGCTCCCACTACACAAATGCAGTGTCTTCCTCCACACCTCTCTGTGTCCCTCCTCTGGCCTTGGCTGTGTCCAGGGCAGGGCTGGGTTGGTTAGCCATCAGCGAGTTTTCTTCTTGGGAGCTTTCCCTTTGCATGTTCCTCTCTTCTCTCCATATTTCTGTTTTGCCTTTCCCAGTCCAAAGAGTATGTACTTCCGAGTTATCCTTTTAAACCTGTAAGCTGCACGCCATAAAACCTGTTCCCTGTGAATGACTCTTCAGTGATCTTTCCCCTCTTTCCTGTCTCCAGCTTAGCAGGGCAAGAAGTTCTCAGAAACGGCTTGTCTTTCAAGGTGCCTCCCATAGACAATGGGGGTGGGGTGGGGTGAGGTAGGAGCTTACTCCTTCCCAAAGTCTTTTTAAACACATTTTAATTGAAAAATAAAATAATTCATATTACATCTCATTTGCTATCCCATTCCATGCCTCCTCCTATTCCTCCCTCCCTCCCGCTTTCACCCCATTCCCCTTCCCTATGACTGTGACTGAGGGGGACCTCCTCCCCCTGAATATGATGCTAGGCTATCAAGTCTCTTCTTGGTAGTCTGCTATCCTTCCTCCGAGTGCCATCGGTCCTCCCCATCAAGGGGACATGTCCAAATATGGGGCACCAGAGTTCATGTGAAAGTCAATCCCCAGTCTCCACTCAACTGTGGAGAATGTCCTGTCCCTTGGCTAGATCTGGGTAGGGGTTTGATGATAACTGCACGTATTGTCCTTGGTTGGTGCCTTAGATCGAGCAGAACTCCTGGGCCCAGACACGCCCATCATAGTGTTCTTCTTGTACATTTCTAGGACCCTCTGGATCCATCTATTTCCCTATCTCCCGTATTTCTCTCACTTCGCTCACCTAGAGTCCCAATAGGATGTACTCACCTCTGTCCCACTTTCCTGGTAAGTGAAGACCTGCCCAAAGCGTTGCTCCAAAGTCTTGCTAAGACCTGCTGCCTTGCCGTGAGCTTCACCTCCCTCTACTCTGGCTCCCCCTAGAGTTGAAGGTAAATTCCAACACCTGTGAGTGTCCACCCTGGAGAAAGATGAGGCATTTATTTCTATGCATGCACAAGGCAGTTTGATCATTCAACACTAACTCTGCCTTAATGACACAAAGATGCCTTGTGTAGTTAGAATGTATGTGAGAAGATGGCAAGGCTGTGCGCTATTGTGGTCCTCCTTCAGTGCCCATTATATGTGTGTAGGAAGGAAGGAGGGCTGAACTGAAGAGGGTTGTGGGGAAACAAAATGTGATCACCTGACCCTTTGAATGTGTCTAGATTTAATTAGGTCCCTGTGACTATCCAAAGAATTTCAGAACAGACAGGTCATTTGCTTTAGTAACTGGGTCTGCCCGTGAAGGTTTCTTCTCATGAGCTTTCTCAGTGCCATGCATCCTACAAGAGTCACAGTTTCCAGCTTATTTTAAAAACACCTTGCCAATGGTTTACAAAGTCAACAAACACAAACAGCACATAGAGGTGCACACAAAACATCTCTGCCAGTAAAAAGTACGTGAGAGTAGTCAAAGAAGAAAGCAGGTGGGATGAAGCCAGCATCCTCCAAGACCAGCATCTTCTGTGGAGAAAACTGCTCACATAGCCTTTTACATTTTGATGTACAAATCAGTTTTAGTTGATAATTAATACTTGGAATCTCAATGTGAGAAACTGACCCACCCCTGCAAAGACAGTACAAGTTTCCTTTCAACACATGTCCATTATTTTGGTTGATAGATATACATACATACATACAAATAAAAATATCTATGGTACTAAGAATTGAACTGAGGACCCTTTGAATTCTAGAAAGCACTCTACCATGGACCTATTCTCCAAGCCCAAGTTAGGGTAATTTCATAATATTTTGCATTTTATTATCCAAAGATAAGTAATTTAGTAAATAATGTAATTTTGCAAATTGTGTAAAGAACCTTTCCAGTGAGGCTTAAGGGTGGTTTTTACTGAAAATGTGGGAGCTAGCCCACTGGTTTCCAAAGTGTGTAGACTGTCAGGTGTTTGTGTATAGTGCTGGGAATGGAGCCTGACACACATGTTCAATGTCAGGACTTGTAAGGCACACAACCTGCTTTGCTTTATAGAAGCCTTGATTTCAGAACCCTAAGATGGCTGAATTGGACAGTGGGTTAGATGTTCATTTACTGGCTAAAGCTGGCCCTTCTAGCTACCTCTGATCTACTGTACTGGCTGAAAAAAGAAAGGAGCAGACAGACTGCGTTATGCCATAGAATCCTAAGAGGTGTCTTTTTCTCCTAGACTGCTGAGAGTGTTTGGAAGGGGCTTATCCCTCCAGTAAATTTAAGATTCACAAGTAATCCTTCTCCCTTTTATTATCAATATTTTATCTAATAAGTGAGTGGTTTACATTTGGTAATTTGATAAAACCACCGTATGATCTCTATTTACTGTGTTCAGCACACTGTGTGGGTGGGCAGAATTGTATCTGATGGCCACCACCAAGCCAGCTGGCCACCTCAGGGTCTCACGGTGGGTGTTCAGCTTCAGTTGGTTGCTGTGTGACATGAAACAGGGCTTTGACCCCTGCGGCACTTCTGCTTGTAAATGCGAGCGAAGCTATAAAAACCACGATGATTTCATCAACAGTGGGTCCTCCCCTGACGCGTTACATGCTGGGGGTTATTTGCTGTATGTGGTGGCAGAGTCATGCCTTGCCAACTGTGAGTTGAAGAAATGTGTTAAAAGGCTGGAAGTCAGTCATGGTTGCTGCTGGCTTTCTTCTGTCATTACACCTTGGAAGGTAGCCGTTATAAAATATTTCTGGTTGACATCTGCCTCCTTTAGAGCACATGTTCGTCCCTTTCTTATGGAGAATCTGTTGCCGTTCTCATTTCAGAACCCACAGCTACAGCGATAGGAAGTGAACTGAGGCATGCAGACACGAAGTGGCCAAGACCCACGTGGAATTTTAGTGTTGGTTTGGTCTTTAAACTGAAGTACTGTCCTTCCTACCATTTCAAACCCCATGTGCTGAGCATGGAGAGAGTTATCACACAGCAGCAGTAAAGAGGTTTGTGAATAATGTCTCCTTTCTTGTCTGTGGGGATGCCAGTAAAAACAGGAGCACAGCAATCTCAGGTTTGTCCTATTAAGGATCAGAAAGATATTCTAATGAGGTCCCGCTGACCTGAACACAGAGTCAAAACTCTTTGAGTTACTATGCCTCAAAGAATCCATTTAGACATTATAAAATGCTATGACTTAGACATAGGAAGAAAAATCTATGAAATCCATATGCGAAGTGCAGCACTGAAGAGGATACTATAGTACACAGCCACCTCTCAAGACGGACTGGCATGGACTGGGGGCTCAGCTCAGTGGGTAAAGCACACTGTGTAAGGAGGAGATCATATCCCCAACACCCACATCAATATTCAGAAGCCAAGCATGGTGGCACATGCCTGTAATGTGAGATGGAATGGCACATGCCTGTAATGCGGGGTGGAGAAGAGGCACATGTCTGTAATGTGGGGTGCAGACAGAAGGATCACAGAGCATTGCTGGCAGCCAGACTACTCAACAGTTAGCTCCAGCTTTAGTGAAAGACTCTTGTAAAAAAAATATTATGTGATGGGAAAGATATAGAAAAGGACATCTGTTGTTCACACATAGTCTCACAATAAGTGTACAAACAAACATACCTACACACCTGTGCACACATACATGCCTGTAGCCTCCACATTCACCTGAGTGTACACACACATGCACACTTGTACACACATTCACACATGCATGTATACCTAAACATGCACATTTGCTTGCACCTTTGCCTACAACACACACACACACACACACACACACACACACATACACACACATACATACACACACACACATGTCTCATTTATACTCCTGCACACAGGTATACATTTGCACACTTGCACATATACTACATGCATACTTGCACTCACCTACATATTCATACTTGTTTGTACATATGCACACATATTGCTTATACACCTATACTCTTGCACACCTGCATACACATAATTAAATATGCTTGTTATGTCAGCATTGTGAATTTAGTCCCTGGAATTGACACACACACACACACACACACACACACACACACACACACACACACACAAATTGAAAGAAAGAAGAAAATCCAGTTTACCAGTCCACTGATCTCCACATGTGTTCTATATATCTGTGACACTAATTCAGACTAAAATCACATTTGGAATTAAATGAGCAGCTCAGCCCCTTGAATTAATTTTTAACCCATGCCTCATCTGTAAGTTATGCTGCTTGGAGGTACAAATGGTATTTGGGTTGAAAACTCAATAGAAAATTGACTTGATCAAACACATGGAACATAATCGGCACTTCCTATACCCTAGACTATAAATGATCGGCAGCATACAAATTAACCAGAACTGGCTGGAGGCTAAAATGTAACTGCCTTTGCTGTTGGGAAGTGCTGCTGGATGAAAGATTAAGCATGTTTATACTCCCCTGGGATCCTGTCACAGGCCTGGGCCCCTCACTATATAAAGATATAGATTTAGTAAACAAACCAATTCTGATCTCAGCAAGGAACTTAACAGGGATTTTCAGAGTCAAACACACAGGAGCCCGGCTTGGCTGCAGTAGTAGAGGGAACATCAATCTGAAAGTTTGAAAGTACAGATGCTTTCCATCACTAAATTCACAGCAAGATGCCTGACAAACAAATGCAGCATCTCAGCATCTCAGGTAGTCCAGGGGCATGAAGCTCAGGGGAGGGGTCAGCCGAGCTCAAGGCTGGCCAACCCTGGTAGGGATTAGCACAAGTATCGTTCTTCTTTTGGCCTTGTAAAATAAAACCCTTGTTCCAAGAAAAGAAAATCATTCACTGGTGTATATGAAACATTGCTGATTCATTTCAATCTCAAATCTGGGGATTTCAGGTAAGATTCATAGGATATCAAGTGAAATGAGACATGAAAATAAATATTTGCTAGAGCAATAAAGCTGGAACAGTCAATAGGAGTCTAGAAAATGCAGGTGGAAATGCATCCTGAAGCACATCTAGCCCCTGGTTCATCTAAACTCTCTGTGTCTCTTGCTAGGCCTTCTGAGGATGCCTAACACTCCCAATTCATCCACCATGCCCCAGCAAGCATAGGATGGGATAATGACTTGAGCAAACCGATTAATGGCTAAAAATTATACAAATCAGACCAAATAATGAGAAGGTTAATGAAGGATGAAGAAATTAAGCAATTAATTCAGGAGGAAGCAGAAGAGGAAATTCTGCTCTATGATTATGTAATTTCCTTTTATGCTGTTGAAGAGTAACCCAGGGCTTGAAATATCTCACTAATACTTGATATTAGGATGGCCTGTTTGGGCCTCAAGATGGCTCAGTGGGTAAAGGAACTTACTGCAGTAAAACACAGTGACCAAAAGGCAAGTTGGGAAGGAAAGGGTTTATATGGTTTATATATTCATGTCACTGTATGTCATGGAAAGAAATAAGAACAGGAACTGAAACAGGGCAGGAACCTAGAGTCTGGAGCTGATGCCAAAGCCATGGAAGGGTACTGCTTGCTGGCTGGCTCCATGTGGCTTGCTCAGCCTGTTTTCTTTTAATTTATTATAATTTATTCAGATTACATCCCCGTTCTTATCCTCTCACTTGTATCATCCCTGGCACACCCTCCCTCCCTCCCTCTTCTGCCCTATTCCCCTCCTCTGGACCTCTGACAGAAAGGGGATGTCCTCCCCCACCTTATGACCACAGCCTATCAGGTCTCATCCAGATAGCCTGCTTCCCCTTCCTCTGTGTTGTGCCTGGCCTTCTCACCAAGGGGAAATGATCAAATCAGGGGCACCAGAGTTCATGTCAGAGGCAGTCCCCGCTCTCCCCACAACTGTGGAGAATGAGCTGTCCATTGGCTAGATCTGAACAGGGGTCTAGGTTTACTGCATGCATTGTCTTTGATTGGTACAGCAGTTTGTGCATGCTCTCCTGGTTCCAGTTCCTAGGGCCTTGATAGTCTCCTTCGGGGCTACTGAACATCCTGGGTCCTTCTATGCCTCCATTCTTCCATACCACTCTCAGCGCTCCTCCTAGAGTCCAGCAGTAAGTCCAAGCATCTGTCTCAACACACCCCTGGGTGAAGTGTCTCAGAGGACATCTATGTTGGGATAACATCCACTTATAAGTGAGTACATACCATGCTTGTCTTTCTGGGTCTGGGTTACCTCACTCGAGATGATTGTTTCTAGATCCATCTATTTGCCTGCAAAATTTAAGATTTCCTTGTTTTTAACAGCTGAGTAGTAGTCCGTTGTGTAAATATACCACCATTTCTTTATCCATTCTTCAGTTGAGGGACATCTAGGTTGTTTCCAGATTCTGGCTATTACAAATAAAACTGCTATGAACATAGTTGGGCAAATGTCCTTGTTGTACGGTTGCCCATCTTTCGTTATAAGCCCAGAAGAGGTATGGCTGGGTCTTATGGTAGAACTATTCCCAGTTTTCTGAGAAGCAGCAGATTGATTTTCAAAGTGGTTATACAAGTTTGCTTTCCCACCAGCAATGGAGGAGTAATCCCCTTTCTCTACATTCACATGTAGAAAAATGCAAAGAGATCCATATTTATCACCCTGTACAAAACTAAAATTCCAAGTTGATTAAAGACCTTAGCATAAGACCAGATACACTAAATCTGTTAGAAGAAAAAATGGGGAAGAACCTTGAACTCGTTGGTAGAGGAGATAGCTTCTCAAGCAGAACAACAATAGCCCAGGTTCTAAGGTCAACAATTAATAAGTGGGACCTCATGAAACTGAAAAGCTTCTGTACGGCAAAGACTACTGCTGACAGATTAAAACGGCATCCTACAGACTGTGAGAAGATCTTCACCAACCCTACATTCAACAAAGGGCTAATATCCAAAATATATAAAGAATTCGGGAAATTAAATATCAACAAACCAAATAAGCCTGTTTTCTTGGAGCAACCAAGACAACCTGCCTGGGGGACAGTACCACCCACAGTGGCATCTGTCCTACCCCGTCCATCACTGAAAAATGCTCTATAGCCAGATCTTATGGAGGCATTTTTTTCAACTTAGGTTACCTTCTTTTGATGACTCTAGCTTGTGTCAAGTTGACATCCAGTATAGTTGTCTTTTTAATGTACACACACAAACACATACAGAGAGAGAGAGAGAGAGAGAGAGAGAGAGAGAGAGAGAGAGAGAGAGAGAGAGAGAGAGAGGGAGGGAGAGAGAGAGAGAGAGAGAGAGAGAGAGAGAGAAAGTTAAAATTTCGTCCATGTAATAACTCTAAATCATAAAGAAATTACAATTATAAATGGAATTGGTCATTTTCTATTAAAATTCATATTTTTTCAACTTCTTTATACAAATTATCTTTGATCATGCTATGCAAAGTAAAAAGCAAAACTTTTTTCAAACATAAATCTTGTAATGATTTCAAAACCTCAGAAAACGTACCAGTAAGATAAACAAATACAGAAAAATCTACAATTTCCAAATAAAAAAAATGTTTTTGAGACAGTTTCTCCCTAAATAGCCTGGCTGTTCTGGGCTATGTGAAACAGGCTGGACGTAAACTTACAGAGTTCTACTCACAAAGCCTCCAGAGTGCTGGGATTAACAGCTTGCACCACCATACCCGGCTCACTTCTTGATCATAAAGGGACCCAGCAGATACTAAGAACTCATGAAGATATTTTCCTTGATAGGCATGTTCCTTTGAAATAACAACAGAAACACAAAACTTCATCTATCCTCCTACTAAAAATACCCCAGCTTGTTTAAAGTTATTAGCCTGTCTGAAAATTCAAGAGGCACAGCATGGCCCAGGAGGCCGCACAGCCTCCCTCCCCTCAACTCGCCTTCCCTCCCCACCACCAGTGACATACAATTTGGCAGCCGCTAGCAACTGCATCTATCTATCTACATAGATACAAACAGGTACAGGTGGCTCTCTACTCTCTGTCTGGGACATCTGTAGGTCTGTAGGATCCGATGCCTGTAAGAGAACACACATGTCACTTGAATCCTCATTACTTTGGTCACATATTCCTGATTCTCCCACAAATGCAATGTGACAATAACAACTCAACTGAAAGAGGCCATGATGTTGAAGGGGACAAGGTATTGGAGGGTTTGGAGAGAAGAAATAAACTTTAAAATAAATACAACTTTAAAATGCAATGTTATTGAACACTGAGTGTTATGATTCCCAGCTTCAAGAGATGCTATTAAAAGTGTTACACACCATGCAAGTCACCTGCATCATCACTCACTGGAGACACTTACTAAAACACACACACACACACACACACACACACACACACACACACACACAGGAGTAATTTTATTTCCTCAGTCAATTTGGTGAATATTATCTTTAACTGTGAAAATTTGAAAGATGGGAAAGAATATGGAAGCATCTGGCCACTGCCGTCAGACAAGAGCATTTGATCCCCTTTGTTGCCCGTAGGGTTACTGGTGTGGTCGTTTAATTTCACATGTCTTTATTTTAAAAGATGGTTGGTGATAAGACATGTGTAACCAGCAGCATGGTGAAAATTGGAGACTGTCCAAATTATTATCATCTGTGTTATATTTTTTACTCAATATATTTTCCAATCCAAAAATGTATCTTAAAAAACACTGAGTATTGGTTACTATACCTCGCAGTCCACACAATTCATTCTGTGCAGTTAGTCTCCTATCTAGCCCTTAGGTACAGGAAGATATACAGCATTTTGAAAAGTTAATTATGGAATGTGGGTTTTTAAAAAAGATTGTCTATCTGTTTATTTTATGTGTGGGTATTTGCTTGTGTGAATTTGTGTCACCACAAATTTGCAGGAGCCTATGGAGGTCAGGAGAACGTGTTGGATTTCTATAGCTCCAGGCATTGGCAAGCTGTCATGTGGGTGCTGGGAACTGATCCCAGGTCTACTACAAGGCATGTTTACTCTTAACCAGCCACCTCTGCAGCACCTGAGAGGATTGAGAACTCTACCTATATGACAAAGATCAGAGAACAGAGAAATGTACGTACATGCAATCATTTACTTCCATCTGAAATCATATAGATGTTTTCAAGGCATTATGGAGTTATTTTGGGTTTTTAAATAGGTCAAGTTTTACAGGTAGATAGTGGTTATTTGGATAACATGTCAAGTAACATATATAGTTCTTACTGCCTTTTTATTACTTTGCTTGTGAAGGTGAAAATAATATATTCTTGGTTGTTAGACACTGTAGTTGTGTTTAGTTACCACAGCCAAGCATGAACCTTATGTGGTTTTGGACCTGGTATTAATTAGTATATCAAAATAGATCTAGGATCTTGTCACTCTTGTAGTAGTTGATGGTGGAAAATAAAGAAAGCCACATCTGTGTGTAATCAGAGAGCACAGGGGACATTGGTACCTGCTGGTCAATTTTATTATGAGCATAAAATGGTTCAAAGCTGAAGATAAATATAAAATCATAGAAAATGCAATGAGTGTCCTATGTGGTGCTTTCAGATTTTGTACAATACACATCAGCCTCAAATGACTGCAATGTGTGTTTCTATTGCTCCATGCTCTCAATGACTTTGAAACGGGGATTTCTATTTCTCCATACCTCCAATTCTTCCTTTACCACTTCTGTCTGCCTTCAGGGTTCTGAACACAGCTCTCTGTGCAGAGGCAGAGAGAGAGGCAAAGTGATTTGTGGAATACAATCCTATTCACTATCCTGTGTTTCTTGTATGTTTTCTCTCAAGTTTGCTTTTGTCACTCTTAATGTGATATTTTCCAACGGCCCATTCTTGTGCTCACCCAGTACAGCCAGCTGAAGCTGCTGGGGTTGTGATTTTAATGACCATGTCATGCTCCTGAGAAGGTATTTTTTCAGCATATCTTCCTGTATTCTGGCTCCTGCATTTTATGCCCCTTGTTCCACAATGTCCTCTGAGCCATGGAGGTGACAGGATGAATATCTTGTTTGAGGCTGAACACTCACTCACCTGACACTTATCCTTAGCACTCATCCAGCCTTAAGTCCTTGCATTCACTATAGTTTACTGGTAAAAAGAGGCTTAGCTGGTGAAGGTTGATGATGGAAATTGTCTATAGATATACACATATACATTTAGAAGGAAGTTCAGTGCTATAACAATTCAGATAATCAACAAAATATTTTCCTTATTAGAATTTATGACTTTCCCCAACATGGGATTTGATAGGGTTTACACTACCAGATATGAATTCTCTCATATGGAATGGGCCTTAAATCCAGTCAGAGTGTGAGTGGTTTCCTACTTAAGAGTCATGTGCCACTATTGCACACATGAGCACATCTTACCTGGCAAGATGGTATCATAGATCACAACAAGTTAAGACCCTGGACAGGCAAGACCTTTTTATCCCCAACAACATGGATAGCACTTCTGGCACTATGAAACTATTCTGTTAGGAAGAGGATTTCAGAAGAGTTTCAGCTTGATTTTCCTACATCACACTACCAAGGTGTGTGGTGCTTTCCACACTTATGCTAGGAAGTTTCCCTAATTATGCTGGGAAACCAAAGGGAATGGTAATTGCTTTATTGTTTGAGGGGTCTCTGGGTCATCCTTGACCAGCTCATAAGGAGTTGCCCCTAAAATAAGACATTTACCTTGCATTCACTATTTATTTGGAATGTTGAAACTCAACATTTCACTGCAATTATTATTGAATTGCTAATGGCTAATTAGTAATTAGTAATAGGCTAATGGCTAAATTACTAATCATATATTGAAGTAAACAAAATAGTAAAAGACAAATAAGAGGTGGAGAAGAGTAACATGTAAACTTCACTTTTAAAGAGTCAAGAAAAAAAAAAGCCAAACATAGTCGTTCACACTTTTAATCTCAGCACTCTGGAGCAGAGGCAAGTGCATCTCTGTGAGTTCAAGGCCTGCCTGGGCTAGAAATAGTGAACTTTAGGACAGCCAGGCCTACACAGTGAGACCTTTGCTCAAAATAAATAAATTAATTAATTAAGTGAAACCATTAAAAGGAACAACCAACATAGCCAACAAACAAAGGGACTGAGGAAGTTTAAATAAATCATGCAAAAAAAAAACATGAAAAGAGAGTGCTTTTGCTAATTAATTCCCCCAACTTATCGAGCTGTACATGAACTATTCTCAGGCATTTACAAAAGGAAATGATGCTCAACTGAAAGTAGGTAGTATAAAATGTCTTTCAGATATTGGTGATAAAACAATACTTCAAATATGAAAAGTTGTAAGTAGTAGAATGACAGCATAAATTAATATTAATTTATAATGTATCTATTCAGAGATGATTATGCGAATCAAGCTGATGGATTTGTTCACAGGATTTTTTCCTATTAGTATAGATTTAGACATAAACCTGTTGCATCAGTGCTTACCTAGGAACATTGTAGTTGTCACAGATTTTGTGGTTGTACAAGAAGGAATTTTCTTAATTGAGATTCCCTCCTTTACCTTGTGTCAAGCTGACATAAAGCTATCCAGGAAAAGGAGCAATTTATTTAAAGTGCAATGATTAGGCCATCTTAAAACTTGAGCATGAAATACAATAAAAAAGAGTGATTTGCGCCTTGCAGTTATACTATAACCAGGGGAAGATGTTCCACGGCTGATGCTGAGACTGGTAGGTGAAGCAGACAGGGGAAGAGAGCAGCATACCACGCCTGTCCCTCCCACGGGTCTCTTCAGTCTTTTCCTCAGCAGTAGTGCTTCTGATAAAATTGCCTCTTTTCCTGGAGGATTGATAATAAACAACATGAAAAGATTTCCAGGAACTATTAGCAAAAACAAACAAACAAACAAACAAAACAGAGATTAACAAGACACAGACATTGTGTTTGGACTGGGATTACAGTGTTTGGAACTACTCAGAAAAGGGAAGAAAAAAGAAACAACAAAAATTCCCTGGAGTGAAGAGGAAAGGCCTTATGGTGTCCCTTTGTCCTTTATGGGGACTCAGGAACGGCTCCCAGCTAATGAAGAAACAAAGTACTCTTAGAGGAGGGAGTGAAATCGAAGAAAGCGCAGGGAAATGTAACAAATTCCAAAGTGATCCTCATATATAATTAGAAAGAATTTCCTGATATTTGAGTGAGGGACTTGAGTCAGTGTTTCCACATTAAGTTAAATACAGAAGAACTGTGGGAGGGCCTACAAGATGGCTTGGGGTATAAAGGTACTTGCTGCCACAGTTGATGACCCAAGTTCAATCTCTAGAACCCACATAGTCAAAGGAAAGAACTAATTCCCACCAGTTGTCCCTAGACCTCCACACATGGCTGCGGCATACTTCCCACCCACCCCCAAACACACTAAGAAATAAATAAGTAAATGTACTAAAAATTGTAAAAGAAAAGAGCAATGGAATACAAGCATGTTGATAGATATGAAAATCACAGGAGATGTGGTCCATGTAATTTGGTTTCTATACCAAAGAAACAGAATTGAAGAGTAATCTTCAAAGTGTTGTTTAAAAGAAAGAAAAAGAGTAGATTACATGGATCACAGTATGCGAAAATAACCACAGATTTGTATGTTTATGAAGATTATGAACTTCACCACAAGAACCTGATCCCTCTGTGTAAAGTCCTAGCTGTAAAAGGAAGAAGGAGACAGGCTAGACTTAGACTGTGCAGGGCACAATTCACTGAAGAAGTGTCAGTGTAGTGTCCTATGGTGAGGAGGACGACTTGCCTCAAGTCCTCATGGATCAGCCTCCTGAGGACAGCCTCACCCTCACAGGGAAACATATTCTGGTGGCAAAATCTATGCCATGGAGAGATGGCAAACCCAAGAGTGACCTTGGAAACAAGTTGGCAAACCCACAGTGAACAATGGAGGGACTTTTAAGAACTGCTTGGAAGAGTTTTGTGTCCAGGTAAGAAACATATACGTTAGCAAATACAAAGTAAGTTAGCTTGAAATACAGAAATATATCCACTTATGATAAAGAAAGTTATTATTTATTAGGAAATGTGGATGTGTTTGGAAAGAAAAATTAAAATTTATTATTCATATTTTAATAGAATGGGACTTACATTTTGTGTAACTCCTAAATATAGATACTAATTCTCTTTTTTCTAGTCAAATAAAGGAAACAACAGCAATGAAACATGAAACATGGGGCTGGAACGATGGCTCAGTGGTTAAGAGCATTGGCTGCTATTGTAGTGGTTCAACGTTCAAGTACCAGCACCCACATGGTGGTGCATAACTGTCTGTCACTCCAGTTCCATGGGATCCAATGTCCTATTCTGGCAGTATATGCGTGTGGTAGACAGGCATACATGCAAGCAAAACACATATTCACATAAAATAAAAATAAGCAACAGAACCACCAGAAACAAATCAAATGGAAAATTAGAAATAAAAATATCCATAAAACTAAAAATTTAAAGTGAACTTTCACTGTCTATCTCAAAACCTGTAGATGGACAATATGAAACAGAGAATCGCTGAAATGCTAAGCATGTAATTTTGGCTATGTGTGTATGGCTTTTCAACACAAAAGTATAAAGATTTTCCATAACTGACTGCTTTTATAACATACTACTAAAATATCTATATCAGTTACTGACCAAAAGGTAAGGATGAAATGTTGGAATTCAGAGGCACAGGAAGCACTGTGAAAAAGTCCTGAGGAGATTAGACTGACTTGCGCGTCCAGAAGTCATCAAAAGACACAGGGCACCGTTACATCATGGGAAGCAAGTGTCTACACACAAATGTGCTGTTAATTAGCATTATAAGCTCAGAGTTGGAAAGTAGAAATATTTAAAATGACAGTGCACCCATATAACACAAATGTTCAGTCTTATAAATCTATAAAGTCAGAGACTGCCAAGGTAAAAGCCATCACCAGCTAGTTTAAAAGTACATAAAAGCCTTATAAACCCAAACTGAAATGCTCGCTCTCACTCAAAAGGAAATGAATAAAAATCTAGTCAGGAGCTGATCATCTCTCTCCAGGGTCAGCAAAGACTAAAGTGTGTAATGATGTCTGTTTGGGGACCAAGCAGGGCCCCAAGCGTTGTCCCCTCCTGTTAACAGAGTGTAAACTGTCATGTGGACTTTGGCAGAAACCGTGTCAGGATGTTAAACACAAGTTGTACAGGCTCTCACAGCCAGAAAATCCACTTCTAAGTGTTTACACTAGAAAATATTATCCAGTTTTATAACAATACACAGAGATTTTTTTACTGTAGCACTTTTTACAAAAGGTCTGTGTCATGTCCAAGAAGTTTTAGTTCTCATCAATGAAAGAAATGCTAATTATCTTTCATGTAAACAGTACACATGGGTCTGACTCAAGCCTACTCTAATGATGTCCATAAGTTCCAGTCACAAAGAAGAATTAAAGTGGTGGGAGTGGTGGAGACAGCTTTGTGGGTGAAGTGCTTGCCACACGCTTGGGCCCACTTGAGTTCTGATCTTCAACCGTGCAGAAGCCAGGTGCAGTGGCATGATGCAGTGTCATGCACTTCTTACTTCAGCTCTGGGGATGCAGAGATGAAAGAATTTCTGGGGCCTGATGGCTTACCCTAGGTTCAGTGAGAGACCCCATTGCAGCATAATAATAATGGTGATGATGATTATGATACAGCTTTTGAGGAAGATACCCAACAAAAGCTTCTGTCTTACACACACACACACACACACACACACACACACACACACACATACACGCACACACACGCATGCACACGCACACACACATGCACACACACTCACATGCACACATGCACGTACGCATGTACACACACACACACACACACACACACACACACACACACACACACAGTCCATATCTATCATGTTGCTCCAAAACTATCTCCAAATGAATTAAACTTCCAAACATGAAACCTGAGGTAGTGAAACTGCTGTAAGAAAACACAGAACACACATACATGATGTAGGTGTTTCTGAATAGCAATGTTCTAGACTCACAGAAGATATTGATCTCTCCTCTCTGTCCTGGGTTGGGTACGGCTGTGGATAGTTCTAGAAGGATTGCTAGATAATTTAGTTACTGCTCGTAAGGATGGTATTAATCATCTGTGCTTCTGACTAATTTGTGCCCAACTTGTCTAGAACAAATGGAGATTCTGGTTAAGAGAACACAGAACAGGAACCAGGTGTCAAGGTTCTGTGTATGTGTGGCTGAATAAGGCAGAAGCACACATGTTGCTCTTAGGTACATGCAGAAAAATAAAGAAACCCATGTTGGCATCACAGTACAGTATCGTCAATGTTTTTACCTAATAAGTGTTTGGAGTTTCTCTCAAAAGTCACTATTCGTGCCATAGAGTCTGGTCCCACTGTAGAAACAAGTGGCTGGGACCTCGATGAGTCACCATCTTATGAGGAACAAAGGTCTATCAAAGTGCTTTCTTGGGTTTTTGTTTGTTGTAGTAAACAGTCCTCAGGACTGCCTCTCACACTGGAGAGTGGACACAGCTGCCCTGACCCTGCAGGACTGTATTTCTCAGCATTCAGCTTGCTTGTTCAGCATCCTTGTTTCTTCTAGGGTAACACAGGCTCCCAGAACACTTGACTGTGATGACATCATATCTGTGTACAGGGCCAGGTTACTTTTCAGACCAGGGACTCTGGGTTCCTACTTTGTACAGTGTTGCACATCACTGAAGAACTGGGTCTAGGATTTTCATGTGGTTACATATTTGTGGCTGATTTATCATTAACTGTATGGTGAAAGTAGACCCCTTCAAAGCCTTGAGTCTCCAGGCTTCTGATAATCCCAACTGTGAGTCAGCCTTCAGTCTGTCTGAAGCATCTTTACGGTGCTCAGAAACTTGATTGTCCCACCGTTGCTGGCATGCCATCTGTCTGAGGAAGAGCTGTGGGATGTGTCCACAGGTTGGCAGTTTTGTTTCTGTGATGGCTGAATCATTATCTGTTATATGTGTTACATTTGTCTTCTCTAAAATCTCGGGGAGATTTCTTCCAGAGACTTACCAGGAAGTAGACATGGTTTGCATTATGCAAGGACAGCACCGTAATCACACGGCCTTTTAACAAACCATTTCCATGAGCGCCAGCTTGCTGATAGTGGGAAGCAATGGGCTGTGAGGCAAAATTACCAGCATGCTCTTCTTTTCATTACAATGCTTTTTTTTTACTATATTTGTTTCGGCAGCATCTTGGAAATACCTCCATGGAGATGCTGCATAAATAGCCAGTGAGCAGCCTTTCAGCTTGTGAGCCCAGGATCGCGCAGGGGGATTCAGACAATGGCGCGCATCATCATTTGGTATGAACAGGCACGAGGTTCTGGAACATTGGTGGCATAAAGAATTCAAACCAGGCAGCAGGAGGCTGGCAGGAAGAGGCAAGCTTTCCCTTTCATGGTAATGCTGATGAGGGACTTTTTTGCAAAGGACCTGTGGGGAACATTTTAGGCCATTGCCAGGAGACAACTACACATTTGTCTTGAATTTTTACAACAAGCTGGCACAGTCAAAAAGACAGCTGAGCCATTCCATAACCCTCTTAAAGGCAGATCATGGCAGAGAAAGGGAACCATTTAAAGACAATGCCAGTCTGCTTTTCCATAGGCCTTAGGGAATATGCACAGTGTATTTTAAACTATCAAAATTAATGACCTTGAATAAAGAAAATAAAGGTCAACTATTATATCAGTGGAATCTCAAAGGGGGAAAACTGTACTAAAAGGCCGTTCCTCCACAGGTAATGAGAGGTGGGCATGGCTGCTGAGAGGACCAGAATGACTAGCCTACCCTCGGCTTGCTCGTTCAGCATCCTTGTTTCTTCTAGGGTAACACAGGCTCCCAGAACACTTGACTGTGATGACATCATATCTGTGTACAGGGCCAGGTTACTTTTCAGACCAGGGACTCTGGGTTCCTACTTTTTACAGTGTTGCACATCACTGAAGAACTGGGTCTAGGATTTTCATGTGGTTACATATTTGTGGCTGATTTATCATTAACTGTATGGTGAAAGTAGACCCCTTCAAAGCCTTGAGTCTTTGACCACAGAGGTTACTGGTGACAGGAGCTGGTGACAAGATATACAGGCTAAGAACTTCCACATTATCTATTCCTCATGTTACCTTAAACTCGGGGAATCTAACAATAGTTAAGAGCACAAGACACTGACTAGACCCCCGACTAATATTTTCTGTTTAGAACATGAGTTTGAAACATATCAGACCAGTTCTATTCAACATGTAGCCATGCTAGCTTTTTGAGGACTTTAATGAAGCTAACACACACTGGGGTGCCTGCCTGTGAGGAATGGAGTGTGGATTTCAGAACATGTAAGCAGGTTATGAATTATTGGCTATTGATTGCATATTATTTTGTGTGTATTGAAACAGAATAAATTATTCCAATTACTCTGACCTGCAACACTTTCCTTATGTTAAATACAGCATGTAATAGTTTCAAATCATAAATGTGGCTCACATATGCAAGTTCCCTAACTGTTAGAGCACCCTCACATGGAGACTAAGTTGTAAGAGAGCTTTTATTATAATGTTCTTGTGGACTGTGTACAGTTTACCCTTGTTCATTCAACTGCTGGTTTATCTACCCCAGTCTCTGGCTTCAATCAGGACATTGCATTGCTATGTGTATTCTATGTGTCTCCTGTCTCAAATTTGTGTAAATGGTCATCACAATTTGTTCTCTGCATTGCCAATAAAACCCAACTAGCCAACACACAAATCTACTTATCTCAGAGAGGAAGGCCGGGACAGACCAAAGTAGGATACCATCAAAGAGGTACCAATGAGTTTTGTTGCTGTTACTTTCAGGAATATGGGTGAGATGTTGCTTAGAGAAGCAGTAATGACTCAAAGACAGTGGCATCACCAAAGCTTTCTCCACCATGGGTGACAGCGCACAAAAGCTGCAGGCAGCTCAGCAGGTTGCAGAATTTCCTTTCCAAACAACTCAGTTGTTGTTATTGTTGTTGTTTACCTTTTCTAGGGAGCTAAGCTGGTCTGTTTCCTCTAGGCAGCAAAGGAGGCTAGTGTTAAGTGACTCCTCTCTGTGTGACTGTCTGAAGTCTATTGTTTGCTCTAGGACAGGGAGGGACCTAGTGAATCTGGTCACTTTCAGGGACTTCCTGAAGCTACTTTGAGTTGTTTCCTTTCTTTTTTAAGGAGGACCCCCGGAGGTGGAAAGTTTCCATGTCAGAGGAAACTGCTACACACTAGTCCCACACTCTTTTTATTGCAAACTCATTCTTCTCTTGTGAACCAATGTAATAAAATCAGATGTCACAGTGGTAATGGGGAATATAATTGACAGTCAGGCAACAGAAATCAGAAATGAATAGAGTAGTGTAGAAAATAGTAGAGAATAGAAAATTCAAAGCACTAGAGAGCATCTGCCCTAAAACTTGCTGCAATGAAGTAGCTGCCACACTTGCTGAATGAAACCTAATGAAGAACCACGGTGCTGCAAAATATGACAGTTTTCAACTACACAGACTCGATGGCAAAATCCAACCATCTTGGGATGAAGAGACAGCTGAGATTAAAAAACACCAGTCACATTAAAGTGAAACCTTTGCTCTCATGGGAAAACTGGCACTAGTTAACTAGGGCTGAGAAATCAGCTGTGATTAGTAAGATACAAGCATCACTGTGGTATAATCCTCGGGGAAGCGTTTCCTCAGGGCCAGCACACAGAAGATGTGGTCCAGAGGTGGCCAAACGTGCATCTCAGCCTGGCAGGTGAATTTGGCAATGTGTACTGCTCCCCCACATGTTACTTGGTTTAGTGGCAGGAGAGCTGTAGGACTGAAGGGGTCATGGAGAATTGCAGAAGTTTGGCACCATAGATGGCCAGGAGATGTCATTGGCGAAGGTGCAGCCACATTTTTCAGAATTGCAAGTCCTGAAGAGAAGCTGAGCTGGACACCATGTGACACGGCTGGAGGCCCCAAAGAGAGCCAGGAGAGGCTACTGGTGAGGGTATGAACCAGTAGCTGTGTAGACCCAAAGTTATTGCAGATGCCAAAGACAGTGGCAGATATGTAGAGGAGTTATACGGTGAACTCCTGGGACAAGTTGATTGTCTGTGTATGGTAGAGCCAGAGATGTGGGGTTGCCTGAGGTATTTGGAGCTGAAGATTATGAGAAAGACATCAAGCATTGAGCTATTCGTACTTTTGAATTTGGGGCTTGCTTTGACCTACTTGTAGCTGTTTCCTGGTTCTTCACTCTTGTTATAAGCAAATGTAGGCTTTGGACTCTTTCAAAGTTACTTTATTTGGGAGTTCTTTAATGCTTATACCTCCCTTCCAACCCACCTAGCTAGACAGAAGAGAAAAGAGGTTAATGGGAACAGGAGAAGTAGACCATCTTAGACTCAGTTCCTTGGAGCAATTCCACTGTCATAGCCAGAAGGATTCCAGCAGATTAAACAGCAAACCAGCAATTCAGCAAAGGTCGCTGCAAATGCAGTAGGCAGAACTCAGAGCAGCAGCCAGAACCTTGAAATGTTCTCTGGAATGGTTCTCTCAAAAGAGCATCTTGAAGTGGAGCAATGAATAGTCAAGACGAAAAAGTCAAAAAGGGCCAACCTCTTGTTTTGGACATATATATGGACAAAGATAGATAGATAGATAGATAGATAGATAGATAGATAGATAGATAGATAGATAGAGATAGAGATATGTCTATACTAGTATGGGGCAAAGACCATACCCCCAGAAGAGGTGGTTCTTCTTCTAGTGGATTAACATACCTGTTCTCTCACAAGTCTGTTTCCAAAGGAAAAATACCACATACCCTTACACAAATCCGTTTCATATCCCATACTTGGGATCAAAACAAAAACATATATACATCCACTACAAGCAAATATATAAGCTATTTTTATTTAAAAAATATCCACAGTGGAGAAGCTTTGGATATTTAAGAGACTGAAGTTTTAAAGTGTTTGAATTTTTTAAAACACTCTGAATTTTAAAGCTACATTTTTTCCTGTATTGTAATATTAACATGATTTGAGGGACAAACAAAACAGGAAGTATTGTGGCTTAATAGTGATATAGTCAAGTTGACAAGGAGTCAATTATCCTGGTTAGGATTCTTGTTTTGTTTTGCGTTTGTCAACTTGACACAAGCTAGGGTCATATGAGAAGATGGAATCCTGAATGAGGAAGGTGGCCAGTCCACCAGATTGGCCTATGAAAAGTTTGTGAAGAATTTTATTGATTGATTACTGATATATGAAGTTCCAAACCACTGTGGGAGGTGCCACCTCTGGGCAAGTAGCCTAAAGTTATATCAAAAAACAAGCTGAGAGATTGCTGAGGGACAAACCAGTACTTTGTCTTCTCCATAGTTTTGCTTTAGCTCTGGCCTCCAGGTTCCTGCCTTCCTTAGATCCTGATTTGATGTCCCTCAGTGACAGAGGATGATGTACAGGACACGTGAGCCAAGTGAACCCCTTTCTCTCAAAGTTGCTTTTTGTCATGGTCTTTACTGCAGCAACAGGAAGCAAACTAAGACAGACTCAGTTGCTCAAAGAGCAAATTAAAATTTTAGAAAGTCTGATGTATGTTTATGAACCGAAATTAGAACTAGGCTAGGCAGCATGCTTGTTCTTTCTACATTTTCAATTATTAAAATCAGATATTGCTTTAAAAGGCATTAATATAATGCAATTAAAACTGAAAAATGGCTCTGTTTCTTTTTAAAAATAAAATAAACATGAATAAAGATGTAATATTGCTTCATTTCTTTTAGCATGACCTTTTTTCCAACACAATTTCTGTAACATACACTCTTAAATAAATAACATCTTTGTTGTAAACAAAATTGTTTAATTATTAGGAAAAGTTTGCCAACTTAAAAAGATTAAGATATTCTTTAATTGCATTAAGTGATTTAATTCATGATAATAAGTTGAATTATTTTCACCAGTTCCCAATTTAAGCCATGTAATATTATTAAGTATCTGTATGTGTAGTGCTTTTGTTCTTACGATGGAAAATGAAGGCATCTTTTTACTCTCAGTACATATTTTTTTATTTTGTTCTTTGCTCATGAGAAACACACATTCTATATTTAGAAGAAAAAAGTTTTAAAATTAACATTTTTATTTGTTCAACTGTCTCACCTCTCAAATATTTGCATCAAGTACTCTTCGCAACAACAGAAAGGACAAACTAATGAAATGAATTAATTTAAATGTTTTAAAAGGCAAATTTGGCATTTTTTTCTTTGAGTGGGCAAACTGTAAATAATTGATAGATTGAATGTCTTGAACTGAGTATGTTTATAATTTTTTGGAATATGAAATTATCAAAATAAGTGAATAAATAAATAAACATAAGTTCTGAGTTTATTTTATAGCTTTAATTGAGACTCATAACTTACGTTGCAGAATGCACCCAACTCCAGATGGCCATTGGCTGTCTTCTAGACTCCTTCCAGTGTCACTCTCAGTGTCTGTGGCTCTCTGTTCTGTCCCAGGCTCTGCTCATATCCCCCGGACCCATGTTGGGCAACAGATCCTTTTCTCTCCCTCCTTTTGAGGGCAGAAATTATCTTGTGTGTCTTTGATATGTTTAATATCTGAGTAAGGTTTTATTTAATACTCCATATGTGAATTTACAAGCAAAATACTACAATTCTGCGGCAACTCAATTGATTTTTGAGATATTGTGATTATTCCATATGTTTAGTTTTATCATGCTAAGTATATACTCTCATACCAAAGAGACAAGGGATATATCCTCATGTATGCAATGTTTCTCTATATGTGTGGGAGGGAGCTGTTTCAAAATTTATCTTCATCAAAGAAGCTACTTCATCACAGGAATTTTAAGTTTAAACAGATTTTCTGAAGGTCCTCATGAGAAGCTTGGATATAATTTTTGGCTTAGAATTTTGGTATAGATGTGAAAAATAATATATGGAGGGTTCTTGGGTCAATTGAAGGTACTCTTTCTGAGATGGTTGACCAGAAGCTTCTTTTTCAGCTGGAAGGTGGTGGCACATGCCTTTAATCCCAGCACTTGGGAGGCAGAGGCAGGTGGATAGATGCCTGCTATTTCAAGGCCAGCCTGATCTACAGAGTGAGTTGCAGAACAGCCAGGGAACACAGAGAAACTCAGTCTCAAAGACAAGACAAAACAAAACAAAATAAGAAAAAGAAAAAAAACAAAAGAAAGAAAGAAGGAAAGAAAGAAAGAAAGAAAGAAAGAAAGAAAGAAAAACTTCCTTTTCAGAGCTAACGAAGAAGAACAGTGAGGCTAAGAAAGAATATATTTCATTCTAGTGAGAGGAAAGGCAAGCCTTAGATTTATTCATTCATTTGTTTGTTTGTACTGGAACTACTCATATGCCTAGATTTCCTTCCTAAGTGCACTCTCCTTACTACACACAGATATAATTAACTAATTGACTTATGGGTATGGTTCTAATATTAATTGTGAGTGGATCTCATTATCCCTATAGAGTCATTGATTGCTTTCCATAAATAATTAAATATGAATTAAGTTCATTATTTGTATATATTCGATGGTGTGCTAAGAATTATTCCATGAGAAGAACTGAATGCTGGGCATGCTGTACCTATCTGTTCAGAGGAAACATCTCAAGTGGGTTGGAGGTGAAGCCAAGGTAGATTTACTTCCATGTGATGGTAGACCAGTAGGCTATTGGTCTGGAGGCTGAGTCTTAATTATGTTGAAGCAGAAGGGTTTGAAAATGACGCCATTTGTTTCAGCCTTTCAGGGGTCTTGGATTAGTGTCAATTGGGAGTCACTTCAGATCAGCAACTTGAGCACTTACTCTTTGTACCATATGTTGTATGTCATCCAGGTATCTAGATCTATTTTGTGATTTTTTTATCGAGGAATTCAGAAAAATGACCATTCACGTCTTTCTTTACCACAAGTTTACCCATTCTGTGCATTCTGCTTATTAAAATTAACAAGAATCACTGTTTTTCCATATCTTCACATCTAGATCTTACCATTCTGGAATGTTCTCTAGATATCATTGAGAACAGATGCTCTCAAATGCCATCATAAAAATATGGAAATGATTATAAAATGAGAATTTCGTTGCTGACTGTTTCTGTTAGCATAGCAGTGCTGAGATCCCTGAGTTTGGAAAAGGATTTTCCTTCTCATAATAAGAAGTTGGCTCATGATTCAAAATATAGATTTTTTTTGCTATTAAGTAAAGTAAAGCATTGCTTAATTTAAAAATATTTTATCACAGCTCATGTGTTTTTGAGTAAATTATATTGTTTGGTATTTGCTCTTTATTTACAAGAATTAAAATTCTGTTTTGATTTCCACTTCTAGGTATGTAACCAAGAAAAAACAGTGACTAGTAACTGTTAGGCTTCAACTCTCCCCTCCCTGTGATTGTAACATGATGATGTAATTTGGCGCGACATGTCTGAGAGGAATTCAGCAAAACTGCTCTCATGGCACGTGCTCAGTCCAACATCACCTTAAACAATGGGATGCTGTACACAATTTAAATACATATACTTTCTCCTTGTGCAAGTGGGGAAAACAATTATTTGGGCTTCTTTTCTATTTTGTAGGAACACTGTGAGCTAATGACTGGTTTTCATAATCCTTTGTGTAGTGAAGCTTCAGATCATTAACAAAGATGGTGCTGATGTAGCAGATCATTTAGAAATGGCAGGTGATCCTAGAGATGAATCAAGTTTTTTTTTTTTATAAAACACCGTCAGTAAGGTAGTATGAAGTTCTACCTTCATCACTGTGGGAAAAACAAGCAAGAGTTTTTTTCCTTAGAGATAATAAAAGGCTTACATTTAAATTACCAATAAAATGGAAAACAGCTATTACTTTTATATTATTTTAAATATAAATGTATATTATTTAGCCATTTTTTAAAATTATAAGTGATATTTATTTTTTATTTAAATTTAATCGCAAAGCCGGTCCATAGTAAAATATGTTGAAATGACCTTTTTGTGCAATGTGTGTGTGTAAAGGTTGCCTTTGCATACTTTAAATGTTGATTTCTGTACCACCAGAGACATGAGTACTGCCAAGACTTTAGTATTGTTATTTTTATGAAGCATCATGCCTTAGTATTTTTTAAACATATAGCACCAACATCTTCTGATTGGTTTAATAAAGAGCTGAACAGCAAATAACTGAGGCAAGAGAGGAGGGTGGGCTAGCTATCTGGGCATAGAGTGGAACTCTGAGAAAGAATCTCAAGTGGAAATTCACCAGCCAGACATGGAGGAAGAAACAGGATCTGGGACTGAGAAGAGGTAATGAGCCAAGTGGCAGAACATGGATTAATATAAATGATTATATTATCAACTAGATCGTTATAAGATCTAGTTGAGAACAAGCCTAAGCTACGGCCAAGCTTTCATATTTAATAAAAGGTCTTCATGTCATTCTTCAGGAGCTGGTAGTCCAAGAAAGTCCCATTGTAAAAAAAAAAAAGTACAAAAGAGTAATTTTAAAATTTTGGAAATTCTTTCTAGTGCTATCAATAAAGAAAGAACAGACAAAATGTCATGCCAAAATATTTATTTAAGATGTCTTAAAAATAACTTCTAAATACCCATTATGAACAATCTAGTGTTTTTTTGGAGATAGAATATAAAAATTTGCATAGCACAAGGGAGATAATATGAATTACAATGTGTGTCACTGTCTAGAAAATAGGACTGCTGTCATCTCAGTTGTTAGATAGACATATTTCTCACATTCAAAATAAGATGGATTTGAAGGCAGTAAAAAACGTGTTTGTAAAGATATTTCCCTATTCCTTTTGGATCCCGTGTCATAAAATGCAAATTGAATAATTTCTGCATGTTTTAAATATTCATATGGTTCGAGTAAGATTGCCAAGACTTAGGCCACAAGCCCCCCTCCCTGGAGTCTCCTTCTGAGATAGCTATTCCCCTGAAGGCAGCCATGCTTTGAATTCCTTCCTGGCACCATCTTTAGCTGCGAGAGAACCTACTCACAGGAGTGGTGAGTCTGTATCTGCAAACAGTTCTGAGTCCAACCCTTGCTGTTGGTTCGTTGCTGAAAACTACAGTGAACTGGCTACCAATCTGATGAAGATCTCATTCTCCTTTGCTTTGCCCCCTCTGTAATGTCTATGTGCACTGTCTCCCTTTCGGGCCTTGGTTTGGAAGCTGCACACGTGATCTGCTCCTCATGAGGACCAGCGTTCCTCTCCCAGCATCCATGTCAGGCAGATAACAGATCATCTGGAGCTCCGGGGTCAGGAGAGCAGATGGATGTTCTGTATTCCACCAGTACCCATGCATACACATTTCCAAACAGTCTTAAAATTAAAATAATATCGCCACCGCCTCTGATAACTGGAACACATTTGTCAAGTTGAGGATAGCTCAACTGTTGGGATGTCAGTAATGACTGTACCACTGGGAGCACTGATGCATCTCAGGCAGATAGAAAGTGAGTATTATGATTAGTGTGGGTGATCTCAGCCTTCAATATACACTTCAAACAAAGCTGTATCATTATCACAGAATTTCATTGCTAAAGGTAATTTTTCCAGGACCAGGACATCTAAGCAGAAAGTCATAGCATAATTTGCTAACATATTTTAATGGAAGCTTCCCAGTTACTTCCTATACTAATTCCCACAATTATATGATCTTAGAGTGTGTGGTCTGTAGTTTGTTGGCTTGCCTTTTCACTAATACAGGAACCATTAAAAACCACAATGAATATACAACACAGTCCTCTTGCTCCATTTGGGAGGCTGGAAGTAAAGCCATAAACATAGCAACTATTGCTGAACTGTGTGCAATGAGATCAGTTAAGAATCTTAGGTCAATGCACCATCAGGACAGGTCTGCTTAGGGTCTCTCCATGCCGGATGGTCTCTGCATGCTGCATCAGTAGAGGAAGAGAGGGCATTGCCTTCCACAGACAAAGGGACTGAGTGGGGAAAGGGCAAACTTCTTCCATTATGATTGTATAAGGTACTGAGGTGCAGCCCTTAGCATTTGGCTGTGCTACTCACGGGCTCAATGTGTGACTAGCAATTGGTCATGACATTCTGTTATGTAAGGTTAAGAAGAAAACCGTCAAAGCATAGCAGCTCTTATACTCGCTGCTGAGACTCCACTGACACAAATGCTTACACTGTGAACACCACACACAGTCCTGATCGGGGTGAGAAGGTAGGATGAGCAAGAAAGGAGCCGTGGGTGTGCTGATATGTGAAAAGCAGCTAAGCACGTGCCTGCTTTTGCCTTGCAATGGAAATCTATAAGAAGAGTGTTGTTAGTTTCAAATGATTTGTAGAGACATCAATCCAAAAGAATTAGGCAGATTTTCTCGTGCAGGGAACCATGGAATCTCACTGTGAAGGGCGGTTTAGCTGTCTCACCCAGAGTAGGGACTGAAGACTGGAAGATTTGTTGTTTGAATCTGGTTTACATCCTGAAGGTGGAGACACCAGTTCCTGAGACGCTTGGACCAGTCACTGGCTTGTCAGAGAAGAAGGAATGGTCTCAAGTCCTCTCGACCTTCTTGAGTCAGATTTCTGGGCACATCTGTGGGTCAAAAGTCCCATAATGGCAAAGACCTGTGCCAGAGTGAGTCTCCTCTTATGCCTTCCACTGTTGCCATCACACCAGTGTGAAACCAATAGAGTGCTGAGCTGGCCATTGGTAATTCTGAGAAAGCAGGAAAAAAAATCAAATTCAGTGGAGATGAAAGTGTGAAAGGAAGTGGAAGACATTTTTCATGATGCAGTTGAATATTCCCTCGAGGGGGAAATCGATTCATTTTTCCTGTCCACTTCCCAGCATTGCAGTTTATAGGCCCAGTTGATTTGGCTCCAAACCCTTTCAGGATGGTTCTGAGTGGATTTATATTGATACTGACTACAGCGTTGCTTCATTTTATATGCTTGGGTTGTGTGATTCCTGGCACGGACAACAGCCCGGTCAGACTTCTGCTCTCATTTTCCTTAAGTCTCTATCAGAAATGGGTGAGTCAGCGTCTCCCGGAGTACTGAAAAAAGAAGTGTCTGTGTATATTTATCCCAGTTTACTTATTGAATTAATTAATGCACGGCCCTAAGGCAAATGTTAATGTAGTCTGTATTCTTTTCAGAGCTTCGTAAATTTGGGAAATGCTTTTTCAAAAGATATCAGAAAGTGTGGGAAAGTATTCTTTTTTAATGAAAATGCAACAGAATTATTAAGTCGCACTAGATTCTACTATTTCCTTTAATTTTATTTTACTAGTGGTAGTATTTAATAAGCGATATTACACATTTTCTGTCTGTGTTTTATGATAAGGTGCATAATATATTGAAGTTCGGTCAATTTCCTTTTACACTGGGTTTTCGAAAATATTTCTCATACAAAAACATTTAAAGAAAAATGTCCATTTTTCTAAACACTGGAAATATGATGAAATGTCAACATGTTTATGATGGATAGCTCGAAAAGGGTAATGATATTAGTTAAATTACTAACCTGGTCAAAAGTGACTTAACTATTAATATAGCTGGGGTAACTTTAATGAAATTATCAAAAACCTTTTGTGGAAGACATTTTACAAATAGGATTTGGAATATGAACCAACCCTAGGTTTTACATAAACCGAACTCATGTGATGAAATGACAGCACGGAAGACCGCTTGTTTGGAGCTGGGCATGTGGCTCGGCTTGGAGACTGCTTGGTCAGCAGGTGTGGATGCTGACATTTGATGATTGCAGTGCACAGAGCAGATGTGTTGTCACCTGTCTGTAATCCCACTGCTACAGAGGAGAAAGCAGAAAGATGAGAAGTTCAGAGTCGTCTTCAGCTACAAGCTTGCTCAAGGCTAGCCGTTTCTTTGTGTATATGTACTACTCTATAGAGATTTATATAAGCCTGGTTTTCTGTGTCTTTATGAGTCTGCATTATATCCTTCAGAAGCACTCGCCTGTGCTTACTGAGTCTTGCCAGTGTGGTGGTGTGGCTCTGCCACCCTTAGAGCTACTCCTGCCATATCTGAGGTTGCAGAACTCTATTTGCATGAACATTACAACGTTTGATTCCTAGTGCTGTTCGGCAGTGCTAGGACCTTAACAGGGCTCAGAGACGCTTTCCAATGCTGTGTCCCACAGCTGGCACAGTGCTGGGCTGTGCCCTTTCTCAGACAATTCCTTCACTTTTACTGATTTTTACCATAATGCTGAACTACACAGTCAACCTAGTGCCCAGATGAATGTACACACATGCAGAAAAGAGGCCTTCCCTGACAGCATGAGAGGTTTTTCCTGCATCGTGGATTTAACTGTGAAGGAGCAAGCTACCATTTTCATACTGAAAATGAAAGCGCTGATGCCTTCGGAACACTGTGCTGAGTTGGAGTCATGTGATGCCTTGTAGTTCTTTACATAGTGATTACCAGCCTATCTCGGGACGTCAGCCAGACTGGAAAAACATCTAGAACCTCTAGAGGTTGTCAAACAAATTTCAAAGTAGTATCTCAGTAGTGTTACCTTACAGAGGGCGGGCAGATTGAATATAGAAAGCACTGAGGCCTCTAACTGTCTACAGTCTCAATAAGTGTATTTCCATGGTTTTATCGAACTTGGGTCCATCAAATCATGCTGCACACTTTGAATGTTGAAATGTGGCTTCAGTTTCTAGTCTAAACATGAACATGATCTTCTCCTTTCAAGTAATATTAGCAAACAAGAGATAGTGATTGCAATTTTTGAAGTATAAATGTGGAGCTAGCCTCAGGCTGAATTTTAATTTGAGAAAGATTTTTCTTGCTGGCTCCACCTACTCTCCATTCTAACTTATGTATTATATTACCTTGTGCCGAGGCCTAAGATTTCAAAGTATTTCCCTACACAAAAGGTGAGGCTGCTGCTTTCAGTCGTGTTGCAGAGTGAATGAGAAATGAGCATCATGTCAGAAATAAAGCTGTAGCTTACATTGTGGAAACACATGGACTCGTTCAATTCATTTGAAAAGTGAGATAAGTCAAGAGTGGGCACTGTGAATATGAGGGCACGTGCACATTACAGCACTCACAATCAAACTTTTACTCTTATTTTTCTTTTTTGCTTATTTTATTATTTCATGTGTGTGTGTTAAGAATCCACAGAGGCCATAAGAGTGTGTCAGGTCCCTAGAAATGGAGTTATATACTGCTTGCCGCAAGCTCTTGTGTGGGTCCTAGGAACTGAACCGAGGTCTTCTGGAAAAGCTGGCAGTGCTCTTAACCACAAAGCAATCAAATTATAACTAAAACATTAAAAGAAACCCCACAAAATTGTATATATTGATGAGATAGTACCTAATAGGAGAATATATTTCTGATAGTTTTTACCTGCTGAGATAAGTTGTTAAATATTGATGAGTCTGATATCATAAAAGCGTTTTAAACATGAATAATCCTGTCATTACAAATGACTGCCTTTCAGGTTGTGAATTTTTCTTTTCACTGACGAGGTTCCTTGGCAGATCAAAGCCATTTTTCCTGGCAGAATGAACCCTGGTAAGTTGTGGCCAACTAAGCTGTGTGTGTAATCACTGAGAGCAAGGTGGATTGTCAGCAGCAAATGACCATCAGAACAGGATCTTCTGGTTATGTTTTTAAAATTAATTTATTCAGATTACAACTAAATTGTTTTCCCATCACTGTATCCTTTCATTCCTCCTACCTTCCCACCCCCACCTTATTACTCTCCCTTAGGTCCATGTCTGAGGGGAATCTCCTCCCCGACTCCTCCAAGTCTCATCTTGGTAGTCTGCCTATTCTTTCTTTGAGTGACACCAGGGCTCCCCATGAAGGGGAGGTCATCAGCTATGGGGCACACATGAGTTCTGGTTATGTTTTAACTGAAATTAATACTAGGACAGTTTCAGAGACTCTGAATGGTCAACTGTGATAGGTTCCACACAAGAAGCATTGCTGAGGGATTCTGAGCACTTGACACACAGCTCAGAGAAATGGAAAGAGAAGCAAGCACAAGAAAGTCTCCGCTTCTTCATGACGGGCTATAAGAGCAAGATCCTGGGTGGGCAACTGAGCTCTGTGGAAACTGATACAAAAATGTACATGCCTTGAGTGGGCAACTGAGATCTGTGGAAACTGATACAAAAATGTACATGCCTTGAGTGGGCAACTGAGATCTGTGGAAACTGATACAAAAATGTACATGGCCATTTTTTAAATTAAATCATTACCTATGAGTCCCATGGGGGTTAAGTCCTGCACATCACAGCCATGTGAGCCATTGACTTTGCACTGTTCTTGCTTTTAATCCTATTTTTACTTCTTCTTCTTCTTCTTCTTCTTCTTCTTCTTCTTCTTCTTCTTCTTCTTCTTCTTCTCCTCCTCCTCCTCCTCCTCCTCCTCCTCCTCCTTCTTCCTCCTCCTCCTCCTCCTCCTCCTACCCCCTGTTCTCCTCCCCCCTCCTCTTCTTCTTCATAGTCAATTTTTCTTTCTTATAGTGATAATTTTAGGAACAATATCAATTATACACACTGTCTTCTTTGATTTCTGAGCAAGATACATGCCCTTAAGCACAAGAGAAAGTTGGAGACGTTGTTTCTGGTTTCTTTGATGACTCATTTGTGTCATGTGATGTTTTTCTGGAAGATGTCTTGTGAGAAGGCATGTGATGTTTTGCTGGGAGCAGACACATGAGAAGGCACATGATGTTTGGTAGGTATAAATAGAAGCAGAAGGACTGTGGAACAAGACTTTTGGCATTGCTACACTGCTACGCCATGCAACTCTTCTCTGGTCTTTGCTGGTCTTCATTGGTCTTCACTCGTCTTCATTTTGCAGAGAGAAATGTTCCAGAGAACTTCTCATGGTACTCTGGCTATTTCGTTAGAGCCCTGCTGTTTCTGCTGGATCATGCCACCGCTACAGATTCCTGATGCTATTTGGTGTTGTCTATTGGAATGGAGTGCTAGAATTTTGACAACACAGAGTGGGATTGGCCCAAGAAACTATGTCTAAACAGGTCCACAACCCACTTTTCCTATTAATATTCGTTTTTCCCTTACTCTGGACAGTAAGTTAGATGTGAGGTCGAAGTGTTCCATAGTACAAAACCTAAATAAAGTGGGTTTTGAAAAATCTAAGTCTACAGAGAGTAGTAGGCAGAAATGATGGCTGTAAATAAGAGTAATCCAGGACATACTCCAAATAATGGTACCAAATTTAATTTAGACTTTAAAACCTGCACTTCCTGGAGAATCCTCCAGAAGATTCCATCAGCCTGGTGACAACTTGCAATATCCCTGGGATGAGGAATAAATGGTTCTAACTGAGACTGATCACTTCAGAATGTCTTATATCTAAAGTCTATGTCCTGAATGACACTGACCCTTAAATCCAACACATTTATAATAAGTGTAACTAATAAACCATGCATTATTTTATAACCTAAAGTGTGAGTGGTTATTCACTCAACCACTCAACCAATTTTGACCATCAGATTGTGGCATTGTATAATTTCTGTATTATCCTCCAGGAAGAAAATATAAAGTGCAACAAAGAAGATATATTCTATCTTATAGCACAATCAGAGGATCCACTAAACAGAACTTCAGCAAAGCCTGTCATTAAATAAGATTAGTCAGAACCTACAAAATGCTCACAAAACCTAGACTAACCTGGAGATATTCTCTTGGAAGGTCCAATGTCCTGTTGAAGGCCTATGAAAAGGCCTTAACCTAAATGATCACTTTCTTAATAAATTCCAAGGGAACTTTATAGGCATTAACACATTCTGATTGATATTGGAGTGCCACCTTAAATCTTAAGCCTGGAAATTGATCTCAACTCTGTGAATTGCTGTGGGAGAAAAGTTTCCTGGCCAATGGAGTAGCTGCTTCTGCTGACTACAGTCCACTGTTTATCCCTCAGTTGACAGTAGAGGCCAATGTTTTCTAAACATCTACAGATTAGCTTGTTGCAAACAACCTAATTCCCTTCAGCAGAGGAATAGATACAGAAAATATGGTACATTTACACAAGGAAGTATTGCTCAGTAGTTAAAAATGGCATTATTAAATTTACGAGCACATGGATGGAACTAAAAGAAAATCATCTTGAGTGAGTTAACCAAGACAGAAAGAAAAATGTGGTATATATTCACACCTATGTGGATTTTAGCCATTAGATAAATGCTAATTAAGATATAATCCATAGACCTAGAGAGGCTATGTATAAAGGTAGGTACTGGCATGGGAAACATGAATCCTCCTGGGAGGGAAAATAAAATAGATTTTATGGGTAGAGTAGAGGTACCAGAGACAGGAATGGGAGAATCAGTTGGGCAGGGGAAGCAGAGATGGAGCTGAAAGAGGGAACTCGGGGAGAGACAGCTGGAATTTGGGGGCACTTTGGGGGGTGATATGGAAACCTGGTGTAATGGCAACTTTCTAAAACATACAAAGGCAAACCTAATAAAGTCTGCAAATAATAGGACAAACAGAATCCCAACTGACCATCTCCTATCACCAAATGAACCTTCCAGAATTGGGACTGGGTCACATCTAGTTGAGTTTTTGGCCAAAAGGGTCCCATGGAAATCCCTAAATAACTCAGGCTATTGGCAAAACAATAGGTTACTCTCCCTACACTGACAGCAAGGCCCCATGGCAGAAGACAATACCCATACAATTCATTTAACTTGAAGAGGTCATGCTTGATTCTGCCTAAAACCTCACCACTAGATTGTACTGTCTTTGATATAGGAAGGTACTCTGCCAGCTACCAAAAGGTAAAAGAAAACACCAATGTAGTCACAAAACCTTTGATTCAAAACATGTTACCTACAAAATATGCTAGGTCAATGATGGCACAAAGCTCGTGAGAGCAACCAACCTATAACTGATTTGAATTAATATCCATTCCAAGATATACGTGACACTACTTAGGTAACCAAGATCCAGAGACCTGGGGTAAAACCAAATACTACTGGTAGTAGAAACAAAAACAGTAACATTCTGACATTTTGGTATACTCATAGATCAGTGCCTTATTCAGACTTCACCAGAGAAAATTCCTCCTGTAGTTAATGGGAAAAAATAAAATACAGAAACTTATAGCCAGACATTGCACACAGAGATGGGGGAGGAGGGAGGGCGAGGGAGAGGCACCTTGCCACACACATCTATAAGTGGGATGTCTCCATCAAATCCCCCACTCAGATCTCAGTAAATCACACCCTAGAACAGACAGAAAGAGTGTAAAAACTAGAGGGGATGGTGGGCACTAGGAGAACCAGGCCCTCTGAATCAATCCACTGAGCAGAGCTCATATGAGCTCACAGAGACTGAAGCAGTAAGCACAGAGCCTACACAGGTCTGCAAAAGGTACACTAAATATATATTATAGCTTTCAGTTTAGCAGTTTTATGAGACTTCTGCATGTGTGAACAAGTGGGTCTCTCATTCTTGTGCCTGCTCTTGGGGCTTTTTTTTTTTCCTTCTGTTGCTTCACTTGTCAAACTTCGATGTGATGGGTTTTGCTTTTATCTTATCTTTTATTTTGTTATGCTTTGTTGTTGTCTCTTGGAAGCCTGTTCTTGCCTAATGAGAGATAGAAAGAGAGTGGATCCGGACATTAAAGGAGGTGGGGAGGAACTGAAAAGAGTAGAGGAAGAGGAAACTGTAATCAGAAGATGTTGTCTAAGAAAAGAATCTATATTCGAATAAAAGGGAGAAATAAGTGAACATGTACATAACAACATACAAAAAATAAAATAAAGTCTGAGGTGACCTTGTGCAACAGTAACATGCCTTATTGGTATTTTTTTAAGGTCACGGTTGGGTATGGTTCCAGAGTAAACAAAGTGAACCATGAAAAGCACATAAAAAAAGAACCATAAAATTATGTTGAGATATTTCCCCTTATAAGCTTTTGAATAATTCAGAAAATTGGAAAGTGTTTTCAACTAGAGAGACAAGTGAGTGAACATACTAGCATTTGGGGAGCAATGCTCATGAGATTGTACCTTCAAATGAGTAGCTCTAGATTGTTGATGGCTTTGGGGAGAGAATAAGTCAGTTTTCTTTAAATGGTGTCACCTGGTAGTTCAACCGTGCTCCCATGAGTGGCCCCATTGAGCATATGTACAGCACATGTTGGAAAGGGTGGGATATTCACAAACAAAAGAACTGCATGTTAGGAGAAGACAAGTCGTAAAGGATGGATTTCAGAGGAGTTAGAGGGAGAACAGGGGTGGAGACAATCAAAATACATTCAATGTATGAAATTCTCAAAAATTGTTGAATATATTATATTAAAAAATAAACCCACCAACAATCAAAAATAAACATGTTTATAACCTAAATAACTAAGCTAAAATATCAAAATGTTCACCAGTATATGACTTAATGATAAAACTCAAGACTTGGAAACAAGTACAAACCAAACCCCAAACCAGTAGAACACAAGACACAATAAACATTAAAGCAGAAATTAATGAAATATAAACAAAGAAAACAATGCAACAAATCAATGAATCTGAAGCCTGAATCTTTGAGAAGATAAAAATGTCTGAAAACCCTTTGGCTCAACTAACCAAAATAAAAAGAAGACCCAAATTAACAGAATCAGAACGAAAGAGCAACATTACAACAGACACCAAAGAAATTACTTTCTCTTACCTTAGTGCTTCTATATTTAAAATGTTTGGGGCTAGTGAACAACTCTGTCTTGTTTCTGATTTTAATGAGATCATTTCAAGTCTTTATCTTTTTTTCTTTATGTTAGCTGTGGGTTGTCCATATATATGCTTTATTATGTTGAGGCATGTTCCTCAAGGTATGATTCTACAATGAAAATGTCAGTTCCTGAAGAAATCTTTAAAAGCCTGCACTCAATTAAGTTGGAAAGTCTTAAAGAAATGGATGCGTTTTCTTGCTCATCTGAACTACCAAAGTTAATCCAAGAAGAGATCAACAGCCTAATCAGATCCATAACTAAGGAGGAGATTGAGAGAGTAATGAAAACCTTCTGAGTAAAGAAAGGCCAGGCCCAGATGGGCTCACAAGGGAATTCCACCAGACTTTTCAGTGAATAACTATAGCCAATACTCTTTAACTTATTTTTAAAAATAGAAGCAGAAGAATCACTCCTAAATGCATTACATGAAGCCAGAATTGCTCTAATACCCCAAGCAGAAAGAGATAAAACAACAAAAACAAAACTACAGATGGGTATTCCTCATGAACATAGAAATAAAAATCCTCAATAAAATACCAGAAAACATATCCTAGCACATGTCAAGATGACCATCTACCATGATCAAGTTCACTTTATCCTGAAAATGCAGGGTTGGTTCAATATACAGAACTCAATAAATATAGCAAATCATATAAATGGACTTAAAGACAAAAATTAAATGATCACCTCAATAGAGGAAAAAGAAAACCAGTCTTTGACAAAATCTAAAATTCTCTCATGATCAAAGTCCTAGAGAAAGAGGGACTGAAGGGAAGGAACATACGCCAACTTAATAAAGGCTATGACAAATTCACCACTAAAGGGGAGGAAAGACTGAAGTGATCTCATTAAAATCAGTAACAAGACAGAGTTGTTTATCAATATCAGCCAATTCCAATATAGAAACACCAGATAAAGCAATAAGGCAAGGGAAGAAAATTAAAGGGACACAAACAGGAAAAAAATCAAATTGTTCCTATTTGCAGAAAATTTCTAGAAACAATAAAAATTTCAACAAAGTGGTATATACCAGTATAAAGCAACTTACAAAATACTGTAGTTTTTCTATTTATCAACAACAAACACTATAAAAAAGGATCATGGACACACTTCCATTTACAGTTGTATCAAGGACAATAAAATATCTTATAATAAAGCCCACCAAAACTGTAAAATAAATCTACAATGAAAACATCAATCTCAGAAGAAAAATATTTAAAAAGACAATAGAAAATGGAAAAACATCTATATTTGTGAATCTATAGAATTAATATTGTTAAAAAGACCATGTTACCAAAAGCAACTTTCAGATTCAATATAATCCCAATCAAAATGACCACAATATTCTTCAGAGAAATAGCAAAAGATAGTTCTACAATTTACATGGAACCAGCAAAGATGCCACATAGACAAAACAATCTTGAATAAAAGGAATACTTCAAGCATTGCCTTTCAGTACTTCAAGACATATTATAAATCTATAGGAATGAAAACAATATTGTACTGGCACAAATGCAGACATCCAGACCAACAAGGTAAAACAGATTACCAAAATATGAGCATTGATAACTACAGCCATTTGATATTTGATTAAGAGGCATATATATATATATATATATATATATATATATATATATATATATATATATATATTAGAGAAAGGACAACATCTTCAACAAATGTGCTGAGAAAACTGGATATCCATGTAAATAAAATTAGACCTGTATCTATCACACTATGCCAAAATATTAGATACACAGGGATCCAAGACCTCTATTTGAAACCCAAGACACTGAAACTACTAGAAAAATACAAAAGTAATACCCTAAAAGATAAAGGTGTAGGAAATGAATTTGTGTATAGGACTCCATTTGCTAAGATGTAAGGCTAACAATTGACAAAGTTGGATTTTCATAAATTCTAACAGCTTCTGTATATGTAAGGAAGCAATAAATCATATGAAAATGAAATCCCAAGAATGGAATGGAATCTGTACCAGCTATATATCTGACACATGATTAATATTTGGAATATACAAAGAAATCAAAGCACAGAGTCAAGGAAACCAACGGCCTACATTTTTTAAATGGGCTAGGAATCTAAACAGAGTTGCCAGTAGAAGAAATAGAATAGACAATAAATATCTCAAATGTACTTAGTAGTTGGGCAAATGAAAATATCACAGCTCTGAGATTTTTATCTCACTGTAGCCAGAATCGACACAATAGAAAACATGCCAGCTAGACTGTGGGGGAAGTAGAATCTTTATTCACTGTTGGTGGGATTACGAGTTGGAGAACCACTCCAAAAATCAGTATGGAGAAGTCTCAAACTCTAAAATTAAATCTACCACATGACCCACCTATCCTATATCTTGGCATATTCCCAAGGACTTGGCATTCTGCCCCACAGATACTTGCTCAGCCACGTTCATCACTTACTTCTCTATTTCCAATAATTAGGAAATGGGAACAATCCAAATGTCCTCCAGTTGATAAATGAATAAGGAAAATGTGACATATATACACCATAGAATATACCCAGCTATAAAAAAAATAAAATCATGAGCTTTAGCTGTGAATGAATGGATTTACCTAGAAAAGATTGTATTGAATGTGGTAACCTTCAATACAGACCTAGAAAGACAACTGCCACGTGTTCTTTCTCATCTGTGATTCTTAGCTTGGCTCCAAATCTTTAGATGTAAGTACATAGCATGGAAAGCCCACAGAAATCAAGAAAGTAAAATGTACCGTACATTGGGGGATGGTAGTGGGCTTCAGTAAAAATAGAGGATACAGGTGATATGAAGGGAGTAATAGAAAAATGGGAAATCAGGCTCCAACTGGAGAAGAGGTAGGAAGGTTAGTACAAATGGAGACTAGAGGAAATTTTTAAAAGTATGCATAATATATAACTTGTAATATATATACTATATACACATTTCTCTCTCTCTCTCTCTCTCTCTCTCTCTCTCTCTCTCTCTCTCTCTCTCTCTCTCTGTCTCTCAAGGAAATTGTGCCTTCTACTGGGACTGACAATGTTTCCATAGACTAACAAAAATCCCATTAACAGTCAAGAAAAACCTCCTTTCGAGTGGTCAGGGTAGTCTACATGACTCTCTAAGCAGTACACAGCTATTTCTGTTGCCCTGTGAGGCCTCTCAGACAGTGAAGGTAAGCACCAATCACTGAAGACATCACACGCTTGGAACACAAGACTCAATTATTTAAATAGAATCTAACTTGAAGGCCTCATTCCTGTGGTATAGATTCTGTGGCATCAGAAAGTACTGTGAAAGATGCCAAAGGAGAGGAGTAATGAATAGTCCTACCCTGTTAAAGTTATTTTTATGACACTGTCTTTGCTTCTCAGTTTCTCTCTTAACCAGTCTGTCACACAAATAATTGAGACTCTTTTATATTTGTTTAATAATAAGCATCACAACACAGTAAGTGAGCAGCTTTTACTCTGTTCTTACCCCTCTAAGCTAATTTGGCTTTTTCCCAGCATACAAGAGATACTTTCACTTTGTAGCTTTCCTGCTGTAGCTCCTTCTCCTGATAGCTCTTAGACCTCACCCCTGGCTCAATCTAATTACTTTTTCCTCCTCTAACTGAGTGATTGGCTGTAAGCTGCTTTTTTTTTTTTTTGGCATTCAGAGGACAACTGGGAACATGTTAACACAACATGAGATAGGAGATTCTCAGAACAAGGATTGCAACCAGATATAGGGGGCACAAAAATAAGTATTTGAGTTACACAATAACCTTATGCCTACTCTACCCAGCTGTGACAAATATGAACCATAACAATGACCAATATGTCTAGCTATCTATTACAGTGCAATAGTGGCACTCACGTGTTTATAGTAACCACCAGCTGTCTATGTGGGTTTAAGCTCCACTCAACATGGCTGGTACTGGGAACTTAGTCAACCTCCCAGGGCTAGTGAGTTTATAGAAGAGAATTTACCATTCTCACTTTGCTAGACCAGTATAATTTCTTACTTCATTTAAAATCCTATCTATGCTTGTACACACAGACAAGTGCAACTATCATCCTTTATCAAAGAAGGTTCTTTTTAAAGCAAATGGAGACCATTATAGAAATCACGACTGGACATGATGCTGAAATCAGTGGACTCTGAGGAGTCCAGCTCCAGTGAATATATCTGCAGCACAGTTCCTGAATTTATGGCTCACTGAACATTGTGGAAGAAGAAGCAGAAAGATGTAATGGCAGAGAACCAAGAAGTCGGCCGTGGGAATGAATTTCCTAGAAAAATTTGCATAAATAAGACTGGAACCGTACACCACACGTAACAATGTCAAAGGACAGGCTAAGATGGAAGAGGAAAAGCATCTCAATGAGCCCCATCCTTAGATATTGGTCTCTCAACAACTGATGACTTCTGAGAGACAGAGCATTATCTCCTCCCAGGAATGAGTCCCATAGGTAGTTATCCAATATAAAAATGGACATCCCTGAAACCATATACATATATATCAAAGACTGACTCACCATGTATTTATGTGTACATATAACTCAAAAAGGAGTCTATCAAGTTGAGAGCTGGGAGGGGCTGCAGGGAGAAAAGGGGAAGGTAGGAGAGATGAAATTATATTTTAATAAACTGTATTTTAAAATGAAATAGAGAAACCATCAAAAACATAAGAACAACTCCGGAAGCCTAAGCTATTATCTTAAAAACACAATGAGAAATACTTGCTTCAATTTAATTTCCAGGACTGTAGATCTCAGAAAATAAGTCGGTGGCCACAAATGTGCGCTATGCAGGGGAAAGTGTTTGACAAATTTAAGATGGGGCTGCACAGGTTCCTTGTATATATGTATCTTGTTGGAGTAAAGTGTTTTCAGATTTTAAAAGCCGGCTGCCATCATGTAAATCAAGTTGAGTAATGCAGAAAGCATTTTCTTTGTAAAATAAAATTTTAAAATAAATTACCTTATTAAATTTTTTTTTCTGGTTCAGCCCAGGGGCCTCAAGATCATAAAAAGTAGAAAGTCGTATCTCACCTAATGCCTCCCTTTTCTCTTCCTAGAGTTGTTAGGGCTTAGTTTTTATTGCTTGTGCGCATTTAGGGTTTTATTCGTGCACACGTGTATTGTATATACACAAGCCCCTTGCTCGCACATCATTTCAACCTCCTAATGCATTGTGGGAATGAGCCACCTGGCATGCAGTTGAAAATAATTTCCCTTAACGAGAACCATAGGGTATTTAATGGTTCGCAGTGTGGGCATGGGCTCCAGCTGTCTGTGGCGCTTCACAAAGACTGGGATGCAGGCAGATAAAATATGTTTAGGTTTCCCCCCAGAGCAAATTATTTGAATTCATAGCCATCTGTCTGAAAGGTAAGAACACTTCCAGCTTAGACACACACACACTTAATCCATGTTTATTTTTGAATTTATGACTGAGTGGGTATAGTCTAATCAACCTGGAACCGAAAATGCTGCACATCGACTCAGAGAAAGAAAGAGCAGGGTGGAGAATTAAACTGGAGGCTGCCTAATTCAGAGTTTCCTCTACTTAGATCCACCTTGTCTGTGGCCACCAACAGCGCTTCCTCGGCTGATGCAGGCTGGCTCAGACATGTCTGGGGGTGCATTTTAGTTGACCTGAGAGTTCTGGTAAAGAGATTTATCTACCAAATGACAAGGAGGTTGCCAGATTCAACAGACGTCGGTTTAACTACATGGCGTCACATGTTGCCAGTGGTAGGTTATTTGATTTCCTTTCCTTCTAGGCTTTTCTTCTGAGGTCAGTCCAAGAATATTGATTTCTCGCATTGAAAATTTGCTCTCTCCACTGAGAATCGTATTGCTTCCCTCCTACGGTGATTATATAAGTTTAATGGAGCTTTTTATAATGAAAAGGTTGCCAGAGGGTTGTAGGCTTGAATAGTATTAATTTTCTCAATGAACCCCTTGCCTTTTATTTCCAAAGAATTACTGGATGTTTTGCTTTATGATACTAAACCTTCCATCTTTTGGATAGAGGTAAGGGGAGAGTGAGAGAGTGCATTGTACGATGTGCAAGTTCATTTCTTCACTCCATATGGTTTTTAAGTGTATTTTCTACATAGTACTATAACATGAGACAATAACAGTATGTGAATTGCCCTTCTGATGAAAGGCTTGTGTATCATTTTGTTATGAATATATTATTTTGGTTTACATAAGCTTTGTGAAGCTGGTACAAATCATTTCCCATACTCCACACCCAGGCTCTGTAACTTTACACAATTCATGAATCACTGCTGTTTACACTATCATTAGTAAAGTTCTAATCTTTCTGCAGACCTCTTGATGTCTCAGGCCAGTTTCGAGTTCTGATCAAGGTATTGCGCTTTGTCTTCATGGCTGGTGTGCAGATGCCCTCTAGGACCTTGGTTTTGGCGGACATGGAGAGCTCGAGGAGAAGAGAATTTTTAAAAAGTTTATCCGCTACAATGTTAGAAGATTTTCCCTGTGGTAAGCTTGAAGATGTGGATTTGGGATAGAAAGGCCACAGCACAGAAACAGTTTCTGTCACATCTTTTAAAGGGTACCTGCCATCATCAACAGCAGTCACTCCTGCTGTGAACCTCTCCTGCCCATGGAGTCCTTCTCTGAAGTTTCCCCATCTTTTAGTCTCCCCTTTCTCATCTTTTCAGCACTGACTGGAAGGAATTTGCTATACACTGACCATACTTGATGAATTGGTACTTACTTTTGCATGTTATCTTGGCTGGGCCAGGATTCCTGAATATACACTTAATAAGTCTTCTGGATATTTCTGTAACTGTAATTACTTGGATAAGTTTGACACTAAAGTAAGCAGATTGCTTCCGTTGTCGGGGGCGGGTGACTGGGATGGGGAGGGGTTCTTGACTCATCAGCTGATTATCTTAGGAAAATATTGACCTTCCAGAGTAAGGATTTATACTCTAGCCTTGCCACTTGTCACAGATTCTGGTCTGTGTCCCCTTCCACTCATAATAATGCCCTTGCATCTCTGAAGAACTAGTACAAAGGTTGCTAGTACACAAATCATGTGAGATCCTTCACAGTAAATATGTCTATTCTTCATTTGCTTATTTTGTCAGTAATTTCTTTAGGTTAGTAGTCTCATGGGTTTTAATTTTATGCTTGAGCTTCCTTCTATCAGTAATTTATTTTAGTGTTTGGTTTTTTTCTAGCTTTGGCTGTGGGCACCCCAGGCTTGGTTCAGTTGTCTCCTCCGTCCCTTTAAGATGGACTTTTGGTGCTTTCAGCCTTGTATGAGCATTTCCTTACTTTCTGGTCCCAGATGCTGGAATAACTTCTAATTAGGATGCCTTGGCAAGGCTGGCACTAAGGAATGAGATATTCAGGCTTGTTTGCTTATCCAAAAACATCCCCAAGAATCAATACTATTATCAGTAGTTGTTGTTTGTAATTGATTTTAGTAGAATATTATACTGGCTATGCTAAAATGATATAAATGATTAATTCCTGCTTAGTTTGTGTCAAGTAATATTAAATCACATATAAAAAGACAAGTAAAACTGAATATAAAATTACTTTTATAAAACTTAATTTATACCAAGTTACATTATATGAATTCAGACATCTATCTTTTTTTGTTTCGTCTTGTTTTTTGTTTTTGTTTTTTCTCGAGACAGGGTCTCTCTGTGTTAGCCTTGGCTGTCCTGGGATCACTTTGTAGACCAGGATGGCCTCGAACTCACAGCAATCCACGTGCCTCTGCCTCCCGAGTGCTGGGATTAAAGGCATGCGCTACCACGCCCAGCTCAGACATGTATCTTGAGTTGATGTCCAGCTATAGATGGCAGGTTCAAGAGATATTCCAGAGCAGATTCAGAGGGACTGCTGGGAGCTGAGATTGTAGGTCTTAGGCTGTGGGTCTTGGATGTAGTATGACCGCAGTTAGCAAAAGTAGAAGTCCTCAAATTACCATCATGCACTGGCACAATCTCAGGGAAATAATGTCTACACTGACTGACTGGATAGTGCAAGAGAGAAGAAAATGAAAAGCACAAGCGAATTAATGTCAAAAAGTGGCATATGGATGCTAAGATGAAAGAAAAAAACCACACAAAGTGAGAGAATTGATAGTGATAGCTAAGACCGATGAAATGTGTGCGTTCACAGAGCTCACTGACTTGCAAGGATGGTAAACTTCTGCACATCTATTGCCACCTCCCGAGTGCTGAGGCACATGTCATGATGACCAGTGTACACAGCATGGAGAATGGAATCCAGGGCGTTATGCATGCTGGGCAAGCACTCTATTGACTTAGCTGCATCCCAGCCCTTTTGAATGTAATTTGTATGGCAGTACAAAGTTGGTGTAGAGCTATAGGCATGGTGTTCATATGACATTGATGTGCCCTTTTATATGAGCCACTCCACTGGAACATCACATGATGATGGACACTGAGAGGAAAAAAGGCATTGATGCTCTCAAGAGTGTGCAACTGTTATGATGAGTGAAATGGGAAGTGAGTCCCACATTTGTCCCTTGTCATCTCAAATCTTTGGTTTTCTATTTGAAAATCATTTGTTTGAATTTGGACATTCTAGTGCCTTCACATTATTACTGAAATGATAATAGCTGCTTTTCCTATAAAACCTAAAATAAATAAGGTTTTGAAATATTACATAATAAAAATCACCCTGTGATGTTTCTGAACATCAGGTCATTTTAAAATACATAATAATATAAAAATATTTTGTCTCCAGAAAGAACTCGATGTGAAGAAATAGTTAATATCAAAAAATGTCTTAAATGACTATTTTTGCTAAAGACATAGAGGAGACTGCAGAAGTGCCACCTCTGCACGTCCTCCTTTTCACTTCTTGGCTTTAACCTGAAGCCTGGAGCCTGATCCAGAGTTGCACTGACGTCTCTGTGTGACCACAGCTGAGCAAGAAGTGGCAGGGGAAAATAACACAGGAACATAGTTCTGAAGAGAAATTAGTGTCTTGCAGGCAACACAGCTGCACATCTTATGCTCCAAGAGGGCTTATTAAGCATTCCCTGCTAACGGTTTTACACATTCTTGGCTGAAATAAGTCACAGTAAGTGCAAGTAAAAGAAAATAAAATCACCTTCTCCACTTGGTAGACAGTTGGTCCAGACCTACGTGCCGATGGCCACTTTCTTCAGAACAATACAAAGCTTTCCAACATCGGGAACTGCCCTTTCCAAAACAGCCAGCCTGTGGAGTTGAGAATTAGGCTTCCTTTCTTCTGGCCCTCTTTTATATCGATGCCTGCTTTGTGGATACCCAGGACATCCTTTGGGGTGGAAGCCCTTCAGAAGGGCTCTGGAGCTTCTTGCTATCTGACTAAGCTGGTGGCTCTGCAGAGCCCCCACGCCTGCCCTGTAGGAGTCTCTCTCCCTCTCCTTGTCTCACTCTCTTTCTTGCTCTCTCCCTTTTTCCTGCTCAATCTGATGTCTATGGCACAAACCACGACACAGAAACAAACTTGTGAAGAAGCAGATGCAGGAGAGAAGAACGGTTCGATATGCTAAGATGTTCTGGCCCCTGGTCCCCCTCACAGCTGGTGCTGGCACCTCCTAATGATCGGTACTGGCCTCACAGTTGCGCCCTGACAATATTAGTCGAATGGCAGAACTAAATGGATTGGGAGATTGAGTCAGAGAAACAGGGTTGGTTCATGAGAATGTGCCTCACAACACAGACTAGTGCTCTTTGAGGTTATAGACAGCAGCCTTACTTGTGAGAATGGAATTTGTTTCCACGGCTAGCAATAGTACAGTACTAATGGATCTAGATTCAGTTTGCGGCACGAATATTACATGTATTTTTATACACACAGTTAAAGTGGCCAGTGAATCTCTGACTAAATCTTACACACACACACACACACACACACACACACACACACACACACCTGTGTGGGAAACTAAGACGAACCTATGAACACACTGAGAGGCATGTTGCTGAGAGGGGGAACGCAGATCCCTTTATTCTGATGACTGCACATTCCGTGGGGATTTTAATTCCTAAGATGCAGTAAAGAAACCATGCACCACATTCCTGCCATGCCATCCACCCCCCTCCTGCTTCCCCTGCCCAGTGTGATGTCTGTCTTCTAATTGAATGGGTCAGAAAGGTAGTGTCAACGTGTTGTTCAGCAGTCACCTTGTATCTGAGCTTACAGGAAGGGAAGATACTGTAGGTGCTCGTGTGTGTTTAAAGTGCTGCAGCATTCCTCACCTGAGCTCTGAAAATACCTGCTGAATCAGGACGAAACAGATTCCACCAACGCTAAGAACATGGGAATCATCGATCTTTTTTTGTCTGTCCCATTAACAGCTCTCAGTCTGACACATCTAAGTCCTCTATTTATAGTTAGTTCTCTTACCCTTTCCTTAGATGAACATGAACTACAAAAGAGAAAAGCAAACAGCTCCATCTTAATTTAGAACAATGTGCCGCATAGACAAAAGAGAATAATAATTCATTTTTTAAAATCTGCAATATTTACTTTGATTTTATGCAAATTCACCCACTGAACATGTTATTTACCTTTAAAAATGAAGGAGAAATTAATGTTTGCTTATCACATATAACAGCAAATGTTGGAAGAGTAGTCAGCGGACATCTGGCCTTCTCATGGAAAAAGCACATTTTTTATGCTTAAAATTCAGAATATTTCCTCAGTGTACGTAAGGTTTATTGGGTCATGATATGGGGCAAAAGGTAAAGGCTTGCTGTCATCTGACTGAATTTAATCCTTAGAATCTACATGATAGGATGGTGAGAACAGTGACCTATAACTTATTCTCTAACTTTCATTTACACATGTGCGCACATGCACACACACATAATGAACACACACACGCATGCACACATACACACACATGTGCACATGCATGCACAGAGGCACAGGCACATACACATGTGCATGGACAAATAAATAAAATTTAAACTAGACTAAAAGTCAAGTGTTTTCTGCTGTAATCTCACTGCTTCCCTGAGTTCCAAAGGAAGGAGATAAATCTGGGGAATTCTGACCCCCTGTGCCTCTTCCCTTAGGAGGCTTTGGAACATGACAGCAAGAAATTTTGCAATGATAACTCACAAGGTGACAAGGGATTTAAGAAAAACAGAACATTCATCATCAAAGACAAAACTGAATTTTCTTCTCCATTTTTCTTGCCTAGCTTAACTGAAAATTTCTACAAAATAATCATCTTTGTGAGAAGTCATGCATGGCTTCCTACTATGAAAGAATTCAAATAATAACACTAAAATCTTTCACCTGTATTAGCCTTATCAGTTAATGAACAACGTCTTTTCCCTGTAGCCACACTAATGCGGATAGTCATGTGTTCTCAGGCCATCATGCTTTTTATTAACATTATGGTACAGGACTAAATTATCATCTCTAATATTATAGAAAACGAGTTCTCAGGATCACTGTTCCCTCAGCTTCTCATTTAATAAGCACATATGAGAAAACTCATCTTGTAATGCTGAAATTTGTCAAGAACCAAGTCAGAATCACCTCATCTGCTTTATCCTATGCAGAACTCTCTCGTCTCTCCTATGTGGCATCCTCTTGCCTATCCTATGCGGCATCCTCTTGCCTATCCTATGCGGCATCCTCTTGCGTATCCTATGCGACATCCTCTTGCCTACCCTATGCGGCATCCTCTTGCCTACCCTATGCGGCATCCTCTTGCCTACCCTATGCGGCATCCTCTTGCCTACCCTATGCGGCATCCTCTTGCCTACCCTATGCGGCATCCTCTTGCCTACCCTATGTGGCATCCTCTTGCCTACCCTATGCGGCATCCTCTTGCCTACCCTATGCGGCATCCTCTTGCCTACCCTATGTGGCATCCTCTTGCCTACCCTATGCGGCATCCTCTTGCCTACCCTATGCGGCATCCTCTTGCCTACCCTATGCGGCATCTTTTCATTTATTGTCTCCACAAGCCTCTTGTCTACCTTGGACAATTCCCACTTCAACCAGATGCAAACTGTATACACACTCCATGATAGGAGTGATCTCCTTTAGTCAAAGTTCTAGAACCCATGTAAAGATCTTGTACAGCAGATAGTGACCTCATTATTATTAAAGTGAATTATGACTCCATATTCCCATTGGGATAGGAATTCACCTCATTTTCTTTAATATTAATCTCTGTATCTGTATACATGTTTCTTCTACACCACGTGTTTTGATAGGCAGCTTCTCTACAAATGTTATTAAAAGAAAATTATAATTATAGTGAGTGATAGAAACTGTGATTTCTGAGGGTAGACATGAGGAGCTGAATAGTAAATTAAAACAAGTCTTAGGATTTGAGGGCACGACTCTTTTTGTTAAACTTTCCAGCCTTGGCCACATTGAATTCTTGTTAGCAAATTAAAGGGTGTGAAAATGAATTAAACAAACAATGGGAGCATGGGAAGCATTTGCACAAACCATGCACATCTGTTTAAATTGGTCCAAATGTCTTTATGATGAAAATTACAAAGCAGGTCATATCTTCTTCTTAGAAGTAAGGTGTCATGATGTCCAACACACCACCTTTGTCCTTTCCCCTAAGAGTAGGGAGTTCTCACTAATTCATGGGTGGGATTCTCAAGCTCTGAAATTTTCTGTACAAGGGTGCGGTTCTTGAATGCCTATGATGATGAATAGAGCCAGACATCTGGTCTGGCCTATGCCTCCACTTACAGGCTAGCTGTGGCCTTCTGGCTTTGGTAACAATGGATGGCTAATGGTAAGGTTTTAATGGCCCTTACACCAAAGGGAAAGTCACACTAAGACGTTCAGTGCGAGTCACACAATCCACTGTGTATTTTGTAATCAGAAATTTTGTCATGTGGATACCTTAAAAATATCACAGGGAGTGATGCCAGACAGCATTTTATCTGTACTTTTAGACACATGTTCTTAAACCAGAGGCCAGATTACCTGATTTCTACATCCCATTTGCAGTCTTTTCTAAGCCATCTTAAGTAGAACAATTCTTCCACTCACAGAGCACAAGCCCGTTATTCACCTTCCTTCAATCTCTACCTTTTTCTCGCAGCAGATTGCTAGGAACACTGGTTAATTAATGTGTGGATGTAATGAACATTGATTTAAAAAAGGAGAAGATGAATTTCTCAGTCTCAAACTCTTTTTCACAAAAGCCTTGAAATAAATGAAAAAATATGGATAGATGTAGATAAGAGAGATAAGTGTATTTCAGCCAGTTGCAGGAGATGATGGAGAGATGGGGCAGAGGATGGGGGAAGAGATGAGACAGAAAGGATGGAGGGTAGGAACAGAAACAGAAAAAATAGGTGAGGGCAGGAAGAGAGGGGAGGGAAAAGGAAAGAAAGAGAACACAAAGAAGAAGCAAGGAAAAGGAGGCAAAGAGAGGGCATGGGAGACAGAGAAATGAAGAAGAATCAATGAAAGGAAAATATGGAAAGTAACATAGATACAGCTATTCACTCTTAGGTCCCTCCTGGGGGACAGCTGCTTACAACTAGGCATTAGTGACCATAGCCGGGCATAGTGGTTCACAGTGGTGCATGGGAGGTTATGTCTGTGTATGGTGGTTCACACCTGGGCAAGGTGGCTCAAACCTGAGTTTATTGTTTTGATAAATAGCATTGCTATAGTCTTCAGACATTTAAAATATCTATTTTCCTGGGTTTTTTTTTTCAGTAGTGTGGCTTCCTTGCCTGGACTTAACTATTATTATAGAAGTCATCATCCTTTGCAACTGGATGAGGAAACTGACTGTGTTACCACATGTCTAAGAATCCAATCATATGCACATTAGTCACTAAGAATCACATGTCAATGGTTCTTGTGATTTATTCTTACTGACTCATTTGTCAAACACTGTAATGGGCCATGTGTGAGGAGTGCAACCTCAGCCACATGTCTCAGAACCATTCCATGGATTCATTCACAAAAAAACAACATAAAGTACTTGATATATATGCTATTTTTGCTTTCCTGAGATTTATAATCCTCTATAAGATTTTATAAAAATTCAAAAACCTATTTATATCTCCTGTCTGAATTAAAAGAATACAATACTCAAAGCTGCTTAATTCATTCTCTTGTAAGGAGAAATATTTGACAACAGACATAGCCAATGGGCTTGGGGTGGGGGCAATGATATGGTTAACTTGCCCCCAAAGCCCTTTAAATCAAACAAGACTTGACAAACCGGTATGAATAAGCCAATAGCATGTGTCCCCTTCTTGAATTTAAAACATTTTTTGTGATAAAAATATTCTGTTAAAGAAAAATAAGAGTGTTTTCTATATGTCTCCAGTGAGGGGACGTGTCTTGGCTATGAGTAAAACAAGTGTGAAAGATGAAGAAAAAGTGTTTCTGAGGAAAGATCTTAGAGAAGGGTTACATCAGGGTAGGAAAGGGTTGAGAGGAATTGCTGTCATTATCAAAGATAAAACTCATCAGAATGCTTAAGTGGTAGAATGGCAGTAAGGGGTATATATTGGCTTTAAACTGAGGCAGTCTTTCTCTGTGGAAATGGAGAGAGACTATCTGAAACACAGACTCCAAGTATGTACAGACTCATCAACTCAGAGATGAAGAGATCTGAATGGAACTGAGAGCAGTGGAGAGTAATATCTACACGTTGACAACAGTTGGCCTTTCGATGGACTACATTCCTGTCAGGAACCTCGGAAGTGTCAACAACGGGGTCCTCACTTTGATCTGTGGACGGAGTGGAGGTAATATTCATCATTAAGGGAGTAATCTGAGGCTGGAGAGATGAATCAGAGGTTAAGAGCATTTACTGCTTTTGCAGAAGATCAGAATTTGAAGCCGGAGGAGGGCTGGGACCATACTACTTTTTACATCCCTGAGAAATTAAGAGAAGAAACGCAAGAGTCCATTACATTGATTTCTGTGGCTCTTATTGATTCTATCAGTATATTTGTTTCAGTGGAACAAAGAGAAAATATGGACTCTCTTGTCGAGTGGGAAAATACTTAAAAATGGAAAAGTAAAATACTCATTTTGGGCTAAATTCTAAAATTTCCAAATTCAGACTCATCTTTAGAAAACTACACATTTGTGGATTATTTCCTGAAGCACAAATAAGAATCAGAAGACAAAACCAGCTGCATGCATGCTCTGTCACAAAACATATGCACAATGTCTGAAGTCATTCCTTAATATCTGAATAAGAAACACTCAAAATGCAGCACGCCTCTTCCTGAAAAGTAACATGTGCTTCAGTGAGCTCAGAATGCCCAGACCATAACAGAACTGATTATGGCCATTTGTAATGGGTTCTATGCTGTGGTTCTCCACTGTCCTCAGGGGCTGTTGGCCATCAGTCCACAAGGGCAGGTGGAGCAGAGGCTGGGGGTGATCTCAGAGGGCCGTGAGCAGAATAGAATGACAGACTTCCAGGACCAGCTGCATGGAGGCAGATCAAATTTATTTCACGGGTAAGGGGAATGTATAGAAATGGAGAAGCATGCAGAAGGTACTCTGATAGGTGCTCACAGTGCACTTCATTTGCATTAAACAGCACAGTCCTATCACTGGGCAGGGGCACATTACCTAATTATCATATGGGAAATGAAGTAAAAGGGAGATCATGAAGGCTGCAACCTTCAGCATCAGGGCCTCCTGACACTATGCTGTTGTTTATTTCTGATCCAATGACATTGTCATTATGACCCACAAAGCCTCCTCTGAAACTGTACTTGTCTCATATCTTGCAAGTCGTGCCTTCTCCTGAAATAGCCTGGTACAACCCTTCTGTGCAGTCTGCCTGATCCAGAAGCTCAGCTGGAAAAAATAGTTCTAATAACACAAACTTTCTAGTTTGAGTTCATCTAAACCCCACTTGAAAACCAGGCCTTGATAGCTGTATGTGTCCTAGGTAATGAAGACTATTGTCTCAGTAGACTAATTTGAGTTAAGGAGCCGCAGGCCGCAGGAGCTATTTGAAGTCAGCTGTTAGCTGAACAAACCTGTTGCTGGTTAGCTGTGACCTTTTCATTTGCAATCCAGAGAGAAAATTACTCTGGTCTGACTCACAAAGATACCAACAGGACTGAGTGATTCATTGAACAGTTCCCATGTGCGTGAAGTTTCCCAGTTATGTCCACATGTTATCATTTCACATGTTTTTGACAACAACTAAAACTTACCTTCATGGTATTTTGGATTAGTGTGTGTGTGTGTGTGTGTGTGTGTGTGTGTGTGTGTGTGTGTCTGTCTGTCTGTCTATCTGTTTATGTTTGTATAAATAAGCAGATAAAGGAGAAAATAATAAATGCTGATGTGGTTTACTTCAAGAACCTAGAAACATGTCAATCACGTTTTGGGTGATTTTTATTAGTAAATAATAATCACGTACTTTCTTCTTAAAATTCCTTGAAGTCATCTTCTATCTCCTGTTATCCACAGCATGAAGAAGATAAATCAAAATTCTAATTGGTGGTAAATTGGAATTAACATACTCTTGGCATTATGCTTTAGTTTCTTTAGTCTCTAGGAATCCTTTGATCTCTGGTGTTAGTGATGATGATGATAGTGATGATGGTGATAGTGATGATGGCGATAATGGTGGTGGTGGTAATGGTGATAGTGGTGATGGTGGTTATGATTGTGGTGGTCATTGTGAAGATGACAGTGATTGCGGTGATGATGATTGTGATTGTGATGATAATAGTGCTGATGGTGGCGGTTGTGATGATGATGATGATGGTGATGATAAAATATGAGGAAGCTAATACATTTTATCTTGGTGTTAGGAAACTATCCCAAGGTGACTTTTTATATGGTAGCATAATAAAATACTTTTAATTGTGATATCTCTAATAAGGCTTAAATTAGTACTTGAAGCATCTACATTAGGTTATGGTAAAGGAGATGGAGAGGGAAGATAGCCTCAGGTAATGAGGAAGCATCCTTGGTGTCCAGGAACTGACACCAGGCCTAAGTCACTCACATTGCCTGTTCTCAGCATGAGAGGATCACAGTTGTGTTCTTCCCTTCGGTCTGTCCAGGTGTGTGTCATGTCATTTCCCAGGATAGATTTTCTGCCACATTTCCCACTTCTTTGTGCACAGGATAAGAGACAATAGAATCCTGGCTGATGGAATCTAATAACTACTTTTTCAAAAATGATTTGAACCACATTTAGAGGTTGTCAGTTGGCTCATCAAGATATAAAAGAGCTTTGGGACTTTTGGCTATGGATCACCATTTTTTATTTAGTAAATGGTTATAATCCTGTTTCAATGACCTTTTTTTAAAACCTACTTATCTACTTACATAGGAAATTGTGAAAGGAGAAGGTTGAGATTTTTCCTAATCCTTTCCCCAAACCCAAATGTATCCCCTTGTGACACAAATCAGCATGCTCTTGGTCATCCAAACAGTCCAAATTACACAATTATTTTTGTAATCCCTCAATTGTTATTTATTTCCATTCTTGTCCTCTCAACATTACTTGATTGGAAAAAATGGAGCAAAAACAAGCGAGCAACATAATTACTTCTCTACTATTGGCAGTGCTAAAGATAAATAGAATAAGTAATGGATTACATGTAACTCATCCTTGCTACTTAGGATACTGCTGCTTTCCAAAGTACATTAACTCACTGCTTCAGCCACTCAGATTCTTGGAGAGCCTCTGTCATGAACTGGGAGTATCGCTGCCTCTAGGGATATGACATCAACAGTAAAAACTGTCTTTGTAAAATCAACCCAACTGCAGACAAATACGGGAAAATAATCTCCAAGCAAATGCGTTTCAGGTAAAGGTGCTTACAATAGAGCAAGTAAAAGAGCTCAAGGTGTGTTTGTGTGGGAAGGACAGCGAAAGCATTGAAACCTGCCCACGAGAGAGCTGAATTTGAGACATATTTTCTGCCTTATTCAATATAGTAAAAATGATTAGCCAGGCATGGTGGCACACACCTTTAATCTCAGCATTCAGGAGGCAGAGGCAGGCAGATCACTGTGAGTTCCAGGCCAGCTTGGTCTACAAATTGAGTCCAGGACAGCCAAGGCTACACAGAAGAACCCTGTTTCAAAAAACAAAAAACAAATAAACACACAAAAGGACTGTAAAAATGATTAGATATATAAGCAAGATTAATTAAATTATAGGGCCTTCTTACTGATTTAAAAATGTTCTGAGAAATCATACTAGGTTTTGTTTAAAATATATATATAAGGAAAAATTATACAATAAGAAAGCAAAACAAAAACCTCCCAAACTTGAGAAGGGAGCCTGAGGGCTGATTCTCCAGCGTGAGTGTGAGGCTGAAATGCCAACAGTAGCCAAGATTCTTGCTTGGAGATGCCTTTCAAATGTTACTCAGAATTTTACATGACTTCAGTTTAGTCTGGGGGATTATGTCTGAGCTAGGGGTGGCTAGCCATTCCTAAACTTCCTTAATTACAGCCTTCCAGGACTGTGCCTCTGGCAAAATTCCATCAGCCTCTGTGGTCTCTAAAAGCAGCCTCCCTAAAGGTATGTGCAATAAAATCTGTCAGGGGCCTTAAATGTGTCTCCTTTCTAGGGGACGAGTGATTGGTGTCTTAATCAAAGTATAGCAGTCAACTTAATGGTCTGGTAATTAAAGTTTATATAGTGCAAGGGTAAGGATTAAGGGAATCCAGCCCAATTTTCTGTGGATATTTGTCTTGGAGCAACTTCATAGATGGAGGAGACACTAGCAGAGAGCACAAAGGGACCACCAGCTCTGACATATATAACCCGAGTCACTTTTGTAGAAATGATGTGACCATGCTCATGTCTGGAGACATGGTTAGAACGTCTGCTGCTGCTGGTAGTTCAGTGCATTTTCACAGAAGGCTGTGTGTGGTGCATGGAAAGAAACCCATTGGAAGGTTTATAAATGACTGTTGACCACCATGGTCAGCAAGTTGCATTGCTTTGGGCCAAACAGGATCGGAAATTGCTTCTTGGAGGAGGCTTCCTACGTGTGATTAATTTGGTAAGAGGCAGACATTTTCTTCTGTGAAAATGTCAAATGTTCCAGTCAGTGGGACTGAATTTAAGGGGTCACCAGGACAAGCTGCTATGATGGGCCTGAGGAGAGCAGCTGTCTGCTTTACCTCTATATCTCCTTGTGCCTCTCTTTTTACTTGGCGGTGGTTCTTACACTGTCTTCGAAGTACATTGCACAGCCTCTGTTTCTACCCTCACGCCATCTTTTCCTGTGGTGCTACCTTCTGGCTTCTCCTCTTGGAGATCTATGTGATTACAGTGGGATCTGTGAGACGACAAGGATCATCCCATCTCAAAACCCTTACCTGATCACATCTGTGAGGCACTCACTGCCTCTGGCAATGAAAAGGTGAACATTCCTCCATGAGCTAAATATACCACACTCTAAACTTTAAATATCTAACTCTTCCATTTGTGTTAGGACCTTAAGGATATTAAAAGTAATTTAAATTAATTTTTTTTAATTTTCCTGTTGGAGACTATGCGAGTGGCAAGCCCTTTAATAATAACCGTGCCTGAAGAAACTATCAAAACTTTGTAAACATGGAAAAGCATGAGCAACTAAGAACATTCTTTGGTAGGTAGTAGACATCTAAGAGAAAAGGAGGATTTTAAATATTATGTAAATCTATTAAAACTATGAAAGAACCCTTTCCATGACTATAAAGACAGCAGTAAATATTTAGGCATAATTAGGAAGATTAAAAATCTCTAACTCAGAGAAAAGGTTGAGTAAGAAATGACATCTTCACGGAATATAATGGTATCAATTCACTTAAGGTACTAATGTGCTTCCAATGTCACCTTGTGCATAGTAAACCCCAATTAACATTTCTTTTAATTGTCAAATTATGTTGTTAAGAAGAATCATCTACACACAAACATCTCTGTTTTCCTCAGTAGCTTTTCTTCCACCAGATGAAGGAATCAAAACTCTGGAAGTGTTACGTGAGTACTGCTCAGACCATAAATCAGGTGGGCTTACTTACAGCAACTTGTATCCTTTTTTGCCATTTTTATTTTGAATTCCAGAACATTAATTGTTGCTGGATATTTGATCACACTGTGAAACTGTAAACTGTGTTCTTTACTGGGGGTGAAAAACCTGCTTCTAGTTGTGGTGTAGCTCAGCCTTGACACACATCTTTAGTCTAAGAGTGTTCTCCTTGAGTATTATAAAGAGGACTAAATAATGTTAACCGTGGGTCAAGAGGCAGAGCAAGCAGCCAGTTGACAGGAAGTGAACATAGGAAAAAACCATAGAGAGTAAGAGGGAAACAGGAGGACAGATAGGGGGTCATACAGGAAGGAGAAGGGAGGAACATTCAGTTTTGAAAGCTTTCTGAAATGGCCAGGGGAAAGAGCAGGGTTGTCCCTTTTGAGAAACTGCCCGGGTAGGATGTTCAGCTGGTGCTTTCTCTGCACCTCTCTGAGCTAGCAGGCTTTCACCCCAGCAGCTGGTCCCTGAGTCTTCATTGGTAAGTTTGAAAAAATTGAGATTTTTGTTAAAAACAATGATCGTGTCAGGATTTCATAAGTTCACGATATCTTGTTGCCCTTGAACTTATTACTCCCTCTGTTTTCACGAAAGTTACCCAGCTTGGTAATTTGAACTTCACTCCATTTGATCGATGACGTCTTATGCTTGCACCATATCAAATGTCTGAAAAATAATGGCTGTGTTCACATTTGGTTTTTTTGTTTGTTTTGTTTTGTTTTCTAATAATGCATAGCCTTAGTGTTTTTGATGAACAGGTAAATTGACCAACATAACTCTTCAACACACTAATGAACTCAGTCTTTGTGGAAGGAGTCGTGATGGCTCCATTGTCCCTGCTAAGTATAACTTTCTAGTGCTTCAGACCCGCAGCAGCTGTGATGTGAACACTGACCAGACCAGAATAGTAAATGTCTTTGTTGTGCACAAAACAGTATTTTCTACAGTACTCTAGATAGATTATTAAGGAGGCTTGTGATTGGCTCTATAAAGACGTCACCAAGTGGAAATAGGTGTCACAATCAATCACCCTTATGTAAGGCAAAAATTCATTAAGACTTTGAAAGTACTGGTGCCATACTGGCTAGAATAAAAAAGTGACTAGAGAGCAGTTGGTATCAGACTCCAAGAAAAATAATCCAGCCTGAAAATAAAGAATGTCTGTCATTAAAATGGAAAAAAATGAAGAAATATAAAAATACTACCAAGATTAAGACAAGATGGGAAAATTTGCTTAGCTAATTAAACTCTCCATGGTTACAGCGAGTCTTGGGAAGATCACAGGCTGTGACTTGGAAAGATTACAGTACAGACTATAGGTGGTGTTGGTTTTGGAAGGCATATACTAAAATATAATATACTACTGGTCTTGTTAATGAGTTTCCACACAATAACATATAATTAGTTACACTGGCATGGGGGTAGCTGTACTGACAAGAGAAACCTAGTGACTTAAGGCTTCCATAGGGAGCTACATCACATGGGTGTGGAAATCCATGCTAACTGATTTACTGTATGTATAACTTCATTGCAATGTGATCGTTTTTAGCTGTGTGACTAAGTAACGAATCATTGCACATATGTTCTCTTGTTGATCTATTTGTGAAGTGAAATGGGTCATTTGCTCCTTATTTTAAAAAATCTCGTGGGTTTTTTGTTGTTGTTGTTGTTGTTTTGTTTGCTTTGAATTGGCAGATAATACCTTAGCACACTTCTGGGTTTGGTGTGACATTTCTGTACGTGCCTACACTGTGTAAATATTGACTCACTTAAGATGTCCAGAATCTTACACACATGAACTTAGTGATGAGAACTTCTAGATTCATTTCTCAATGCTGATCAAGTTATACAGTTAGTGTGTTTCTGAAAAGACAACATGTATACAGCTGATTTCTTCCTAAAAGCTAGCCTCATTTAAAGTGGGGGAGTTCTTAACCTCTAAGCCGTCTCTCCAGCAGAGGTCCTGAGTTCAGTTCCCAGCAACCACATGGTGGCTCACAACCAGCTATAATAAGATTTGATGCCCTCTTCTGCCCTGCAGGTGTACAAGCAGGCAGAACACTGTATACACAATAATAAATAAATAAATCTTAAAAAAATAAAGTGGGGCAGTTCGGAAACAGGCCTAATAATGGCCTTCATTCTCCATCTCTGTCACCCTTTTAAGTAAAAGTGACAAAGGAAACCCATAGCGTTCTGTGTCATTAGCAAAATATCCATTCATAGCTTCTCAGCACAAATGGCTACAGGCAGTTGGTAATGAAACAGCTGAATCTAATGAAGCAATTCAGGGCCAAAAACATTTATTGAGAATTGAAATGGGCCATACCTCTGCCTCTGCAAAGTCCCTCTCCCATCCCAAATGCTCAGAAGCAGTATGTTATTATGACAGTACTTTTCAATTGTATCAGTGAGCCAGCCACCACTATTCCTGTGAACTAATGACAAAATGGTGAAGCGCCAGATTGAATTTTGAATGGTTAATATAGTGATGTCTGAGTCCAGGGTGTTTTAATTTCCTTTACAAATGGCTTCTGCCTCTTATTGCTAGGACATAATGAAAAATCAAAAGTATGTTAATCATGTAAAATGTCAGCAGGATCTTCTCTGCTTAATAAACACTTTCAGGTGCTATAAATTACCCAACAATTAGAAAGATGCAAACATAGAGAAAGGAACTGTTCAACATGGGTATGTGCACTTACTATTTTTTAAGATGCGCTGCTTGGTGAGATTTGGTTGTTCAAAGCATTAGAATGTTTGGTTTTCCATACAATGGGAAGCTAGCCAGCAGAGCCCCATGAAACAGTGGTCATGGAAAATAAGAATAACCAGGAGTGTTCAGTTAAGAGAACACAGTGTTTTAGCTGGCACACGCTGTGTGGAGTAAAGTCTTTTTCAGACTCCAATGGATCCTCCTTCACACTGGAGGAAAGAGGCCATAGAAGCTCAGCCGGTGTTCTGCAAATAGAGACTTGTAGATACTAAGGTCTCTTCACTTTTTTGACAGATTTCTTGTAAATGAAGAAAGCTAAGCTTTGCTGTTTTTCAGTGTAAGAAGCGAGGTCAGCCACAGGTGAAGGAGACACAAAGCTGTGTGTCTGCAGTGAGCAGCAAGGAAGTCTCTCAATGAATTGCTTCTTTTCTAGTCCTTTGTGTTCTTCACTGTGTTTCTAATGCATTATGACATGTTCAACCATATATATATATATATATATATATATATATATATATATATATATATATAAAAGATGGATAAATATGGTGGTGGCAGCTCCCCAAGCTGTGTGTGAGCATCTAGCTGTGAGGTTTGGACTCACTGGAAACCATTAAAGCCCAGCAGACAGCCCTCCGTGGTGCTGTTTGTTGCTATCTTTCATTAAAAAAAATAACTCCTAATACTCTCTGGTTGCCAAATTTTAATTTATTTCTTTTGGCGATCAGCTATGAAGCCTTTACATTCCCCTTTAAGTGGGCCCTCATTGAACTGCTGAGAGTTTCACAGTGGAAAACTCAACACTCGGGCAGGAATTTTTCTATTAATCTAGGGCTGTCTGCTAACTATATGAAGCAGTAAACAGGATACTATGAACATTTCAGACTCCAGAGTTTTAAAGAGAGAGAGAGAGACAGACAGAGACAGACAGACAGAGAGAGAGAGAAAGAGAGGAGAGAGAGAGAGAGAGAGAGAGAGAGAGAGAGAGAGAGAGAGAGAGAGAGAGAGAGTTCTCAAACATTGTCTCGCTGGGAAGACTGTGTTGTTCCACAACAATATTCAATAATAAAATTTGCATTCCAAACTATATTCCTTCTCATCTTCTCATATCCTGAGCCTTTAAAAAACACTAGCATCTGTGAAGCTGAAGGTGACTTACAGTAGATTTTAAATTCACATGCTTATATTAAGAACACGAATTGCAATACACAAATGGATTGAAGTCCGGGATTTTTAATACTGATGGATTCACTTCAGAATTTTTGTATACTTGAAGAAATTTATGAAGTTCAAGCCATTTACAGAAGTATAGCTTCCTTTCATATTCTCACAAACACACAAATTAAACTCCTTTGACAGACGAGTTTGATGCTGTGTCTGGCCAGATCCCATCCTCCAGGCCCAGCCAGTACTGGGGAACAGGTGGAATAGGAGTTTTAGTCTCTTGTGATTTTATCTTGTAAAGCGGATAAAAATACTATACTTTCTACTGCCCGCTGAAAACTGAAATATAATCCAACAGAGTGGTATAAGCTGTCCTAAATGTCAAAACTTGGGATGAATGACACTTCATAGGATTTTAATGCTGTGTAAACAGTGACAAACTTCCAACCTGTCAAAAACACCCACTTTCTTATGGAAAAAGCTAACCCTTGGTGACAGCAACCACCAGAGGAGGCCAGTCTCTTTCCCTTTACTAACGGGTGAGTGAGAGGGTTCCATCTTGGAACATCTGGAATTTGAACGTCCCCTGAGCTGGTCTGATCCTATTTCAGGTCTGAAGGTGGGAGGGGAATATCACACATCATGTTGTTTCTGCATTTCTCTTTGCTCTCCTCCCAGCACTTTCAGGTTGTGGGACATATGCAGACATTAAGGTTTTCATAGCACAAGGCCAACCTAACAGGGAAGTGTGAACTGTTCTTTCCATTGACCAAGACACTAGACATTATGATTTCTACCTCATTGGCATCCAACATACAAATGGACATTACGAAATACACATGTTGGTCCCACAAAGGGAAATGAGCACATATATTAATAGAGGACACACGTGGGCATTTGGCTCCTGTAACATGAACCTTGACATGTTTTTCACTATCAAACTACCTAAACATCCTGGTTTTTTTCTTTGTTGGTTTAGAGATAATATCTCACTATGCAGCCATGGATATACTGAAACTCAGTAGTTGGACTAAACTAAACTAGCCTTGAGCTCACAGAGATCTGCCTGCCTCTGCCTCCTGATTGATGGGATGAAAGGTGTGCACTGCCAGGCCTGATGTTAGTGATGTCCTTTGTCCTTTAATGCAGTCTGTGGTACCTGTCACCACCTGTTCAATAATCATGGACATTTCAGAAAGATATTTCATCATGAAATGTACATATCTTGGTGTCATTACTAATTTAAATAATTTTATACTACTTAGATTTTTTTGCCAGATTTTATATTCTGTTTTTTTTAAAGTAACCCATTCTTACTTCTCTCTCTCTCTCTCTCTCTCTCTCTCTCTCTCTCTCTCTCTCTCTCTCTCTCTCTCTCTCTCACTCTCTCTTCTCTCCTCTCTCTTCTCTCTCACTCTCTGGGGGATCTCTTTCTTTCTCTTCACTTAATCTAAAAAAAAAAAAAAAAGAAAAGAAAAAAGAAAAAAGCAACCCCACCACTACCTCAACTCTAAAGTCTTGTCCAAGCCAAGTAGCAAGTGAGCTGTGATCACTTGACTTGGATGTTAGCCTTCCTCTCAGCCCCATGCTCTGGAGTGAGTGTGATAGCTTGTGTCTTCAGAAAAGTCCTTAAGCTGGATGTAAATGAGTGTTGGTGACAGGATGAAAACCCACGGAGACATGTGAGGAATGCGAATGTGAGCTTTCAGGAGAAGGGGTCAGGCGACTGAACTTCATTCAACCTAAGAGGTTGGTCGGCATCAGACTGATGGCAATCTATGAGCTGGATCTAAATCTGTGAGGTAAATGAAACATGAGGTGTGTGTTACATTTAGAAAACTGTGAGGCACTTGGACACACTCCATTTAACATGCTCATGATACAAACTAGAGCTGAGGCTGTGAACAGGTTATTGCATGGAGAATACTGGATCATTGTGAAAGACACCTGGCTCTATAATGCAAGTTCCTGCCATCAGAGCATTTTCACATCTACATGGAAACGTTTTATGCAAAAATTCCCAACCTAAAATATTTATTTGTAGTTGTAAATCTATTTTATGTCTTCTTTCCATTTATTTTACATATAAACCTATATATTTGCAAAAATGTATGCATGCTATAAAACTTACTTTTTACAGAATATAAGTAAAATATGTGACAAAAATTAAGTAAGTTTTTTTTATCACTTATCTTCATGGTTAAGTTATGATCACTCTCTGAAATTGTTGCAAGGCTTGGCAGCCATGTAATGCTCAGTACCTCTCTGAAAGAGAACCTGTATTCTTTTTTTAAAATGTATTTTATTAATTTATTCATATTATATCTCAATTGTTATCCCATCCCTTGTATCCTCTCATTCCTCCCTCCCTCCCATTTCCCCCTTACTCCCTTCCCCTATGAATGTAACTGAGGGGGACCTCCTTCCCCTGTGTATGCTCATAGGGTATCAAGTCTCTTGTTGGTAGCCTGCTATCCTTCCTCTGAGTGCCACCAGGTCACCCCATCCAGGGGGCGTGGTCAAATATGGGGCACCAGAGTTCATGTGAAAGTCAGACCCCACTCTCCACTCAACTGTGAAGAATGTCCTGTCCCTTGGGTAGATCTGGGTAGAGAACCTGTATTCTTAAATAAATCCTCTCATTACAGACTTAGTGTAATTCCACAACTCAGAGAACCTCCTCGATAACTTCCTATTTTCCTGCCACAACCTTGCTGGTGGGGTTAGCATCCTAGTGTGTATTCTCATGGTTTAAATAGCTGTAGCCCTCAATGCCAGACACTTCTCTGAGCACCTGTGCTCCTTGCGTACTGTTACTTTTCCAATTGTGATTCACCTACACAAACTCTGACAACCTTTTTTTCTACTTGGTGAAAGTATTTTATCTAAAACTAGATAATTCGGGTAGCAAATGAATATCCTTTGATGTTGTAGTCTGCAAGGCGGCGAAGGGAACAGAGAGTGGCAATTGAGTGCTGCAGGGTAAGTTCCAGGCCCTGCATTCATTTCATGGCCTCCATACTTAATCTGATTGCCCTGGCTCTTGACTGCCAGATAAGCGGGCAGGGGATAATGTTGACTGAATTCAACTATCCACTTAAAACATTTACTTTCCTTATATGTGCACATCTTTGTGTGGGTGTCAGCATAGGAGTGCAATGCCCATGGTGACCAGAAGGAGGAGGTGGGTCCCCAGGAGCTGAAGTTACAGACAATCGCTGATGAAAGTTGAGAACCCAACTCAGGTCATCTCCCAAAGAAATATGAAGCTAATCCATCTCTGCAGCCCCTTCGTTATATACATTTTCACTTTGTTTGCATAAATATTCATCATTGTAACATTTTACGTACTCTACTAAAACATCACAGATAAGTGTGCAGGGGTTACACACAGGAAGATATCCCTGAACATCTATTTCCGAAGAATGTTTCTGTGCAATATAGAGAATTCAGGGACGGAAGAGGGAACTATTCACCTTAAAAGTAGTGCAGAGGAGAAGGAGAGAGCTGAGCCCCTGACTCACTTTTGATGGCTGAAGTTTAACTACAACTCTCCTGTACTTGGTATTTTAAGAATTGCAGGGCTAGGATGGAGCTCGGTTGGAGAGTGTTGCCTGCCACGCGTGAGCTCAAACCCCAGCACTATGGGGAACAGAATGTGGTTACCCATCGCTATAATCCCAGCACTGAGGAGGTGGAAACTGAAGGTGGTCCTTGGGTCCATAGCAAGATTGAGGCTAGCCTGTGTTATATGAGATGCTGTCTCAGAAGAAGAGAAATAAGTGACTGAATTATTTTTATATTAAAAAAATACTGAAAATCAACTGGGTGTGGTGCTGCACGCATTTAACCCCAGCGCTCAGGGAGGCAGAGGCAGGCCAATCTCTATGAGTTCAAGGCCAGCACAGTCTACAAAGTGAGTCCAGGTCAGGCAAGTCTACCCAGGAAAACCCCTCTTGAAAAGAAAAACAAACAACCAAACAACAACCCTGAAAATCAAATTGTGAATCTGTAAAGAGAAGGGAAGTTTGGCAAACATTATCTGAAGTCATAGGCAGCAGCATATACAGACACCACGCATTTGTTGTTATGGATCCCTCGAGCAAAGCAACTGCATGTCTATTAAGCCTTCAACATGTGCCCTGGTCAGGGAATGAGGGTGTGGCCATGTAGCATTGGAGAAGGCTGAAAAGCCAGGATAAGAAGGGATAATTGATGGAGTAAGAAGAACTTTTTCAGAGCTGGGGATTAGAAGGGACCGAAGGCCGGCAGCATTGTCAGGGAATGGGAAATGTGCCAGATGAGAGAAGTCTCATCGGTTGCCAAGCTTTTGTGGTTACCTTTAAGTCTGGCTGCCATAAATCCTCCGGGTACTAATCCTCAGGTCTGCCTGTACTTCTCCTGTGGTGCACGGACGCGGGAACAGGGTCTGGAGCAGAGGACACGGAGGGCTGAGTTATGCTGCTGCTTCTCAGAAGGCAGAAGGCAGGGGAATACGGGAGCAGCTAGGGAATTTCTTACCTCTGCGCTCCCGTGACACCAAGTGAGGGTCATATATCTCGTGCTAAAGTATGTGTGAGCATCGACTGGACCAAGTACTCCGAAAAGCTAGAGGGCTGCAATCAGGACCCCGTGAGTCAAAGCTACTTACAGAGAGGCAGAATGCGTGGGACTGGAAACCACTTTACTACGGTGCTTATAGTAATGAAATTATTTACTTAAATTCAAATGTGTCTTCAGCATCACAAAATGTAGCAGAAACGCGCATGTCTTTTCTCTACTGTCTGTACATGTTTTTAAAGTGTTTTCTTCAGAGACGGGTGTTTCCTGAAATGTTGAAATTTGCAATCGCCTTGTGAGTCAGACTGCATAGACAAACATCTCTGCTTCTGAAGCTGCTAACTTGTCACTTGCTGCTAAATATATCAGACCTTTGCACTTAATTCTGCGGCCGTACCTCACCTCTTCTTCTCTTTGCTGTTAGCCTTGTAGTAACTGCAAATCCCAGGACAACGAGGTTCAAGGACTCTTTCCAAATTGAAATGAGTTTTCTATTCGGAGAAGATTAGAAAGCAAAGAAAACTAAACCAGTTCCACTCCCAGAAAATGACAGTCAGTGCAAGTGTGAGCCGTACAGAAGCTGAAGCTCGGAGTTGCTGGTCTTTTTACGTCTTACTTCCTTTGTGACCTTGTAGCAGGGGTTAAACATGGCTGGGCTTGTGAGAGGAAAAGAGGATATAGGGATAACTGCGGAGAGAAATGTAGGTCAAGCCATAGAGCTCCTGGCTTTCTCCGATCTCATTCAAAGGAAGGTACGAGGAGCTCGGGCAGCGGCTGGGAAGCCCACAGGGCCCTGGCATAAAAAGTCAGGCTGACCAAGCAGTCCTGTGATTCTGACCCTGCACAAAACAGAGAGGCCAGCCTTACTCAGACCTCTTCTTCCTATCTTTTTTCTCGCTTTCGCATTCAAGAGAAGTGTAGTCCTGACTCACTATGTGTGTATAGCGTAGGCTTCAAATGGCCACAGAAAACCTGAGCCGCCCTTTCTCCTTCGCTAACGAGAATGAAACTTTAAAGCTGCACTCCTCTGTCCATGCAGTGCGCTCCTCTGATCTTTCTGTCTTTGTAAATCTGGTGGTTGGTTTCACACAGGAGCCTGAGGACCTTTTGGGGTGCCAAAGCAGAGGGCAAGAGAGCACCAGAGTATTTCCCCGTCACGTGGTGACCTCTCACAGGACTCTGAATCCCTCCCACCGAGGAGCAGACCTCTGAACCTGACCAAAGGCCACTAAACCATTAACCGGCACGCTGGTTTCCACATAGCTGCCGCCCCTGACTCATAACAATAAGGTGAGTTGTCTTCCAAGATTATGATTTTGAAAGTTGACAGTTTTCCTGGTGTTTTAAACAAAAAATTGGTTTATAGATAATGAAAAACAAGCGTTGTGGAGGGTCAGAGAGCAGACCGTATTTCTGCTACACACGAGCTGCAGCCAAGTGCCCTAACAATTCACCTTTGGAAGGATGAAACACCAACATGGGTCACAGACACAAAGTGTCCTGGCAACAGACCAGCAGACATCCATCAGACCATAGTCTTCAGAGATGAGGAAAGCCAAGTCAGCTAATATATCCAGCTGTTTGCACGTGTGTTAGTTCACTTATTTATTACAAAGCTAATCAAGACCAACTTAATACCATCATTCACATAATACAAAACTAACATACTGAAATTTAAGAAATTTGCCATTATCTGGTGGCTAATGAAAGGCACAAGTGGAATTCAGTGACAGTTTGGATTGATTTTTTTTATTAAATGGTTAAAAGACTGAGTCAATTGAATCTTTTTTTAAATTTTAATATTTTATTAATTTACTCGTATTACCTCTCAACTGTTAGCCTGTCCCTTGTATCCTCCCATTCCTCCCTCCCTCCCTCTTCCCCCCTACTCCCCTCTCCTATGACTGTGACTGAGGGGGACCTCCTACCCCTGTATATGTTCATAGGGTATCAAGTCTCTTCTTGTTAGCCTGCTATCCTTCCTCTGAGTGCCACCAGGCCTCCCCATCAAGGGGATGTGGACAAAAATGGGGCACCAGAATTTGTGTGAAAGTTAGTCCCCACTCTCCACTCAACAGTGGAGAATGTCCTGTCCATTGGCTAGATCTGGGTAGGAGTTCGAAGTTTACTTCCTGTATTGTCCTTGGCTGGTGTCATAGTTTGAGCAGGACTATGGGCCCAGATCCACCCATCATAATTTTCTTCTTGTAGGTTTCTAGGACCCTATGGATCCTTCTATTTCCCCATAAAGAAACTGTGGTACATTTACACTATGGAATACTACTCATCTATTAAAAATAAGGAATTCCCAAAATTTGTGGACAAATGGATTGAACTAGAAATGATCATAATGGGTGAGTTCACCCAGAAGCAGAAAGAGTCAAATGGTTTATACTCACTTATATCTAGACACTACCACCAGGGGCATGTCCCATGAAAGTCTTTACTTACCAGCAAAGTGGGTCAGAGGGGAGGACATCCTATTGAGTCAATTGAATCTTATATAAAGAAAATAATAAAACCTAGATAATATTTGCATTATTAATTTATATTTATGTAAAATGCATACATCTAATTTAATTTATATTAATGCCTTATCTACTATTATAAAATTAGCTCATTATTATTTTCAATGTGTACCGTATATAATTTGACCTTCTCTATTGCCTCTCACCAAATAGCAATATTACAAATTATGAGTATTTGTAAGTACTCTAGAATTTTTTTAATGAGCAGTAACAAGAAATTGAACATTTTGAACAGTAGCATTTTATTCTCTATATTAACAGATTTTGATTTATTTAAAAATGTTTCTTCTTTTTTCTTTTATTGAAAATAGATTTTTCCTTGTACCTTGCTTGGGCAACATAGTAGAACTTGCTTTGGATGTGAGGGCTATAAGTAAGCTGGCCCTGAGGGCATGAGTCTTCTGTCTGCTCTGCAGTGGCATTGAGGGAGAAATCCTTTCTCCTCCCTTTTGTCCTCACCACCAGCAGGCAGCAGAGGGAAGCCAGTCTCCTGCTGCAGCACTTGGGAGAACAGGCCTCACCTATACCTACACCTAACCTTCTGAGCACAATAGAGCTGACCCTGATGTCAGGGGCGTGGGAAGAACAGGTCTGAGGATGTGAGTATAGGATACCTGGGCTGATAACTTGTCTACCATGCACAGCAAGGGCAAGAGAGAGATTCTCTGCCCCTCCCTTGCCTCTTGTCACCCATGGCAGGTGGGAGAACTGGTCCCGGGGCCATGAGAGTGGGAAAACAGACTATGCCTCTCTCCAGCTGCAATACTTAGGAGTAGAGCTGCAGCTCTGTGGGCATGAGAACTGGAGAAACAGCAGGCTCACCAACTCAGATAGGCCCAGATCCAAGGCGTGAAAGGGCCAGTCTGATGGATCTGAAACTACAGGATCTCCGAGACACAGGGCAACCAACAGGGTATCTAAGAGGAGTCTCGGTGGGGTTTCAGTGCTGATGGAGTAGCATAAGCCAGAGGCCTCATACAAGACCAAGGAGTCATTGCAATGAACATTTATAAACAAAGAAGTGAGAATCAAAGGGTACACTGTGGGACACACTGTGACATACTACAGCTTCCACAATGAGATTCTTTTTCTCTATTGGGGATGGAGTTGCAAGAGTGGAGGGTGGGTATGAGGGGTAGTGTAGAGGAGTTGGGTTGTGGTGCATGATGTGAAATTCACAAAGAACCAATAAAAAGTAAAAAAAAAAAAAGATGATTTTTTTCTTATCCATCATATCCTGATTATAGTATCCACTCCTAAAACTCCTTCCAGTTCCTCCTACCTCCCCTCACCTCTGGATCCCACTTCCTTTCTGACTCTAATTATAGAACCAAAAACAAAACAAAACAAAAAACAAAAACCAGCATTCTAAGTGGCAATAACCAAACATGGCAAAATACAATAGAATAAAATGAAACAAAAATTATCATATTAAAGTTGGACACGGCAGCCCAACAGAAGGAAAAGAGTCCCAAGAGCAAGCAAGAGTCAGAGACTCACTTGTTCACAAACCAGTCCCCATTAATTATTTCAGTTGCATTTTCTACAAATTTGACAAAAACTCCTTTCTAAGATGTAGATTTCCCCTTATCTATTTGCAATTCTAGCCTCCCAGAAAGCCCTGCATTATTCTATTTCCCATGATGCTTTTGGCCTTGATGAACTATCCCATTACTTGATTATAAGGGAACAAAAGTTTCATATGTTAATATTAACTTAAAGCCACCTGTAAGCAATTTTTAGTTAACACAACTTAACTTTCTATATTTTGTAATGTGAATTTATCTTAAGAAACATTGTAGGATCGTTTATTTTTAGTTATATAGAAATGAGATATTTGAAACTTCCCAGTATAAAGAAATGTTAAATATAACACGTAAGCGAACAAGAAACCAGTTACCCTGGCTTATCTTTGTATATTATGCAGATGTATCAATTTCACATGATACACCAAGAAAAAAATATAAAATTGTTATATGTCAATAAAGGTGGAAAAAGTCTAGAAGATGAAGGAGATCCCCACATGTAATGAAGTCTCTCTCCTCATCCGGTTTTCTCCCATGATTCTGCTTTGATATGCCTAAGCTGACCCCCAATGATTTGGTTAGCACAAGTGAGTAGGTTTATTTGTTATTGATATGCCTAAACTGACCCCCAATGATTTGGTTAGCACAAGTGAGTAGGTTTATTTGTTTATGTTTATTAAAATATCATTGTGTGGCTTTCAACCATGGACCATCTTTCCTGAAAGCAAACACTTCTCTCTCCACTAATGTAGATGACCATTTCTCTCCCACTTACTTCCCCAGATCATGTACCATCTTTGGTAGTCTATAAGACAAACATGATCATCTAGGGCTTCTAAGCTGGATCATGAACAGACAGCACAGTTTCCAAGTTTGGTCCTTAAAGGTGACAAGTATGTTATCAGGTTAACATGTGGACCAGTTTTGAAGGAGAGAATGGCACAGGGAAAGGAAAAGACTCTGAATGTGGAGGAGCTGAAGAGGTAAGGGAGAGGCTCAGGATTCTCCAAAGCCTGGCTACTGCATAGTTACCTCATATTTTACAGCCTCGAGCTAAATGAAAAAGTTTAATCATGTAAATTTCATATTTTAAATTTAAACCTATAATTTAACCTGAAAAGTTCACCAGGATTATTGAAGTCAGGTAATTCCCAAGAACAACCTGTCTTGGGAACAACAATGCTTTCACCCCAGAGATGGCGATGATTTTATAATAAGAATCTATGTAATGAATGATATTATTTATTTGGTTGTATGTTGTAAAGAAATATACTTTAATGCATTCATGTGATTCTTATACTTAGTCTGAAAACTATTAGCTGCTATGTTTAAAGAAAACTGCAAAGATGAACCTTTACCTACTTTTCTTGTAAGTTCATATGATTTGCAGAAAACATGAGTTTTCCTATTCCCATTTCCATACAGGTTTACGAAACGGTTGGATCACATTTACCTTCCTCACTACCTGTACAGACTCCGTTCTCCCAACACCCTTCCTATGGGTCAGCACCCACCACTTCCTTTGTTGAATCTTATTTCTGGTGCTTGGTTTCATCCTTCTTCTGATCTTTTACTTTACACACGCACATGAAAGTAAGCATGAGATATATTTTTAATGCCAAGTCTGGCTTCTTTCACTCGGTGTGATGATCTCCAGTTCCATCCATTCTGGTGCACACAATGTGACTGTATTCTTAACAGCTAAACCATTCTCCACTGCACACTGATGAGCCCTAACCCAGCTATTGTGACCAGTGATGCAATAACAGAAACAATTAGGTATCTCTGTTATAAAATGGTTTTTATTACTTTGATTATATTTACCAAAGTGGCTTAGTTGTATCATGTTAGAATATATGTGTATGCTTCTGTCTCCAACACCCTTCCCAGAATCCAGTTTTTTTTCCCAGAGGTAGCCATTCTGCCTGAGGGGAGACCAAGCATCACTGTTGTTCTGATTGAAATTTACCTTATTGCTCACATATTTTATTGGTCTTTTTATTCTTCAGTGCAAAGTATTTGGTTCATTTGTCTGTTTACTGATTAGTTTATTATTAGGTGATGACTTAAGTTCTTGTATGTAAAACAGACATAATCAATGGTAACTACTGAATGGCATTGCAACGTTACCACATTCTTAAACACGCTATTTACATCAATGCAGGTGGGAGAAGGGAGACCTTTTCAGTGTGGGGTTTCCAGTTCAATTTTCATTATGTTTTCCCCTCTCCTTTCTCTTTCTCCCACCTCTCTGTCACTCTTTCTTTCTCTGTATTTCTTTCTCCCCCTATCCTCTTCACACAGTTGGGTGACGATAAGTTAATGTACTAGCTACAATTTTTTTTCAAATCCCAGAAACTTGTATGACATATTTACAATTGAGGCATCACTGTAAGCATCACTGCCAATGTAAAGTTTATGTTTACAACTTTATATGTGAATATAATTAATCTCCAATATTTTCTATGCAAATAAATACCAATTTAAATACATTCTACTCTAAACTCCATTTTATTTTCCTCTCCAATTCTAAATATGTCATTTATCTTGTCTGGACTTCATGGACAATGTGTTTCTATAAAATGTGTGTTATAAAATATACTAGATCATGGGACTAGTCCTCCTCACAACACTGGTAATTATCCTCCAACATCACCAGATAAAAATCAATCAAGAAATGGCTAGCATGCACCTTGAGCATCTGACTGCAGTCCGACCACCCATTGAAGTAGGCCATGATCTGCACAGTAACCTACAGAGAGGTCTGCCTTGTAAACAGCAAACTTCACATGTGACCTAAATCAACAGCCAAAACACAGATAATTTCTAGAATATAATAAAACTCAGAGAAATGCAAGAAGAAATCAAAGCATACTTAGAAAAGAGACAAGATCAAGGCCACAGATATGGCAGATGTCAGAATTGATCTGGAAGTAATTTTAAAGTTGCAATAACCAATTTAAGTCAATTACAAGTTATAAGTCAACAAGGAAGTAGAAAAATTAATCATAAAATGAAATCAAAAGAAAACCATGGTGCTGAAAAACTCAATATTGTAAAATAAAAACTCAGTGAATGAGCTTTAGAATTGAGATGACAATGATAAAGTCATGGAATTTGTGGACACACAAATGAATTTGCTCCCTGCAAACAGCAGAAGGAACAGACACTAAAAACGAGCAAAGAGTAGAATTAATAATAAATTTGCAGAAACTCTCTGAGAAGCGGGCTCAGACCTGCTCTTATTCCAAAACAGGTTTAGTACAACAAACACACGAACAACCACAAACTTGCCAATAATTTTTCAATAAATCTTCAACAATATACTAAGTTAAGAGATCAAAGAGAAGTGCGCCTAAGGGCAAGATGCTTCAGCATTTATTGTATTTTACCATAATACCTCCATTAATATAACAGAGAAGGAAGATTACCAATGGTCAGACCACGAGTGAGTAACTAAATCACCCCTATCATGATTTAAAAGAGAAGTCTTATGAGGAGAGTCCTGGAATAAAAATATGTCAGTTTAATGAGCATCATGCATTTAAGGCTGCAAACATGGAATTCATGTGCAGATAACATGGCAGTGGTGCAGGCTGGAGGTGGATGCCGGGACAAGGAATTTCTCTTCACATTTAATGAAAGAGACCAAGAGCCTCTATGGGACACAGAACACAAATGCCAGGGTAAAACAGCTCCAGAAACACAGTAAGTTCTTTGCATACAACATTACTGAATTTCGCTCATTTTTTCATTTATATTTGGTAGCTGAGTCCCTCAAAACTTATGCAATATCTTATTCCCTTTTATGGCTATTTTTTGTTTTTTATTGAATACATTATTCTATAAGCAGTGTCGCATGTTTCCATACCGAGCTGTACCTCACTTTCCAGTTCATTGAATCTCCAAAAAATCTTAAGATGTTAGTGATCTAGACTATTCTTTACTTCTGAGGAGAGGGAAAAATAGTCTTTCTGTGTATCAGGATCTGTCTTTTCTCTACTCCATTAGTCTCTGTTTTAATATTTGAAAGGACTTAGAGAAAAGTGTATTAATTTGTAAATTTAGCAGATTTTCTCAAAATCACTATACTTTGTTCTAGAGGACTCTGCCTAGTATTTATGAAGCAATAAATCTGAAAATTTTTAAACTGTAGCCATTTTTCTATATAGACGTCTAAATAAAATTCTGCAGATTAAAACACAATAGTTATAAATAATTCCCTTTGAGTATTAGAAGCTAAACACAGCAGCTGCATTTGAGATTTCACTTAAATATTTATAAGCCCTGTGAAATAGATCATCAGTAATTTCAGCATATTTGGTAAGTGGTGGGTAGCTTCACTTGTAAGCATTAACTCAGCATTTACAAATGTCATCATCCATGAAGAAAATGGCTGTGAGTTCTAAAGAATAATTGAATGCCCATAAAAGAGTCCTGGCACTTTGCGAGCAAATAACAATTCTTTTAAAAGTAGATGACTTAGTAAATAACCTACCTGTACTCATCAACTAATTCCAGTATCCTAAGAAACTTGTGGAGAATTTGTTGAGGTGTGAAATATACAGAAAAAAAATACAAATCCTAGAAGAGAGAAATGCCTGAATGTGGGGTGTAGATCAGTAACCCCAGCACTAAAAAGGCAGTGAACAGAAAAATAATGAGTTCAAGGCCAGTCAGACCTACAGAGTGAGACTCTCTACACAGAAATGCTTACCATGATAATATCTGCCTTGTGTAAAGGTTTAACCTGATATTTTAATGGTGTTTATTTATTTATTTTAATTTTTATTAATTTATTCAGATTACAATTAAATTGTTATCCCATCACTTATATCCTCCTGTTCCTCTCTTCTTCCCAATTTCACCCTATTCCCCTCCCCTAGGTCTATGACCTAGGGGGACCTCCTCCCTCACTATATGGTCATAGGCTATCAAGTCTCATCTTGGTAGCCTGCTTATCCTTTCTTTGAGTGCCACCAGGCCTCCCCACCAAGGGGAGGTGGCCAAGCTATTGTATTATGCAAGGACAATTCAAGTAGTAAACATTGAACCCCTACTCTGATCTAGCCAAGGGACAGGACATTCACCAGTTATATGGAGAGCATGGACTGACTTAGACACGAACTCTGGTGCCCCATATTTAACCTGATTTTTGCTTGAATATTTTGCTGTGGTAAATGAGTTTTAAGTAATAATGTGATTTTTATTCTTCAGTAACATTATTTAAATCACCAGTATATGTATTTTCTTAATCTAGTATCTATATCAAGTATTTTCATTTCATTTTATGTTGAAGGTTTCTTTAAGCACAGATGCCAGCAATAGCAAATACCATGGTCCCCAGCTAGATTAGTGGAGTTGTCAAGATCTGGATTCCAGTAAGAAGCCCTGTGTCATGATGTAGGGAGAAGAGTGGCTGAGCAAGCCACCCAGTGTCAGCCACTGGCCTCCATTTGCAAAAACGTGTGCACCTGCATATATAGTGACTCTTACACACATGTAAAGATATATACAAGCATGCATGCACATCACACACATACATGAAAAAAAAGAAAAGAAAAATCAAAATGAACAACTATGCTCTGGGTTGTTCAGTGTGGTACTATTTTACATTAGGTCCATTGTACTGGGTTTTGTTGTTATTGTTGTTGTTGTTGTTTTTCATCTGAAAGAAGCAGTAGAAAAACCACATTCTTTAAAGAGTTTATATATCCCACTTTAAGAAGTGTATAAAGAAATGAGGAATCATGTCAAGACTTTTAAAAAGAGATATAGTGTTTTACAAGTATTTGGAAAGCAAAACAACCCCACTTGTTGAATTCTATTCATTTTTTCAGTTATACACAAAGCAAAAGTGTGTGTTCAGATCCTCAACTTGGTTTTGCTTCATTGTAAAAGTCTTGATGGTGCTAATTATAGTGGAGTCTTCTCCTAGCACATTCCCACAAAAATCATTAAGGAAGTGCTGTGTACCTCCAGGAAAATGGAAAAGGCTGCTGATTGGCCATTGCTGGCTGTTTATTTACATAAATCATGACCCCATTAACTAAATGCTCTCTACCTAAATAGCAGCAATTTTAGACTTAAATTATCTAAATAATTGACTCAATTCTTCATGTTGGCTAGCCAGTATACACACAACCTTTGACTTTAAGATGAATATGAGCTTTTGTGAGTTTAGCTGACATTACCAAATTACTTATTTTCTTAGTGATTTTTATCTAATTAGAGTCATAATCTGAAATAACTTATGTTTCTTAACCACACAGCAATCCAAACCATTGCTGATTTTATGCTCAAATTCCAATATACACACTGAGTATCAGGAGAAGTTGGCCAGCGTAACAGAACAAAGTTGGAAAACAAGACAATGTTTTTATTTCCCCCAACAAATAAAATAAGGTGGAAGAAAATCATAGTTTTTAATGGGACTGGAATTAGGCAACTTTTAAAGCACTCACTTGCAGAAGTTGGTTTATTAGTTTTGCACCATTGACGTTGGACCAGACAGGAGAATGGAAAACAAAAGTGAAGAGAAAGACGTCCCCTACTTATACACTAGCCAGAAGGCCAAATGCCTGCTCTTCTGATAGGTGAGATTTTACACGGATTTCTTGGCTTTCATTCCCAGGGTTTTCTTTTCTGTCTTAACTTGGTGGAATAAGAGGGGACATTCTTTTCTGCTGTTTTATGACTAGCGTTCCTGCCTACTTAGACAGCGGTAATTAGTCAGAAAACAATGTTATACTACAATGGAAACTTTCCCAGCCAAGAAAAGAAGATGTGGAATTTGTCCTTATCTGGAGCCTGGGCCCAAGTATCTAATTTTTCTCCCGACCAGATTGCCATTGTGTTTGCCTGTATATCCCTGGACGATTAGTGCCACGCGTAATTGATTGTGCTGTTTTGCATCCCTGATATACAGAATATAGTAACTGTATGTTTGTGTGTTGATTGACTGGGTTGTGGCTCTCAGCAGGTTCTTTGTCTGTGGTGGCCTGTGAGTCATCATACCCTAGCAGTAGGAACAAGCTGAGAGAGTTGCATTGGAATGTTTTCTATCCTGCCACTTAGGGGAGAATTGAGTTATCGGGTCTGTCTGGTTAAGAAAGTTTGTTGAGAAGGACAATCTGTGATTTGTTTGTTCCGTGATCTGTAAGAATGTAAAGAGACACCAAGATTTTGAACCCATGCATGTGTAGGATGCAGGAAAAGGAGGGCCCTTATCCACTACTAGTAGGAGTACAAACTGGTCCTGTGACGTGGAAATCTGTATATTTTATTTTATTTTATTTTATTTTATTTTATTTTATTTTATTTTATTGAGATAGGGTTTCTCTATGTATCCTTGGCTGTCCTAGACTAATTTTGTAGACCAGGCTGGCCTCGAAATCACAGAGATCCACCTGCCTCTGCCTCCCGAGTGGAAAGGCGTGTGCCACCATGCCCGGCTATACGGTGCTCTGCCCGCTTGTACACATGTAGACTAGAAGAGGGCATCAGATCACATTATAGACGGTTGGGAACCATCATATGGTTGCTGGGAATTGAACTCAGGACCTCTGGAGGATCAGTCTGTGCCCTTAACCTCTGAGCCATTCTCCAGCCCCCTGTGTATGGGCTTATTGTAAAAACTAAAGGTAGAGTGGCCTACGACCAGCTATACACTCCTAGGCACCCACTAAGGACTCTATGCTCTGCCATACAGATGCCCTCAAATTCATTTTTATCTCTGTAATTCTCACAATAGCCAAGGAATGGGATGGTCCTAGACGCTCATCTACAGAGTGGGCAATGACAGTGTGATATATACACACAGTGCAATATTATTTGTTCATAAATAAAAATAATAATAATTCAGGGAAACAGATGTATCTGGAACTCTTTAAATTAAATGAAGTGATCTCAATTCTTAAAGAGACATACTATATGTTCTTGCTCATATACCTGCATTGCTTAGATACCTGCATTTACAGGGGAATGAGTACAGATAGATATCATAAAAATAAAGTATGGACCATGAAATGGTGAAAAATTGTATTTTTAAAGGGGTTAAAAAGGTTAAGAATAATTGACATAAAGTAAGAAAGGAGGTCAACGGAGACGGAAGGATACAGGTGCTGAGAACTGTGGGATGAGGAAGAGGAGGGGGAAAAAGATGAAGAGACGCACAGCATGTGTGGAAATGCCAAAAGGGATTTTAAGAGTATATGCTAATTTAAAACAAGTTAAAACTGGGAAGGTACACATCCAGATTAGGAACCCAAGTGTTTAACGCACAAACAAGTGCATACATAAGTGTGCATGCACGTGTGTGTGCATGCACACACACATTGTATACCTGCATACACAGCTTCCAGTGCAATTTTGCTTTTGACTGACACTTTGTATATGAATTTCTGCCAAGCTTCCCATCTCCAGCATGACCTACATTAAGGCGGGATTGGGAGATTTTGCAGTTGCCAACCACTAGCTGTCAGCAGTATTCACTGGGGGAACCAGCACTGGCTTTCTAACAACCCTGCATCCAAGTACTGTAAAATCACGAACCTGGAAACAGAGAGTCACTGATAGGAGATGATTCTCAAGGACAGAGATACACAATTGTGGTGTGAAGAGGGCCTGGCTCTCCCCACTCCTCCATGGATGACTAATCTTCCTTGTGTTCCAAGATCCTGTGGTTTTCTGGAAGCTTTGGTGCTTCGGGCTTGCAGGCTGTGTGCTGGCCGACTATGATCTACCTGTGACTTGCTGGGCCCAGTGCCTCCATTGTGAGTCCACTCATCACTGGTTTAGCACTGTCTCTGGTTCAGTGTGAGCTCCTCCTGATGAATAAAATCACACCCACTGTGGGCAGTGCTCAGAACCTGAATGCACATTCCAGACAGACAATCCATCCCTCGGCATACCTGTCCTTGCCCGGAATAACCTCAATAGAGAAACAACCCTCTTGGCCCAAAGCTTAATAATTTTCCTAACTTCTGTATAGTGTTATGGCAGGTAACCAACCACCTTCTCAGAGGAGGAATAATGCCCTAAGGATTTATTTTATATTTATTATTTCGATGATTATTTTTCCTTGATATAATTTATCTCTAGTCACAGAATGCAGTGGCCTAAGAAAACACAAAAGAACAACCCATCCCAAACCAGAGTGCAATGACACTCTCTGGGTTACTTCTGCCTGAGATGTAAAAATAAAGTGTCTATGGAGAAAATATTTGCAGGAACAAGTTCAGAGCTAGGCAATTGCCAACCCAGCCATAAATAGCAGGAAATGGGTTGTGTACAAAAAGGAAAATGTGGTGATAGGCAAGAGAAGAAAGAAAGTGAGGAAAGGAATGAAATTGGGAACTGAAGATGAACAAAATGCATTTAAATAACTGTGAAGATCTTTACGGAGCTAGTCTAAGTTTACATGCTTTGAGATGCGGTTGACTGATAGCAGTGGTTGAGAAATATATCAGAGTCAATGGCTGACAGCCTTGAATGGCTGATAGATATGTACAGGTTTTAGCCTACAGCTCAAGCCAAGCATGACCCATTTCCTCACATGCCATTAGGGTTCCTTGTACATAGAGTCACCCACTTTTCCTTAACCTCTTCATTAGTTGTAAATACTCATTTTCTACACATAACTGCACTAAGCAGGTCCATTGCTCATGGTTTATTGTTTTTTTTTAAATTTTATTAAAGCTAGTTTTATTAAAGTTAGTTTTGATTGTATAGAACACAGGGGCCCAAGGGAGAACACTTAATTCTCATTTAGAAGGAGAAGTAGAATAAACAGCAGAAGCAGATGAAGAGAGGGAACAGCATAGGAGAGGGAAGGAGGAGCAAAATAAAGGGTCAGATGTGGGGAGAGCAAGAGTGGAAGGACGGAGGGCTTGGAGAGAGAAGAGAAATCTAGGACAAAGGCATCTCTCAGACAAGCCAGAGACCTACAATAGGCTAGGCTCCTGGGAGAATATGGGGGTGACTCTAGCCAATACTCCTAGTAGCAGAAGTCATGGAGAGTGATAAGGCCACCTTCTAGCCAGACAGGATTGCTAGTGGAGGGAGGCTTCAACCCAACATTTGCTCTGCCTACAAGATGTGCAGGGATAAAGATAAAACAGAGATTGAGGGACTATCCAACCAATGCCTGGTCCAACATGAGGCCCACTCCATGGAAGACAGCCAACCCTATTAAAGATATTCTGCTATGCTTGCAGATGGGAGCCTACCCTACCATAGCTGTCCTCAGAGAGGCTCCATCTAGCAACAGATTAAAAGCAGATGCTGAGACTCACAACTAAACATTAGGCAGAGTGCAGGGAGCCTTGTGGAAGAGTAGGGAAGCAATAGAAGGACCCAGAAAAGACAAGTACACCAGAAGAAGGCCAATAGAGTCAACTAACTAGGGTCTCATGGGGGGTGTTAGGGAGGATTACAGAGACTGAAGCACCAACCAAGGACCATAAAAGCAGAGGTCCTAGGCCCCCTATACACATGTAGCTAATAGGCAGCTTAATTCTCAAGTAGGTCCCTTAGTAAGGGGCAGCAGGGGCTGTCTCTGACATGGATGCTGTTGCCTGCTTTTTTATCATGACCCCCTGGTGTGGCTGCCTTGGATGGTCTCAGTAGAAGAGGTTGTATTCAGTCCTGATGAGACTTGTATGCTGGGTTGGGTTTGTGGGGGAGTCTACTTTTCTGAAGAGTGAGGGAAAAGGGATGGGGCAAGACGGAGAGAGTGTGGGACCAGGAGGAGAGAAGGAAGGCATCTACAATCAGAATGTTAATTAATTAATTAATTAGCATGAGGCTGAAGAAATGGCTATGTTTCTGAGGACAGAGTTCAGTTTCCATCAGCCATGACTGCTTGTAACCCTAACTCCAGAGAATCCAAAATCTCTCTTCTAGACTCCACTCGCACCATACATGTGAACACAACACACACACACACACACACACACACACACACACACACACACACACACAAACACACACTAGAATAAATTCTAATGCATGGGGAAGGTACTAGCTACACAAGCTGCCTTTGAGGGTACGAGCCTACTTTACCCAGATTTATCTAGGACATCATTCTGTTCATCTTAGATGTCAAGTCCCATTTACAGTGTCTGAGCACTCAGTTTTCATGTCCAAATTTTTGGCTGAATGAGTGAAAGGAAGGGAAAATAACTGGTACACATAGACTCCCACAGCCCTTAGTGTGTTTCCGCAGGAACTACATCTGCTCTATCTATCCCTTCATCTCTTCTCTGCAAAAGTGGAGGAACAGATTCCTGACTGGACGAAGTGGAAGTCAACATTGGTTCTGTTACTAACAATTCCTGCTGCTGAGACATCCATCTCTGTTCAGTCCTTTTGATAGTTTTAATTATCAACTTGCAACAGCTTAAAGTCACCCCAGAAAAGGAATTCCATTGAGGAATTACCTGTAGAACATGCTGATCTATGGGCATTTCTGTGGGAGATTATCTTCCTGTTACTTGACATAGAAACAAACAGTCCACTGTGGGTGGCACCATTCCCTTGGCAGAGAGGTCTTGAATAGTGTAAGAGGAGAAATCTCGCTGAGAGTGAGTACATGAGGATCTGGGAGTTTAGTGAGTTTATTCTCTGTGTCCTCTTGACTGTGGAAATGACTCTTGACTTCTCTGCAGTACTGGGCTGTGACCTGGAATTGAAAGGTAGCAAATCCTTTCCTCTCCTATATTGTTTTCATCAAAATATTTGATTAAAGCAACTGAAGTGAAAGTGGAACACAAGCTAATTTGGATTCCTTGCTGGGTCTTTAAGGATTTTTACTGTAGGGAGAATCAGGGAATGCCTACAAATGAAGGACACACCAACTGTCTGATCATTAGCTTTTGATATGAGTCTGTAAATTTCTGCTCTCTCAAGCATCCCTCTTGTCAGACCATGCCTTTTCTCTGGGTCTTACACTAACCTGACATTTTTTTTTACAGCTGCAACTTTGCACAGTGAACCTGTCTGTGTTAACTTCACCAAAGTGCGGTAACCACAGACAGAAAATTACCTTTAAAGATGCTGATGCCTCATTTGATGTTTTACTCAGAATATTATGAGAGTATAAAGCCTGAATTTCATATCAGTTATCCTTAGGTACACACTGTTCATTGTACAGATAACTGTCCACTGTTTAACATTGCCAAAATAATAGGAAATGATAGTTTAGTCAATATGCATGCAGCAAAGAGTCCTTAATGCTAGATATTATGCTGGACTTTGAGGCTGAATTTGGTCTTCAAGAAAACCAGTTTAAGGTCAGTGTTATTCAAGCATATTGTATGAAGGTAAATGACTTGTGCACCATGCACAAAAGTGCAGCAATTTTTATCACAATTTTTCATTGTGGATAGAGTGTTGCAAGCAAGGAGGCTGTGTCTCATGGAGATAAATGACACCAGGCTGTATTTGCACATGTTACTGTTTGTCTGGACCACCCACCTGGTGGGCAATTTCACTCTGGGTGGTGCTCTGTGTCACTGTGAACTGACCCTCCTGCTGAGGAGGACTAAAACTAAAAAGAAAAAGGAAAAAAATCAACTTAAAAAGTACTCTCAGGACTATTTTCCAGTGTTGAGGTCAGCACTTTGTCCTTAAGCCCATAATTCTTGGTCTGTTTAAAATACTGTCTTGTCTGTTATTCATCACCTTCCTTCCCTAAAGCCCTTTGAAGCCTCTAGCAAGGCCAGTTCACATAGAACAGCATCAGCTGGTATGTCAGCAAGTGTTTTGAAGTATCAAACTCACTTGAAGGTGACTGACCGGCCAAAAAGATAAAACAATGAGGTCGGTGTAGATTCATCGACCCCACCACAGGCCCTATGTTCTGTGAAGTTCTATGCAACGTGTTTAAAATGTAGCAGTAACGCACCCCCCATCAAAGTGGATGTGCAGCTATGCCATATGCTGTGTAAGTGAAACCAGGGGATGTGGCCATCTCGCTCAGTTATGAGGAAAAGAGCTGTGTGTGGTATGTCTGATATTCTAAGGGGAGATAACAGGGGATATTGTCTCGTGAATTTGCTGTTAAATGCTTTGCATTGTAAGACCACAGACTCGGTATGATATAATATAACAAAGTATGCTCTAATGCAGAGGCCCAGAAGTCAAGTGACTAATTTTGCCCCATTGCACAATTTGATTGGTTGAAATAAATCAAAGGGTGGGATTCACCATGCACTGCGTAGGCGAAGCCAGCTCAGGGACCATGGAGAGCAAAGCCATGAAAGGTGGTCCGGGACCACAAAACGGCTTTGAGGACGTAGAATCAGTTTCAGTCAACTGAAGCTAAAACAAAGAGATGTTTTCAGATTTTAAAAAATCTTTAAAAAAATCAATCAATAAAAATATTTATAAAACAAAACACCGCTGTTTAGTTCAGGTTATTACTCAGAGAATTCTGACATTGTGACCATAAAGTAAAGTTAAACATGCATTTTGTTAATCTTACAATTTTGTGAAATTCAAAGTCAGCATAAAATTAGATAAAGTAAAAAAACTTAAACACGAGGAGGCTCAGCTAATTTTGGATTTGGAGACACTCAGGGACATCCCTGGATTGTTATCTACAAGGTTTAAAGTTTTGTGAAAATGAAATGGAAATTTACACTAGCTTGGAGAATGTCCTCTCCAGGGGCCACGTGGTGGAAGGCTATATGCATGTGCCACTGTAAGATGAGGAGAACACGCACACACAGCTGCAGTGCACAGGTGACTGATGGGATGCTGCGTGAGTTCCTATGTGTTCAGTTCCAAAGGCTTGCGGACTAGCAGCGGTATGAGCTCTGAGGAAAGCCACAGTGCGCTTTGGAAGGCCCATTTACCACAGTGAAATATGTCCACAGTTCAGTTTTCAGGGTTTTCTTGCTGAATGGGCAAAGTGAGGCAATGTGTGAAAAAGGTGGAAACTGGGTTAGAAGATAACACCTACGGTTAGCGTAGTTGTAAAATCAAATCTGAACTACAGAGGATTATTTCATCTCTGAGTTTCAACTCCTTGGGTTATGTTTGAGAGCCTGCTACTTTCTGCTACATAGAACAGCAATCCTTGTACAGTTTGATTATTGAAGTAGCTTTAATTTTAAGTAAATATTATTAAATTTAAAAGGAGATAAGTATAATAAAGGAAACAACTACATGTTTAAATCTATCTTTTTAAAGATTATTTTATTTGCGTTTCTGAGTGCACACATATGTGCATGCACATATATACACAACCCTCTTTGAGATCCTGTGGAACATCAAAGAGAGGGTGCCCACCCCCTCTGGTACTGCCTAACATGAGTGCAGGGACTGACGTCCAGCCTTCTGCAGGAATAACATGTGCTCTCAAACACTGGCACATCTCTCCATGGTCCCTCTTCACCTGCTTTCAAATCTATCTTCATTCAGATGAATAAAAGTGTTGTAGTAAAATCTATCCAATGTTACCTTTCTCATTGGCAAGGCAAATAGGTACTAGGTGTCATATATCTGTCCCTTGTTTTGGACAAATTACCTAAAATTGGTATTCCATTCATAGGCCAATTGGCCCATTCATGAGCACCTTAACAGTGGGACACCGATAATCACATCTACTACTATTCCCTACCAGTGACGTAGAAATCACTAACATTAATGTCAGAGCTCCTGAAAATTCTTTTCCTAGAAAACAGTTCTGTTTACGTATCTAGCATGCTAGGTCCTGTCTCAGAACTCACAGTTGAGGTCCATCTGTGACACTGGGCACCATGCAGCTTGAATCTGAAACAGTTTTTATTAACGCGACAGGAATTAGATTCCTTCCCGCTTCCAGGCAGAGGCAATAATCTCAGCTCTCATCTGTGGTAAGGCTCCAGGCTGGCACCAAGGAAGGCTGCGAAAAGAAAAGCATAAAAGGCTTAAGTCACAAGCGTTTTCTTGACACTGGAGTCACTGGCTTTGAAGACCCAAAGGTCCACTGAAGACTGTCTTCCAACACAGTCATGGAGCACAATGGCCAAAGGACCAAGGCTGTGTGTGACTTGACAGCAATGAGCAGCAAGAGCCTCAAAGAGAAATGGCTCAGTGGTTAAGAGCACCGCCTGCTCTTCCAAAGGTCCTGAGTTCAATTCCCAGCAACCACATGGTGGCTCATAACCATCTGTAATGTGATGTGGCGCCCTCTTCTGGCTTGCAGTAGTACATGCAAGCAGAGCACTGTATACATAATAATAATTAAACAAATCTTTTTTTTTTTAAAGAGCCTCAAAGAAGCCTTATACTCTGGATTTCTTATCTTACACTATCAGCACCGGCTGAGGGGCAATGCTAGAACACTCAGAGGGAGGTGAGTCTGAGCAGGTGTTTAGCACGTCCCAATGAGAAAAGCCAGTACAGGGAGATAGGCCTCTTCTCTGTGTTTCCTGTTTCCTTCAGTTCAGTGTACATATGCTTCTGCACACGAAATTATACTCTATGAAATGAAAAAGGGTACTCTAATTAACATGCAAATCTCAACATAATGAAAAAGTATAAGAATTTCGTTCAAACCTCTAATTTTGCCTGAATAATATAAACCCACACAGCTGAGCCATTGGTCCACAAATCATAGGGATTGTAAGATTGCGAAAAAACAAATTAATTCATTTTTTCTGTCCATTTCAATTAAAGGTCAACACTTTCTCCACTGTATTTTGTGATATTTAAAGACAATAGATAAAGCTTCAAAAAAATGTCCAAGCAACTAGAAAATGTTATTTATATGGGAGGGGGAAAGTAATTTGTGAATGCTAAATGCAGTATTATCTAGCCTTATTCTCTTCCCACTCTTCCCCTACAGGCCCCCATCCCTCTCTCCATCACTGTTTTCAGGCAGTGCTCCATTTTCCAAAAGTACACCCCTCTTCTGCTGCCTCTTTTGCTTCATGAGCTTAGTTGGGTGGACAGGGATTGGGTCAAGGAAGGACAGTGTTTACAACTCAATTTGGAGTTATAGATCATCCCGACCCAATCCTAATTGTTTGTACAGAGAAGCAGTCATACCCATGTGACGCGTGTGTGTCCCACTGTGTTTCACAGAGACAACCAGACAAGGAAATAGTACCCTTTAACACCTATCCCGTATACTTGAAGAGTTCTCTTCCCATCGCTGCTGTCAGAAACCCACGGCAATCTTAAATGTTCTAAGAGATTTCTCATCGTTCAGAGGTTATCTAACATGCACATTCATCAGCCATACAGGAAAGTTTAAAAGTATGTAATAAGCAACAGTGTCCACTCCTTCACTGGCTTAATAACCATAGAAATCCATGTGCACACACTCCGAGCACCAGCTAAGCATGTTTAAGTCTTTCCTGGTAGAGTACAAATGGAAACAAATGTCAGTTCTCTTTGAGTTTCACATACTTTCAAATTTCATTTGCCCACTTTTTAAGTCTTTCACTTATATTTTTAAAAATTTCTCTTGTACGTTCTTCCTGCTATGATAAGTGGATCAAGCAAGCATCTTTTTTAGCTAGCTTGAAACCTGAAGTCGGCTTTCATCTAGAAATTCACTGATGAGTTCCTTCTCCAGAGAACACCCGTGGAATGGGTTCCCTCATCAGCCTCCATGCTGTGCCCTTTCCAAGATTTGCTTTGTTCAGATTGTTCTGCATTGCTACATCCCTTGAGTTCAGTTTCCTGGGCCTCTTCTGAATTATCTGATGTTGGCGTAGTCTCATGTCCAGTGATCCATCTAACCTTCTGAAATCCCATTCGTATGGCAGTAGGGTTCTGTTCCACTGTCAGTTCAGTTAATTAGACTCTGCGGGATTTAAATTGTGGCAAAGATGCAATCCAACAAGCCAGCCCCAAGTGCTTGAAACACGGTTGGTATTACCCAGAGAAGGTACTCTTCCCTACAGGGATAATATGGAAACTGTGATGTGGAAATTGTTCAGGTATTCAGTGAAATAATGTGCAAATGGCATTTTATAGTGTGGCAACCAGGAGGATAGAGAAACTCACGTCTTAATGAAATTTAAGATGTTGTAGAAAAATCTTCAAAAAGTAAAGGAGTGTGCAATGTGCACAGACAATATCCAGGATGTGCACATGTGTGTGTGTGTGTGTGTGTGTGTGTGTGTGTGTAGAGGATGCTTGGGTGTGTGCATGTGTGTTTGCAGGCCATATGCATGTGTGTGCACCTGTGTGTACATGTGTGTGTGTGTGTGTGTGTGTGTGTGTGTGTGACAGAGAAATCTAGAAAGCTAGTTAAAGGAAGCATTGTAATTATTCAAATAAATAGCTAAAAATACTCAAAAATTAAAAGCATTTAAATTTGTGAAAGTGATAGATTTTTTTCAATGTTCTCACTGCAGAAGTTTAAAAATTGTACAGAACATAATGATTGTGTTAGCTGAACATATTGTGGTGGTGATTTTGCTGTATAGATTACATATGAATGTATATGCATATACATATATATGCCACATCATTACTCTAGTACATGTGTTCCATTTATTTTTCTATTTCTCGTTTGTACCTCAATAAATGTGGAAAAATGAAGTAAAATTATTTGATTTCATTTAAATATGGACATCAATAAAAATCAGTCAGCTTCCTTTAATCTCACTTGATCAATCCATCAATAAGCAGCTGCCTGTGCAGACTCTGCAGCTGTCTGGGGTCCTATCATCCACTGTGACTTCATTTTTACTTTAGTCTGCATTTTTGCAGGATGACACTGGGACTCCTTCTGTACTATGCATGTTGTCCTTCTGTGTCGTAGGAAATGGCTGAGTAACAGGCCTCCATGGGCTTGAGTTAGCAATAGCTCCGCCAAAGGCCCCTGGACACTTCTGCCTGAAATAAATATTGACATATGGGTATTGTGCTTCTATGTGTAGAAACATGAAAGCTGACAAGAGGCCTATAGCCAGAGGTGAGTCTGCCAAACACCAGTGTCTTCTAGGGTACTTTATGAGGTCATACATTGTGTGACAGGCACAACCACTATAGGGATCATGGAGCCTAAGGATTTTATAGAGGAAAGTCAATAGTGCATTGTGGGCCATGGTTGAGTTGTCGATCTGTTCCACTAACTCAAGCTAAAAGCAATGTGTACCATGAATAGCCAGCTCACTTAACTAAGCTGTGTGGAAAGAGACACACAAAAAGAAACACTGGGACAATCACGAAGAATAAACATGAAGTCTTAAAAGATTTTTTTAAAAGTTCATTAAATTAATTCAATCATTCTAATATATATTTATATAAAGCATTTTAAATAACATGATTGCATGTTATTATTCATCAAAATATGGGAAATTAAATACTACGTAAAGTCTATCAGGTTCAGAAGTAGCCTCAAACAAGAGTCACAAGCTAGAGAGATGCCGGAGAGGTTAAAAGTGCTTGCTGCTCTGGCAGAGGACCCCAGTGTGATTCCTAGCACCCACAGTCACCTGTAACTCCAGCTATAGGGGATCCAACACCTGTGGGTCTATAGGCACTGATATTTATGTATACATATCCACTTAGACATATACACAAATATATACTTAATTACTAACAAAAATATTTTAAAACTATGAGCTAAAACTTAAGAATCTTGTTTTTAATTGGAATTCCCGAAATTTGTGGACAAATGGATTGAGCTAGAAATGATCATAATGAGTGAGTTAACCCAGAAGCAGAAAGACTCAAATGGTATACACTCACCTATGGCTGCATACTAGCCCAAGGGGCATATCCCATGAAAGCCTTCACTTACCAGGAAACTGGGACAGAGGGGAGGGCATCCTATTGGGACTCTAGATGAGAGAAGCATGGAAGAATAGCAAAGTAGAAGGATCCAGAGGGTCCTAGAAACCTACAAGTAGAACATTATGATAGGCAGATTTGGGCCCAGGGGTCCCGCTCAAACTAAGGCACCAGCCAAGGACAATACAGGCCATAAACTTCAAACCCCTACCCAGATCTAGCCAATGGACAGAACACTCTCCACAGTTGAGTGGAGAGTGGGGTATGACTTTCACATGTACTCTGGTGCCTCATATTTGACCATGTCCCCTGGAGGGGGAGACCTGGTGGCACTCAGAGAAGGATAGCAGGTTACCAAGAAGAGACTTGATACCCTATGAACATATACAGGGGGAGGAAATCCCCCTCAGGAACAGTCATAGGGGAGGGAAATAAGGGGAAAATGGGAGGGAGGGAAGAATGGGAGGATACGAGGGATGGGATAACCATTGAGATGTAATAAGAATAAATTAATAAAAATTTTAAAAAAAAGAAAATATACAGTACAAGTGTCAGTGGATGGAGCTGAAAACAACCATTCTGAGTGAGGTAAACCAAACCCAGAAAGACAAAGGCTGCAAGTTTTCTTTCATTTGTAAATGTTGGCTTTGAATATATACATACCCATATACATATGCATACACACACACACACACACACACACACACACACACACACACACACACACACACAAATACATGTGTATTTCCTTTGAAATACCCACAGAGCCCAAGAAATTATTTATGGACTGTGGATGTGAGATTGTAAGATAAGGGAGATATAAATTGGTGATATAAAAGCTTAAAGGGAGTAGGAAGGGTTAAATTGGAGTGAGAGATGAGAAGGCAGGGTAGAGATGGTATACAGGTGTACCTAATTCTAAAGGCATCTTTAAAAATAATATGGAAACATACTTACTACTGTAGAAGCTTCTTTATGAGGAAGAGGACACTTAAATATAGCTATTCTATAGCAGAACAATGATGTTCTAAGCTGACAAATAAAATGCACGAATTCTGGTGCCCCATATTTGACCATGTCACCTGGATGGGGAGGCCTGGTGGCACTCAGAGGAAGGATAGCAGGCTACCAAGAAGAGATTTGATACCCTATGAGCATATACAGGGGGAGGAGGTCCCCCTCAGTCACAGTCATAGAGGAAGGGAGTAAGGAGGAAATGGGAAGGAGGGAGGAATGGGAGGATACAAGGGATGGGATAACCATTGAGATGTAATATGAATAAATTAACAAAATATTTTTAAATAAAACTTAAGAATCTAAGATCAAAGTAGTTTTTTGTGTGGTTTATTTTTGTCTTGTTTTGTTTCAAGAAAGCCTATCTGAGTAGTTGACTGAAGCCCAGAAGTGGCTCACACTAAACCAAAGCTTGTGTTTCAGCATGGGATGTGAATGAGGGGCTTCAGATCAATACATAAATCCAACACGGTCCTAGTCTATCTACACTCACGTGCCCATACCCATACACAAATGTACACATACTGACATTTTATTGGGGGAGCTAATAAACACCGAGAAGCAACTACCACAGTAGGTTAAGGCATTTCATTAAGAAATTTCAAGTCAAGGGCAGAAAGCTATAAATAATGGAGAATAGCCTGTTTTATACTGTAATGATAAGGGAAAGCCTTACTAATAATGAGAAAAATGAAGAAAGAGAGAGGGGGACACAGTGACTTAGATATTTAAGTATGAAGAAGAAGAATATCCTTTCAGGGAACCATGGCAACAGCTTTGGAGTGGAGGTGCCTGTGCTCAGGTGAGCTTTTCTGCAAGGCTGAGACAGCCATATTGAGTGATGGAAGAGCAGCAAGCATCTCCCCTATCATGCAGAGATACAGGTTGCATGAAGATGTCACCAATAAACTTGGTACCACATGAAGATAGGTAGCAGGATAGAAAGATGTAAGCAGGGAAGCATTACTGACTATGTGTGCAAATTCAGTCTCCGTGGCAACCAGATAGGAAGTTAAATACCAGTAAGGATGACAATGTAGTTAGTTAACAGTGAGATGTGGAGAATATCATGTTCGTCGGCTAGGTCTTGGTAGGGGTTCAAAGTTTACTTCCTATATTCTTCTTGGCTGGTGCCTTAGTTTGAGGAGGATCCCAGGACCCAGATCTGCCTGTCATAAAGTTCTTCTTGTAAGTTTCCAGGACCCTGTGGGTCCTACTATTTCCCCATTCTTCCATGCTACTTTTGCCTAAAGTCTCAATAGGATGTCCTCTCCTCTGACCCACTTTCCTCGTAATTAAAGTTTTTCATGGTACGTATCCCTTGGACTAGTGTTTTGATATAAGTGAGTATATACCATTTGTCTCTTTTTGCTTCTGGGTGAACTCACTCATTATAATTTCTAGATCAATCCATCTGTCCACAAATTTCAGGAATTCCTTGTTTTTAATGGCTGAGTAGTATCCCATGGTATAAATGTACTACAGTTTCTTAGTCCATTCTTCTACTGAGGGACATTTAGGCTGTTTCCATGTTCTGGGTATTATGTATAAAGCAGCTATGAACATGGTTGAGCATATGTCCCTGTTGTGTGGTAGGGCATTTTCTGGGTATATTCCAAGGAGTGGGATAGCTGGGTCTTGAGAAGCTTCTGTAAGGCAGGAGACACTGTCAGTAGAACAAAGCGACAGCCTACAGACTGGAAAAAGTTCTTCACCAGCTCTTCATCTGACAAAGGTTTAATATCCAAAATATAAAAAAAAAAAAACCCAAGAAATTAAACACCACAAAACCAAATAACCCAATTGCGAAATGGGGCTTGGAACTTAACAGAGAATTCTCAACAGTGGAATATCAAATGGCCAAGAAACACTTAAAGAAATGCTCTTCCTCGTTAGTCATCAGGGAAATGCAAATCAAAATGACACTGAGATTCTATCTTACACTCATCAGAATGGCTAAGATCAAAAACTCAAATGACACCACATGTTGCCGAGGATGTGGAGAGAGAGGAGCACTCCTTCATTGCTGGTGGAAATGCAAACTAGTCAACCACTTTGGAAAGCTATCTGGTGCTTTCTCAGAAAAATGTGAAAGCTTTTAAAGCCAGGTTGTGAACCTTCATGGAGATAACAAACTCAAACTGGGGCTCACAAAACATAGCAACAGTAAATGTTTCTCAATCTATAAAAGTTTCCTCAATACACGGAACGCCCAAATTACTCCACTATCAAAAGTTTAATGAATCCAATAAGTGTCCAACAGCACTAGCCTTTGGTGTGGCATCTTCCCTACAGCCTTGCTGCTGCACACACATGCTCACATCACCATCTCTGCTGTCAGGATAGTCAGTGCCAAGGAGACAGCGTGAAACATTGTTGTTCAGATCCCACACTACGGTGGCTTTGCTATGCATATACTGTCATGCTCTGTAGACTCATAATGGCTTAATTATGGAAAACAAAGGCTTAATATTTTCCTACCATCGTTCCTCAGCATGTAAACAACAAATTAATGTATCTTTTAGAGGAATTGAGTCAGAATATTTGGTTTTAATAATTGCTGTCTGACTTACTGATTTTATTTGCATACAAAACTATTCAGTGAAGCTTAGCTTGTTCTTAGAACACAATTCTCAATGTCTCCTGTAATTATAAACACATGTCTATTATTTTAAAAAATATATGTGTATGTGCTTCTGTATGTATATACACATATATGCAAAGTGCCTGAAGAGGCCAGAAGATGAGCTTGCAATCATTATCAGCCATTGGACTTGAGTGCTGGGCAGTGAAGTCAGGTCCTCTGTAAGAGCAGCAAGTGCTCTTAACCACTGAGCAATCTCTACAACCCTAATAGTTAATTGTTTTATGTAGAAATAATTAAGCTCATCAATTTATTTATTATAAAAATTTGCTTTGACTTTAAGAAACAGTACAGTTATATGTGTATGACAGAGAATGGTTTTAACATGTATTTCCTTGTGAGTGATTGTCAGTAAACATGCTCCTAGAGGTACGTGAAATTTCTGTTGGCAAATGGGGACCTGGGTTAGACATGGGTAGTGGAGAGAATGAAGTCAATCATGAATATAAAAGTTTATGCCTGTGTAATAAAAATAAATAAATCAGTTCTTCAGCTGAGTAGGAAAAGTCCTTAGTGGGGCTGCAGTAGACACTGGAAGTCAGTTTGGTCTTCTTTTGAAGTAATATAATATAATATATATATACATTATACTTCATTTATATATTTATATATAAACATACTTTACATATATAAACATACTTTATATATAAACAATATATATAATATATATATATATCGCAGAATATTCAGCTCCAGAATGACTTTTGATCTGTCACTGTAGAGTTCTCTGCTAGAACCTTCTCCTTCATATTTTCAAACCTTCCTCCATGTTGATGAAAGCATGAAATGATTAATATTTATACTATTTCTGACCATTAATAATTAAATATGATGATTTCAATAAGCAAATCTACTGATTCTATCAGCTCTGTCATTTCAATATCAGTTTCTTCTATGATGTCCCTTTCAGTCCTCACATTGAACGTAATTGCCGAGTGAAAGCGTGGTGGAGGGTGGCACATTCTGAGGTGAGCAATGCCTTAGGAAATGGAGAGGTTGCACTTCCTGCCCTCCAACCTTTCACCATGTGCCTTGTGTTTGTGAGCGAGATCTTCCCAGCTCATTACTGGAGCACTGCGTTTCTGGTCATAATAAATCACTCGGTCCAGGTGATCTATAGGAAGCCTATAAGATCTGTAAGATGCCCCAGGGCCTGGCTTTTATCCTTTCTCATCACTTTGTTCTTTCTCTGACAACCCGCCATCTATCAGATGCCAGATGTTGAGAATTTTATTTTGCTAGATGCTGTGTGTTCTCATGTGTCAGTAAATATTAGAAACTGTGCAGTGATGAATTTTAGATAAGTCGAAAGAATTTCATCCCTTGGGTTTTCCTTTTTAAGCTTTTGTGGTCTGCATCTGAGAAATAGCACCCGTAGTCTCTCCCGTGGCCGATGGAGGATCAGTCTTTACAAAGCTCACTGCCCTGTGACTTAGGAGGTTGTCGCTTGTTTCTGGCTAGCAGGTACTGTGTAGTCTCTTCTCACACCATGCTTCTGCAGACTCTCCAGGGGAGGCCTCAGAGTTACCTGTGCTGACCACCTCCCCCTCTCTGGTAACCTCTGTGTAAACACATTGTCCCTTGGTCTCTTCAGCCTCGCAGCTGCTGGTGACTCCCTCACCAGGCCGAGGTCCAGGCTTTTTCACACCTTGGTTATTTTAAAGATATCATTAACTTTTCCTGAGGGGGATTACCTCCCCCTGTATATGTTTATAGGGTATCAAGTCTCTTCTTGGTAACCTGCTGTCCTTCCTCTGAGTGCCACCCAGGTCTCCCCCTCCAGGGTACATGGTCAAAGGTGAGGCACCAGAGTATGTGAGAAAGTAATATCCCACTCTCCACTCTACTGTGGAGAGTGTTCTGTCCATTGTCTAGATCTGGGTAAGGGATGGGATAACCATTGAGATGTAACAAGAATAAATTAATAAAGGAGAAAAAAAAGTTAAAAAAAAAAGATATCATTAACTTTTCCTGGTTCATGCTCACTGCTACACAGGGCTTTCAAAAGTTTATAGTTGTGGGTTTTAATATTTGACTTAGACAGGAAGCCACACTGGGCCTTTTGGTTAGGTGTGAAAGTTTGTCGTTTCTATATTTTATTTATTCTCATTCTTATACTTTGAAAACTAGTATTATTAAAGGGAAGAATACATTTTACCCTTGCAGTGTAAGCAGATTAGGTAAGTACAGGCTCACCCATAAGCCCCAGAAACTTCTATTTGCCAATTGCACAGAGATACAATTCTCCCTCTACTTCATTATCTCTGTAGTTGGCCATTGTCGCTTTTAGCTGCTATGAAAAATTACTGCAGATGGGAAGGCTGGGCCACAGCAGGACTTGCTGCTCGGAGGCGGGGCTACAGCAGGATGTGTTTCTCACCATTGTGGAGACTGGCAAGGCTCATGGCTTCCACTGTCTTCCAACATCATCACTGTTGGTCAGGATTCCAGTGGTGTCTGTGTGTGGTTGTAGAGACAAATAGTGAGTTCATGATGTTATTCCAACATCGCAGGCAGCCCTCATTCTCTCTGTACTCCAGGTTGGTTTCTTGAGTCCACAATTTCAGGTAAAGGGAATTATGTCATAATCATTTTGCATAGTTCTTCTTTAATTCAGAGTACTGATGCTTAGCTGGTTGCATTCATCAACACTATTTTTTTTTTGAGTAGGTGGTACTCAAAATGGCAGAGCAAAGCCAGGCCATTAGTCATAATAGGTAAGTACTGTACCACTAAACTACATCCATAGCTCAGTTAATTGTTTTTATTACTGAAATCACTAGACGGATACTATGGCATGGTCATTCAGAGAGTCCCGGTTAGTTCCAGTTTAGAACACGTTGCTAGCATAAGCATCTACACGCAATCTGCATATGCTCGCTCTGTTAATATTCTCTCATTTCATTTTGTTGAAGAACAGATCCTTCTGCGATATCCAAATTGTTACGTTTTCTCTTACTTTTATAGAGTTATTCTCATCAGAACAACCCTTGATAAGAATAGCTCATCATTCAGCTTCTGTTCCCAGTTTATCTTAAACACTGTGCTTCACTAATTCTGTGTCCTCATTTCTCTACCCTTCTCAAGGCACAAAACACCGTTAAGAGACACAGAGGACTCACTCCCTTGGAATCTGCACCAACTCAGACTTGTTACATACACCCTGATGCCCAGGCAACCGGTGTGGTGGTTTGAAGAGGAATGGCCCCCATGGACTCATGTATTTCCATGTTTGGCCCATAGAGTGATAGAAGCATGTCACACTGGGGGGAGGGGGCTTTGATGACTCCTATGGTCAAGCTATGCACAGTGTAGCACACAGTTCCCTTCTACTGCCTACATATCAAAATGTAGAACTCTCAGCTACCTCTCCAGCACCATGTCTGCCAGCACACCACCATGCTTCTGTCTATGATGATAATGGACTAAACCTCTGAAACTGTAAGACAGCCCCAGTTGATTGTTGCCCTGGTCATGGTGTCTCTTCACAGCCATAAAGCCCAAACTAAGACAACCTGCCTGACTTATTTACATATTTGCTCACATCACTCTCTAGTTCCTGTCATACCTTGTATCTTTGTCTCTAATTCCTTTCTGTTTTCTTTCTCTCTCTCTCTCTCTCTCTCTCTCTCTCTCTCTCTCTCTCTCTCTCTCTCTCTCTCTCACACACACACACACACACACACACACACACACTCCAGAGTCTTAAATGTAGCCCAGGGTGGCCTCAAAATTTCAACTATATTCCTGTTAGCCTTCTAAATACTGGGAATCCAGCCATTAACCCAGGCAAACAGTTTAAAAGATATTATATCTTCTTCTGTTTCATGGTCAATTCAGTTGCTTCTTTAAGGTTAGATGGCCAATGGTTCATGTTTGTTTCAAATAAAGTATATAAGCAAAAAGCGCATCAACATTATTTCAAGAAATTAAAATGAAATGGTTCCAACTATATCCATGCTGGGCTTGAAGTAAAAAGAGCTGTTATCCAATAAAAATAGTAAAAATGTCTTCATTTCTCCAAAAGCATATAAAGATATTGGGCTTAGGGATACTGAATAATCTGAGTGAGAAATGCTAATCCATTGTCTCTGGATAACTGCATTAAAGCAAAGGGGTTTCTCTAGCTCATGGTTTTGGTCCAAGGTCTGTGGGACAGCCTCTGCTCATGAGCTTCCTGCTGGAATTCTCCAGGCAACACAGAAAGGTCAGGCTGGGCTTAAGTGACATTTTTCTTAATCTGATTCACTTTTGAGGGACCCACTAATACATTAATTGTTAATTCAAAAACCCATTCACAAAGAGAGAGACTGAATTTCAAAGAGTTTAAGAGGCTAAAATTATATAGAGAATAGCAGTGAACTTGACTTTATAACTTCAGTCACATTTAAAGTATGTCATTGTAATACAAAAATATGACTTTTTTGTTTAAATAAATAAAGAAGATGCAACTGTTGCAAAAAGGACTAACATAGTCTACTAAAATACTGATTTCATTTTGTAAAATTTGTATTTCTAGGCAGCGAAATATGTGTTTTGTATATATATATGTGTGTGTGTGTGTATGTGCATTTAATATGTATTATATACTTAAGATGATAAAAGGATTTTCACTTTATCTTTATTGGAAAAATAACATACACCATTCAAATTACTTTATTCTTTAAAAATAAGATATTCTATAATCTAATGGAAAAAATACATCTGAAATGTTCTTTTAGGCTTTCAGCTATGATCAAAGTTAAAATAAATAGGTGCCCTTCTGCAGGCATTAATCTGAATCTTCAAACTGCATGCTGAATGAGACCAACCTTAAGGATATTTTTTCAATGAAAAAGAATTCAGTAAAAGGATAAAATGGAAATGGATTTTATGTATCTATTTCCCAAGGCTTATCGTCAAATAGCCTTTATAAAGAATTTAGTAAGACCAAATAGAGCTGCAACATCAAAGCACACACAGTGAGCATTTCCTCCTAGGGTGCATGCAAATTGAAATGAGGTCTCTAAGGACACCGCCTTCCCTCACATTCCATACTCACTCTAGGCTTGAACAAAAATAAATTAAACATTTGTTCTGATTAATACAATCAACTCACCTACCATTTTCCTTAACATAGGCAAAGTGTTTCTTTTATTTCACCTCTGAGATGCTCCCTTGAAGATGTCGGCTTTTCTAGAGAATTTACTGGGGTCCCATCCTGCAACCCTGAGTTAGAATCTGCAGAGGACATGACTGTCTCCTATATTCCCATGTGAGATGCTGTGCTCACATCACACCACCACTGCAGATCCTTGGACACTCAATGACACTCTTTAGGGCTGTGTCTGAGCTGTTCTTTTTGTTTTCTGCCCTCTGACGCTGGTAGAGAGGCACACCTGGTTAGCACTGATGTTTTCATTTAATATCCCGTGTCTTCTGGGAGTGACGTGGTCTCCCAATGTGGAATATTTTTGTCAAACTCTTTTAAGCAAATCCCATTTCTTAAATTGTAAATCAGTGGGGGTTTCCTAAGGCTTTTTCCATCCTTTGTTAACCCCCACCGCGACTTGTACCTCACGCTCTCAGAATGCTCGCAGCTCTGTTCTTTCGTATTACATGTGTTGTGCTGTCTCAGGTCATGATATTTGGGGGCAGGACTGTGGGATCCCAGGTAGCTTCTTCATGTGCACTTCATCTGGTTTAACCCTCCAGCATCCTCATCCTCAACCTCATTACTCCACTATCTGCCTGAGACATCCTGCTCCCTCTATTTCCCCTCTCTGCTCTCTGCTTTCATGTCACCTACATTCCACTACACACCCCTCCCAATGCATCCTCCCCAGTGGCCCATTTCTAGTTTCCTGGCTTCCACAAGTACGGCAGGTTAAGCACACAAGATAAAATAATTGGAAAAGGTCTTACAAATGAGTAAGAACACTGGGTGTTTTACTTTGGGGGCCAAGGAGGCCCCAATCAGCTTTTTTTCCCATATATGTATGTATATATGTATATTACTATGTAATGTATATGGGCTGTGTTTGCATTTTCCATTAGTCAATAGACATCTAAGTTGGTTCCTACTTCCTAGAAGTTGTTGCATGGAGCAACAATGAACATGGATGAGCAAGTCGTGAAACATAAAGTCCTTTTGGCTTATCCCCAGGACAGTACATCTGGGTCACACATAGCGTATCTATGTTTAGTGTTTAGCTCCAAAGCAGCTGTACCTGTGGACTCTCCTACCAACTTCCCCCTTCCCCATAGCCGCATCTGCATTTGTTGTCTATTTACTCCCTCTCAGCACAGCCTGAGGACAGGAGGAGCTCTTTGCCTAGACCATTGGTTCAGTCTGGGCATCTGTCTCCAGCCCAAAGAAGGAACTTTGTGCATAAGCAAGCCATTGTCCTCAGGTGGCATTTGTCACCTTCCCTCCTGCAGACTGGGTTCCCTGACAGAGCTGGACCCTGAGGTTAACACAGAAGGGGTGGGTGTTCTTCTTCACATCCCACATCTGAGAGAGGCATGAAAGCTTTGTTTGTTTTGTTTAACAAGTATCAGGAACAGGATAGAATCACCTCATTCCAGCTGAGAATTAAATCTGTGAGGGAAGCACAAGTTTGACTCCAATTTAGGATTAACTAAAAATAAATAAATTTAAAAAATGAAAGATGGCTGGGTTTTTGTTTTGTTTTATTTACATTAAACATGTGTATTATGGAGGAAAACCGTCGATCCCTGCCCATGCACAAGCCAAACTCTGAGACAGTTTATCTGTAATTATTGTCACTTTTATGTTATAAATAAAACATATTTAAATCATGCATAGGCCTATGATAAGCTACAGATTATATAGTAATTCTACTTTTTTTCATTTTTGTCTTGGGTGCAAATACAGATCAGATGATTCATGCATTCTACCCTTGTACAAATAAGAATTTTGAAGCAGATCACTGAAACTATTTAACATGAAAATAGTCTTTAAAGGTCTCCTATACAATGTGTCCCAGTCTAAGTCAGATCCCACTCTACACTCAACTGTGGAGAATGTCCTGTCCCTTGGCTAGATCTGAGTAGGGGCTGGAAGTTTACTGCACGTATTGCCCTTGGCTGGTGCCATAATTTGAGCAGGAACCCTGGGCCCAGATCTGCCCATCATAATGTTCTTTTTGTAGGTTTCTGACTTTCACACAAACTCTGGTGCCCCATATTTGACCACATCCCCTGGATGAGGAGACCTGGTGGCACTCAGAGGAAGAATAGCAGGCTACCAAGAAGAGACTTGATACCCTATGAGCATATACAGGGGGAGGAGGTCCCCCTCAGTCACAGTCATAGGGGAGGGGAATATGGGGAAAATGGGAGGGAGGGAAGAATGGGAGGATACAAGGGGTGGGATAACAATTTATATATAATATGAATAAATTAATAAAATATATTAAAAAACAAACAAACAAAAACCAATGTGTCCTAATCTGTATCTTAAATCAAACTGGCTTGGTTCTCATTTTACTAGTTCTGATACTCAACATGACAGAAAATGCTTTTACAAAGATTTATTATATCCAACTTAAAACTGTTATTTAAATGAATTCCACTGAAGCTACCACTGAAACAGTCAATCTCAATTTTTCTTTAATACACTTACAGAACCAAATTCACTTTTCTTAAATGTTCAAAATATTTATGACAGACAAATGATGGTTTATTGTCAAAGTTATATCAAGTATGGATGTCTTTATATTCTTTTGAGGTTTTCTAAAAATCCAACAGTTGTTTGAAAATATTAATGCATTTACCACATAACATATCAGACCTCATATAACATACTTCATATACCACATTTCACATACCACATCATATATATATATAATCACAACTGATAAACCATGCTGTTGTTTATACATGAAATATATGATATAAAATTTGGAGAATTTGGCTAAGAAAAGAAGTAGAGGGAGATCCAAGATGGTGGTGCTGATCACATACATTATTGGATCATCAGAACAGCACTGATTGTAGAATGACTAAAAGACTGTGGACCCCAAAACTCCAGCATCTGTGTTTCCCAGATGAAAAGAAAGCCCAGAGGGAATGTAAGGGAGGATCTAACCTCAGGTCACTGGTCTAATCCTGGGAAAATTCCCAGGATTCCACTGCAGGGAGGTCTTAACCTCCAACTGCTCACATACTCCCTCTGTCCCAAGGGATGTATATCTTCCTGTTACTGAGGTGCCTGGATCTGACGTTGGGCTCCCAGAAACCCAGGACCACAGGCCTTGCTGCCTCTCCAAAGAAAAACCCATCTCACAAAAGAGAACAACCAAACCTCTTAGCTCACAGGTTCTCTGAGATAGCTGTGACCAGGAGCTCATTAACATTGGAACAAGGAAGACAGTAGATAGGTGGCTGACTCCAGGACCTCCCCTGGTGAGAGGAAGAGTCCCCAGGCTCCTGAGGAGCCCAGTCAGTTCTGAGGATTACATGTCAGAGGAGAGCCATAGGCCATTCCCTGAAGACCACCTGCCAGTTAGAGACTATACCCACAAATCCAAGAAGGGATCCTGTAGGAACATCTAGCTCCCTGTCCAGGACTCTTCCCACATTCCTGAGAACTCAAGAGGGTACCACCAACTACCAGCCAAATGCCCCCAAATAACCATATGGCTAATGTCCAGCATATATTCACAATCAACAAAATCCTGAGCAACATGGGAACTCCAGAACCCAAGTATCCACCAGCAGCAGCCCTGAATACCATAACACAACTGAAACAGAAAAATTATATTAAAGGTATGCTTAGGAAGATGATGACAACCTTTAAAGAAATACAGGAAGATACAACCAAACAGATTGAGGTTTTAAAAGAGGAAATGAGTAAATCACTCAAAGAAATACAGAAAAATGCAAATATGTAAAAGAAATAAATAAAATAGCTCAAGATCTGAAGATGGAAATGGAAATAGTAAATAGAGGACAAACTGAAGAATTTTTGGAGAGGGAGAACTTAGGGAAGAAAATAGGAATTACAGAGATAAGCATTGCCAACATGATATAAGAGATGGAGGAAAGAGTCACATTTGTAGAAAATACAATAATAATTGATGCATTCATCAAAGAAATGATGAATCTAAAAAAAAAAAAGATGAAGATGAGACCTAAGAAGATGAAACCTAAGAATAATAGGAATACAAGAAAGAGAAGATTTCCAGCTCCAAGGCCCAGAAAATATTTTCTTTTTTTTTCCATGAATGAATGTGCTTGGCTTTAATTCGTAGCTCTGCCATTTATTGGAACAGCTTAGTCATCTTTGTATTTCCAGGGCCAGCCCAGTTTTTGGTACATAGTAAATTTTCAATAAATGTATAGTAAATAAAAATTATCTAATGTCTCTCAATAGAAGACTGGATAAAGAAACTGTTGTACATATACACTATGGAATACTACTCAGCTATTAAAAACAAGGAATTTCCAAAATTTGTGGACAAATGGATTGAGCTAGAAATGATCATAATGAGTGAGTTAAGCCAGAAGCAGAAAGACTCAAATGGTATATACTCACTTATATCTGCAGAAAATATTTTCAACAAAATCATTGAAGAAAATTTCCCCAATCAAAAGAAAGAAATGCTTAAACGTATACAAGAGTGCTACATAACTCCAAGTAGATTGGAGCAGAAAAGAAAGTCTTCTCCCACTTAATAATCAAAACACTAAATGTACAGAACAATGGAAAATATTAAAATCTTCAAGGGGAAAGGCCAAGTAACATATTATGGCAAACCTATCAACATCACACATGACTTGTCACCAGAGATCATAAAAGTCAGAAGGGCCTGGAGAGAGGTCTTATAAACCCTAAAAGACCACAGATGTCAATACAGACTACTGCACCCAGAAAAACTTTCTATCACCATAGATGGAGAAGACACAATAACCCACAACATAACCAACTTTAAGCCATCTATGCATAAACCCAGCAATACAGAAGATACTAGAAGGAAAACTCCCACCCACAGAGGTTAGCTACAGCCTGCCAGAAAACCCACAGGATATGAATAACTTGACTACAGCAAAACTGAAAGAAGAAAATAACACAAACACAACACCACAATAAAAGGAATGTATGTGAGTTCTCAGAAATAACTTATTCATGTTTGTTCCTTACCTATAATATGTAAAACCCTTGGTCATGTGAAGGTATTATGGAACATGATTTCCTTACGTATATCCAATGTAATCATTTATTTACAGAGAAATAGAATGTAAACACATTGTGATTTTTGTAGTGCTTGAAAGATTTTGTTGGGGTACATAAACTGTGAAAGGAAAAGGATAAGTGAAGAAGGAGGAGGAAGAAGAGGAGAAAGAGGAGGAGGAGGAGGAGAAAACACGCAAGAATAGGCATAAGGATGAAAATCAGAAGATAATAATAAAAAGAAGAAACAGCTTGTTGAAACCTACCAGCTGGAGTCTCTCTTACTTCATCATTGTGTGTGTGTGTGTGTGTGTGTGTGTGTGTGTGTGTGTGTGTGTGTGTTTTTCTTTTCTCTCCTTCTTTCCCTTTCTTTTTTAGATGCTTGCCACCATCAGTGGAAGCCCCTGCTAGGAGCCATCAGCCCTAGATCCTGCTTGCCACCATCAGCTCTAGCCCCCACTATAAGCCATCAGCCCTAGGCCCAGCTTGTCATCGGAAGCTATTGCCAGTAACTATCAGGTCTGGCTTATAAGGTTGTTCTCAGAGAAAGTCTATAGGGTCACCAGCCAGCAAGGCACAGGATTCACACTCCACCTCAGTTTTCCCTAGTTGATGCCAAAGCTGGACTTTGATACCATATTACAATCCATATACATAAAGAAGCTAAATAACAAGGAGGACCCTAGGAAGGATCCTCTGTAAGCAGCTGAAGAGAGTAAATAGGATGGGAGCCAACCATAGACGTCCTCTGAAAGGATCCATCCAGCAAAGCATTGAAGCAGAAGCTGAGTCTCATAGCCAAATTTTGGGCAGAGCTCAGGGAGTCTTATGGAAGAGTGGGGTCATAGAATGACCCGGAGTGGACGGAGATCCACAAAGAGATCAACAGAGCCAACAAATCTGGGCCCAGGGGAACCAGCAGAGACTGATTCACCAAACAAGGATCATGCATGTAGAGGACCTAGAACCCCCCCCTACTCAGATATAGCAGATAGGTAGTTCAGTCTCCATAAACATCCCCAAGTAAAGGAGTCAGGGGCTGTCCTTGTCATAGACTCTGTTGCCTACTCTTTGATCACTTCCTCCTGGCTGGGCCGCCTTACCAGGCCACAGAGGAAGAGGATGCAGGCAGTCTTGGTGAGACTTGATAGGCTGGGGTCAGTTGGTAGGGGAGAAGGGCTCCTGCTCTCTGAGGAATTGGGGGAGGGAATGAGGGGGAGAGAGAGGGAGAGGACATGAGGGAGGAGGGTATGATTGAGATGTAAAATTAATAAATTTTAAAAAATAAATTTAAATTAAATAAAAATTAAAAAGATAGAAAAAAGGCAGCAATAACAACAAACCAATGTGAAACCTCAGCAAAATGAAGGGAAAAAATGGTATGGGTTTGGTCCATCATCATGAATTTCATGACTCTTGTTCCTAGTCACATGGGCAAGTTACAAAAGAAATTAGGCTAGCTGGTTTGCCATCAAAAAGTAGATCCACAGGAAAAAAATTTTCCAAAAACCATAGTAATACTACTATTGAAAAACAATTTTGCAATTTGCTAATCGTGCAAATAGGAAGCAAGATAAAAGCTAGGGTGACCTGTGAAGTCTCATACCTAGCGACCCCCTTCTCTGAGCTGACCCTCTGCTCCTAGAGGCTCTTTGGCTTCCTTAGAACACAGCCACCACCTGGGGAGCAGTCACTCAAACCATGGATCTATGGGACACATTTGTATGTCTAAACCACAATAGTGATCAAAATACATTAGCAGGGATATCAATTACAATTATTACAATGCATGCTGGTTTTGCTAAATAGAATTCAGTTTTTGAAAGAGACTTTCAGTTCTGTAGTTTACTAGTATACATTTTTTCCATGAGAAAGGAATAGGTAATGAGGGGTCCTCTTTTTAAAAGATAGATGATAGATAGAACTTAAAATGTGATGATATCTACAAATAAAACTAAATTTCATATTATTTTTGATCCATGAAGTTAAAGGCAGCAATGTAGACAGAGAGATCATGTTTGAGACACAAGGATTGCCTAAGATTTCACAGGGATTAAAAATAAAAGCAAAAACCAAAAAATAGCCCAGACAGGAAAGGGAGCGGGTGTCTGAGATGACAAAATCGTCTGCAAAGAAGTTGTAAGTTTTTCATTATGGGCAGAACTTGCAAATGAGTATGAAATCACGAGGCTCTCTAAGCATTTCGTGGGAATAAGCCTCTCCCTCCAGAGTTGAGTCTTTGAAAGCAAACCTTGAGCTTCTGCGTGTGTGTTTCTTGTTGACAGGGCTGACTTCACTTTTTTTTTACAATGAAATGACACAAAACAACTGGACAATAAAAATTCATAATGTGTGAACTTGACATGAAAAGGAATCTTCATGTACAAACAATGCCAAGTCAGAGTGACCATGTATGTGTTACACAACTGAAATACCTTTGCTTTTTTTGTGCCAACTGTGTTTTTCTTTACTGGCAATTAGTTTCGGCAAGCACTACACACTTTCCCCATAGTCAGCAAGGCATCTTACATCCTGTCTAGGTTACAGCTCTTTTCAGGGACAGAGCAAATCCATAGATGTAGTTGGTTAGATATAGATAATTAAGTAGTTATTAAGGGAATTCACAAGATCAGTTCATATGTTTGGAGACTGGCTAGGCCAGCAATGGACGTCTGCACTCTGGGTGTTAGAGAACTCTTAGCTGTTCAGTCCAAGAAGCTGGGCACCTTTGAAGAATATTCGGCAATGATCAGGATCAAGGTTAAGGCTGAAAGCCCCTGAAGTCACTGCTGTGACTCATGCTGAAAGGAAGAAGAAACAGGAATCATGTCCACAGGCAGTACCAGACGTGATGGGCACACTAGTCTGCAAGGTTTCAGCTTCCCTGTCTCTGGCAATTGTATGTGCTGTCTCATTCAAGGCAATTTTTCCTCCCTCCCTTGGATGCTGTCCAATTATAGAAACTATACCTGGGTATGGCCTTAAAGACACACCCAGAGGTGGACCTATAAGAACCTCCTGGATTCCTCTAAACACGAGTTACTAATCATGTGTAGCTGTCACAAGTCCTCTGGTCTCTTGACACCTAAACCCCTCTTCTTAAGCCATACTTAGCCCCCCAATGAAAACAATGACTAGATCACAATTCTGCTAAAGCAAATATCCTGTGCAGAGTGAGAAATGTGCTGTCCATCCCCCAAGGACACCTAATCTTGCTAGTATATCCAAGATATTAACCATGACAATATAGGTTGAGTAATGTTTAAACAGCAATACTGTTAATCCATGTTCTTACATGACCAAGTAATGAGAGAGAATCCTCAGTGAAAATGGAACACTTGATAACAGGCTTCCAATTACCACAAGATGTGAACTATTCCTCAACTTTAGCATCCCTAACTTTATGCATACACAGTGCCATTCTGTCATCAAATGAATATACAGCATAAGTGACAGAGACTGAGCAAGCCCTAAAGGCACAGTGACACTAATAACATGATTTCTACCTCTGGTGCAATGCTTCCTTTTCCCAGTATGCACTTGTGCTTTATAGGGTGCTCTGCATGATCAGGTGACAGGAGGAGACTAGGGCCTGGCATAAAGGTGTGTGTGTGTGTGTGTGTGTGTGTGTGTGTGTGTGTGTGTGTGTGTGTGTGAAAAATGGCAAGAAGAGGGTGTCAAAGATGTAAGTTATCATACATAATGTTTTAACTGCCATTGTGCTTACCTACAGTACTGCCTCTGGTGCAGAACATTCCAATGACCCATCTCTGGAATGACTCTGGGATCCCCTCTCACAAACTGGTTTCCTAACATACTGCTAACAGGTCTATCTTCTCATGGAGGTAGAGGTTTTCTGTGGCAATCCCACTCCACAGTGCAAATCCCTCTGAGTCTTCCAAGTCTCCATTGAAATAAGCTAAGGATAGAGCTGTCTGCCCATCAAGAACAGGCTGTCTTTTGAAGAACTTCAGTTAACCACCAAATGAGCCATTAGTGTAGCTTTATTTTTTTACTTCGGTAAACTGCTGCATTAAATCTAGGTCCCCTGCCACTGAGCACCTGTGAATAAATCACTTCTCTTCTTATTATGGTCTACCCTTTATGCTTCTTCCACATGCTTACCACCCACCTCCATACTTGTTTGTCAGAGATCTGCATGAATTTGAAAACTCAAAGCCTTTACAGGAATAGAGCGTGTCATAACCCCAGTGTGTGTTGCAGCCTCAGACGTCTATGGGGATTTGTTTGAGTCTGGATCTAGGCTTACCGGCCAATAATGAGGGTTTGTGAAGGTGTATGGACCCACAAGGGCATCAACAACATTCTACTCAGCAACTGAGCTTCACCACCACGGTTCTAATAGGCAGTGTAGAATTAGTTACAGCAGACTGAGGTGGGAAGGCCAAGACTACAAAGGGTAGAGTGGTGACCCGGTTGTCATTAAAGTTGTTGATACCACTTTCTCTATTAATGTAAATAAGAAATTAGGAGTTCCATTTTCCCAGCTTCAAAGGGGTAACTGCCATGCCCAGCTTCAAAGGGGTAACTGCCATGCCCAGCTTACTTGACAGGCTCTCACTCTTCTGATGACACTCGGATACTCTGGTTGAAGTCTGTGCATTCGACATCCCTGTACATCAGCCAGTTACATGATGAGGGCTTGGCTTTGCTTATGGGCAACTTCAATCTTATGGCTTTCAGGACAGAAGAGTCTCCTTCAGGGCACACTTAGAAGCCTGTATATTGTTTGTGCACATCTGGAGCTGGGAAATTCAATCTGTGAGTTCATTCTTTTCATTTATTGCTTCATCCTTCGACGCCAGGAGCCACCAGCCTAAATCATTATGCTCTTCGTTTCCCAGAAATGTTGTGAGGGATCATATGTATAGCCACTAAGTACCTTGGCTCTCACGAGTGGTGAGTTAGGCGTGCTAAGTACATTTACTGTGTATATCCCTTTAAAGAGTTCATATCAGAAATTGCCAGTGTTCTCTCTAGGACCAAAAAGATCATGAAAAAAAAAACCTTAAAACCAATGAAAGAAACCAGTCCTTAAAACTATTATTCTCTAAAGGAGCAGTTCTCACCTGTGGGTCATAAACATCAGAAAGCATATTATTTCTGATGGTCTTAGGAATGGGGGCACTGCTCAGAAATATGTGTTTTCCAATGGTTATGACCGATAGGTTGAGAACCTCAGGACTAGAGCCACTTACAGCACCAAAATCCCTATTTGTATTATTTAGTGTATTTTTTTTTTTTAGTGAAAAGGAAATTAGTATACTGTATGTACTATAATATGTAGTACTGTATAATGCAATATACTATATACACATGAATTATGTGTAGGTACACACACATATATATAATCTATTATATATTATAGGTATAGAGTTACTATTTACAATGAAGACTTTCTAGCTTGCCTTCCATAGCTATAAGCTGTGCACATGACCATGGCTGCGAGCTAGAGACAAAGAAACCAATAGCTGATCATTGTCACAAGATGGAGGCAGCAGGAAAACAGTCATCCATGGTGCAGCCTGTATCTGAGCCTGCAGGCCCTATAAGTCCTGGAAGGGTGCTTGTGTGACTCCAGAATGGTAGGCAGATGAGGCAGGAGAATGACTCCCATGACCAGCAGCCTTGATGCCCACACCAGCTCAGGAAGGACTCCCTTTTCATGTTCTGTCTACCATGAGCTCCAGGCACATCTGATGTTGTCTCCTCTATTCAGAGGTTTTCCTACCTCAGTGGGCCTGTGTGCTACTTGCCTTGCAAACTAACATCCTTACAGTCAAACTCAGAAGTAAAGCTGTTAGCGGGCACTTAGAGTGAATCAGCCTGCAGGTCCCTGTGCTTTAAAGGTCTAAGAGACTAAAATGAAGTAAGATTATATTCCAGGTTGACAAAATTGGGGAAGGAAAATCTTCTGGTTTCTCTCTGCTTTTCCTGTGGCCATGCTATAATTTTATGGAAAAGAAAAAACAAAGGCCAGGAGATATACAGAAAACGGGTGTGGTGTTCAAATTTGCTGGGAGCAATTGGATGCTGGATTGGCAAAGGCAAGCAAGGGAGCTTCCTGGGGGCAGCCTACCTGTTCTTGCCCAGCTGATGAATGGATGTGCCCCTGGTGTAAGCAAAGCCCCAGGGATTTAGCCTTCAGTCTGCTTATCGTTGCTGTATGCCTTTCCATGCTTGTCTCATGCATCTGGCATGTCTATTGCTTCAGTCTGTTGGGCACATTTTCTCAGATTATATTGAAGATGTACCTTCAGAAATAGTGCTATTTAAATGAATTGATGATTTCATGATTCCTGATGATGATTTTATAGAATTTATGACTTGTTTCAAGTAAGTTAAAACACCTCTTGCAGTATACCAAAATCTGCAAGAAGTTCTGTGAACCACCATGTGTCAAGAACTGGTATTATACCAGAAAGGAAAACAAGGTTGAAACAACGTAATGATCAAGGAAATATGTTAATTCTAGGATTAGTCCATGCATAAGGGCAAAGTGTACGCCACAATAAGAAAGATGATATGAATATTTTAAAAAAGAATAGTTAGGTATTCTAGACAAGAAAGACACCTGTTTCTTAGAAAAATCTTGAAATAAACATGTGTTGAAGTCTGCTGAAATTCATTTCATCCAACAACTGTTATGTATTTATGTATATATTATTCATATGTCAGATTGTATGATTATATGGTTGATTGTGTGTATGTGTGTGTATGTATGTATGCATGTAGTATGTATGTATGTATGTATGTATGTATGTATGTGTGAAGTTGTTAAGCCTGTAAGACCTTGTTTGTCAAAGCCCTTTGCTTATTCCAAAAACATATCCATCTCTCTGATTGTCTATATATGTTCTTACGAATGATCTGTGGGCACGCATCATGTTTGTGTGAATATATGGCTCTTTCTTTCTTTCTTTCTTTCTTTCTTTCTTTCTTTCTTTCTTTCCTTCTTCTCACCATAAACAGTGACCCCAAATAAAAAGGTTACTTGGCTGAAAGTTTAAGAGTTAATGTATAGCAGCCAGAGCTGTCAGCCTGACGATTAAGAAAGTTCAGAGTTTCTTGCCACAACCAGCTGCCCCAAGGCCTCAAATAGCAAGGCTACTAGCCTAAAAGATTAAGAGTTAAAGTACAGAGAGAAATGCTGGACACAACTAGCTCCTGGCCCTGTTATACCCAGAGCAAAGAAAGGCCTTTGGACCCTCTTTCTCTTTGCTGCTGCTGCTGGCCCATCCCAGCCACCCTTGTACGCCTTGATTGAAAAGTTGGCTTTTTAAGTTTGGTGCCTAGTGGAGGATTGCATCATTCACTGAGGCAGAGTCTCATAATCTACTGACTATGAAAGCCCTGGAAGATCCTCTTGAGGTGTGTCTTCCCTCTCTCCAAGTAGCTGCCAATGTAGATTAACCATCAAGTCTCTTACCCAATGTTGAGTTTATTTATTTATTTGATTGTCATAATTTTCAATCGCATACAAAACTTTTGCCACACAAATATAAAGCTGGTGGTGTGATCAAAGAAAATTCACTAGAAACAGATGAGCAAGAGTAATCTCTTCAGGAGATATAGGATAAAAGAAAAGAAGAAAGAGGAAAAGAAAACACACATTTGCCTCTGCAACATTTTTGTCTATTTTCTAACTCTATGTCATACCAGTTTTTATTTGACATTCATATGTAGTTGGTTTAAGGAAATATTAGCTTTACTTATAAGTAAACAATGAATACTAACCATAAACAGACACACACATGCACACACACACACACACACACACACACACACACACACACACACCACTACTAGAACTAAATCCTACCATGACCTAAAGAAACACCCATTTCTGTATTTCTGTAGGTCTTTGCTGTTCTGTGGCATTTCCATAGGTCCATGATGTAACAGCTAAGTAGAAAGAGCACACATGTTGTGTGAGCGGAGTATGTGTGACTTTTTACCAATGCAGAGGGCTCCGAGTGGCTGCTCTGTCTTTCCTTTTCATCTGTGTGAACTCCCTAAGAGATGATATTGAACACTGGAAGAGAACTGGGACATCTTTCTAAAGAGATATAGTTGTGAAAAGCACACTTGACTGGCTATTGTTTGGAGTCACTTGGAATCACACAGCAGTGGGCAGCAGCTGCCAGCTGAAGCAAGGTACAACTTTGCACACAGGCTAGCCTGGCAAACCAGCACAAAATCCAGATAATGTCTGCCTCTGGTACTTTTCTACTACCCTAAAGTCAGTGAAAGTTGGATCTCAAACACTATTATCTATTGATTTGGCTGTTTTCTTTTTTTTTTAAATGAATCAAATAACATGTTTTGGAGAATAATAACTTTTTTAAAACGCTTCAGCTGTGCTGATAGTTACTGGTCAATCTTCAATACTCTGTTGAGAGTTCCACTTGTACAAACTTGAAGTAAAAACCAGATTTTGTTTTAGAAGAGAGCTTCTAAAAAGCGGCTGAGAGTGAGCAGGCCCCCTCAACTCACAGCTGTCACAGGAGCAGCCAGAGCCCAGCTGCTTACCAAGGAGAGAAGACGTTATTTTTACAGGGTGGCAGAAAGGACAGAAAGGATGTTAGCAACAGACAGGAGGAGTGTGGGCCTGAGCTCATGTGTGATGTCATGAAAGCCACAGTTTCTCAGCAAAGTACACTGTGCTGGGGAATTCAACAGAAGCTATAACTTTCTCCTTCACTTCCTTTTCCCTTTACAGTGATTTTAGGGAATTATAATTTCCTCAACTTAGTTTTCCCAAAGTAATAATACATTGGTATTAAAAATAAAAAAAGGTGTGAAAGGTCTGTTTTGGCGCCACCATTTTGCTGTCCCCGAGGGTCTATATAGAAGAGGTGGATGCTACTGCTTGATTAAATGGAATCTCAGTGACGCTGGGCTGCAGAGCAAGGGTTTACTTCTGTAGAATACTCCTTTCAGACCACTCTTTTCCTGTGTGTCTCTTGGAATGGCCTCAGTTCTGCCTTCAAGGTAAAGGATACACAGGGAAACTGATGATACTGCAGTCTAACGAGCACAATGACCACATGAGCCAGCCTTTTAGGCAAGACTCAATAATTAGACTCAATAACTAGAAATAACCACGGCAATGACAAAGGAGCAGAACGGGACTCTGTGGAGAGAGACCTGCCAGGCCAAGTCCTACTGGTGGCTCCAGACATTCTTTCCACATCTTTAATTGCCTCAGAATTAAAAGTTACCGCTTATCTATCATAATATTCAAAGACTGAATCAAAATGAGAAATTGTGAAGTAATTGTGATTTTTATTCCTATTTTATATAAACAGGGTAAACACAGAAAAGGTTGACAGGGAAAAAAATCACCTTAAAGGAGTCATTTGTAATGTAGAACAAACATTTATCACGACACCTTGAAAACAGGAAGTCATACATAGGAGAACTTTAGAGTCTACGTGAGGCCGTGTGTGCACCACATGCTGGTGGAGTTCGTAGGTGCGGTAAAAAGGATGGGTTTTGTCAGCAGTGTGCAGTTGTTTACTCAGCAGTCAGTGGTGGTGCTACAAAGATAAGGCAGGAAGGAAATGAAAGGGAAACCAGAAGACAGGAGGTCTCCTGCTATCTTCTCTGATTTCCGGAAAACTTTGGAATTCTTTGTGAGAAACCAGCAGGACATTGCAGTGGTCAAATGACATGGTCTGAAGTGCATTTCAGGAGCATGGCTGCTCTTTAAGGAGAAGGAAGACACTAACAGTGTGTGAACACAATCTAGATCCGTTCACATGCAACCTGCTTTCTCTCACATAGAGCTGGGAATTGCTGAGACGGCTCAGCCTGGTTTGCATCAGTTTAAGGGAAACACACACACTCACAAACACGCCCATTTTCATGCGTGCACTCACGACATGCACACATCAATTATGAATGTCACTTGAAGAAAGGGTTAGTCTCCCCCAGGGAAATACAAAGTTCAAAGGACCTGGCCTGGCTGATCAGATGACTCAGCAGGTAGAGGCTCTTGGCCCAAACCTAAAAACCTGAGTTCCATCCCTGTGACCTAAACGGAGACATGAGAGAACAGATCTGCCATCCTTCATGTTGCCCTCTGCCCTCCACGTGCATGCTATGGCATATACATCTACCCAACACAAAACAGATAAAGACATTTGGTGAACAAAAAATGTAGATATAACTCTGAAATATCCCACTTCACACATGCTAGATGTTTATGCCACTCTCATGGAGTATTACCGAGCATGCCAATGGCTGCCAATCTGTGTGCTTGTATTTCAAATACAATTTATCTAGGGCAGACTAGACTGGTAAGAAATCGTAATCACACATACAAACAGCAAAAACTACCGAAATCACAAAGGCAGCCTAAGTCACGGGTTTCACTTAACAAGCTTAGCTGCTTAGTGCACAGGCACAGTTTGAAGGCACCACGGCTCAGTCTCCTCTGATGTCAGGGTGTCTGCACCAGCTGCAAAGGGAGTGGGCTGCTGGCAATTTTACAAGGTGAAAAACTACTCTCCTTGGTGCTGACAGGTCTGCTTTTCCTTCTCCGTTGCTCAATCGCGCTAATTATTAGCTGCTGGGAGTTTCTTGGCTTTCAGAAAAATGTCTGAGTTGAGCTGATTGCTGTCTGTGCTCAGGGTTTCAGAACCATCCCTGAGGCGTTCATAATGCTGAACACATTTACGGTGCGAAAGTGAAAAATTGAAGTCATTCACCACTCTGGAGGTATCATGTGGGCAATGTAAGAGCATAGATGATGTTGAAATGTGTATGATCGCAAGCTCATTCTGTTTTTTTGTTTTGTTTTGAATTTTATTTTATTAATTTATTCTTATTACATCTCAATGGTTATCTCATCCCTTGTATCCTCCCATTCCTCCCTCCCTCCCATTTTCCCCTTACTCCCCTCCCCTATGACTGTGACTGAGGGGGACCTCCTCCCCCTGTATATGCTCATAGGGTATCAAGTCTCTTCTTGGTAGCCTTCTATCCTTTCTCTGTGTGCCACCAGGTCTCCCCATTCAGGGGATGTGGTCAAATATGAAGAATAGACATGGCTAGTGAGGAAGGCTGGCTCTTGCTCTGCTAGAGGAGGTGACATTTGAGACTCATCGTGGAGATCCACATCCCCTGGGACTATCTTAGTGCTGTGTGGATGGGACGAAATCACCCTGATAGTCCCTTTTCTGATACACAGAGAGTCACAATTCCCAAGCCATGTTTACAGCCTCAGTGATGCCGAACAGAGACGGTTGTCATGGGCTGGCTTACAGTGCATGCCTCTTACATCTCCTGCACTTTGTAAGTAGAATATAGTAGCACAAGACTCAAACCCCAGTATTCAGGAGGCAGAGGCAAGAGGGTCATAAATTCAAGGTCATTCTTGGCAACACAAAGAGTTCGAGGTCAACCCTGGCCTATGAGAATCTATGAGTCAAACAAAAGGAAAACATTTTTAAAAACTATAGTGTGTTGCAGATATGTTTCGTGCGTCTTTGTATCATTGAGCTTATGTACAGTGCACTGTGCCTTTTCTCCAATGCTCTCATTCACAAAGAAACAACTGGGGGAAATATTACTACTTCCGGTGAGCTGCAAAGCTGTAAGGCTCAGTAAAGAAGACTCTAGCAAGACCTTTAAATTACAGGCTTCACACAAAAGCATTTCAGAAAAATTAAACAGTTACCTGAAGATGGCTGCCCATGGCGGAGCTAGAATCAACCTTGGCCTCCTGGCCCTGGGTGGAAGTATTTGCAGTTTTTCTACACTTCTTGCTTCCAGGACTGTGACCAGCAGAGACCATGTAAAGATGGCCAATTCCAAGTCCTTTTAGGGTTCAGCTGTTTGGCTTTTGTACTTTATTTTCTCTAAGTGACTTTTCCTCAGTACCAGTTGCTTAGCCAAGTATACAATCTATGGCTCATAAAACTTTTTAGTTTTGTGTTCAGTGTAGTCACTTTTAGAACTGGCTTGTGAATTCTGAACTCTTAGAATTACCATTGTGCCTATTAACCATATAAGGTATTGGGTTGTTTGAAGATTGTTTTGCACTGGGACAGTTTTACCTGGCATATGCCCTTATATTCCCCTTCCTCCTTTGCTCTGCCCATGACATCACACTAGTCCACTTTACTCTCTTAATGTTCATGTCATATACATCTACAAGATCAAACATCATCTGAAGAAAATCTAGGAAGTACAGAGGATTCAAAGTGTGTGACTGGCTCAATTGGGCTGAATTGTCTAACAGAAGGTTCTCTAGTTGCCTCCTTTCTTGCAAACGATGTAGTTGTTCTTTATTAGCTTAAAAGCTGCCTTATTACCCAGAGCTAGTGAAATCATGGATTTGGAGAACAACGCAACAACCACTGCTCTCTTAGTGAGCAAAATTCCAACCAGAGTATAAACACTTGTCCTTATATCCATGTGTAGTAGAGTCCTCACTCCTCATCAAGGAGACGTCTCTTTACAACAGATGGAGACCAATTCAGAAAACCACAACCAATCAAACTGTGGAGCTGTGGAGCCCAGTCTCAATGGATCTATCTACAGATCACTCCCACACCTAAGGCTCAAGGGCATTGCCAAAGAGCAGACAGAAACACTACAAGAGCCAGAGGATGAGGGAGTTTGCCATGAGGCCGTGTCTGCCAGTAATGTCAGAAGCTACACCCATATATGCAGCAGGACTGCATAAACATGAGCTGAACAAGGGCAGCTCCCACCGGCATGCCAAAGCGAGCAAAGGAAAGAGCAAGAGGTTTCAGTTCCTTTGTGCAGACACAGGACCATCGGCCACAAGCAATGCTAAGCGCGGGCCAAACAGTCTAGCTCAGGGAAGGACACATGGACTGCTTATCTAATACCAAGTGAGCAACCATGAAAACATGCATGCAAGTAGCATTATACAGACTAGGCAGATTATATTTAGGAATACATATGTATATACATATGCATATATGCATGTAAAAATAAGTAGTGAGGAAGAGGCCATGAATTTGAAAAAGACTAAAAAGGGAACGTGGGAGGTTTTGGAAGGAGGAAATGTAGGGAGGAAATGATAAAATATATTATAATCTCAAAGAAATAAGTTTTAGATGTAAAAATGGAGATATCTTAAATTTTTACTTGTCTAGAACTCACTTAACCTGCATCTGCTGTTAATTTAGGCATTCAATACAGCTCTTGATTTTTAGCAATTAGAATGAATAATACAGGTTTTTAAAATAGAAAGTGAGAAAATAAGCTATAAAAGTTTTATAATGAATTTAAAATATGTACACACACACACACACACACACACACACACACACACACACACATATATATATAACCATTTTCTTTATTATGTGGTATTTTTAGTGACAAGTAACCATAAACACCATAGAGGGGCATGCATATGACGCGTTGTAGTAGCTGTGTAGAAAGGCTGCCCTGGCTGCTGAAGCAAGCAAATCTGTGTCTGCAGATGTTGGTAGTGACAACAGCACTGTAAGTTCAGCTTCTGACCTGGAGGGATTAAACCTTGAGTAAAATTATTTCCAATACCATCATCAACAGAATTTGCATACCCACAAAAAAATCAAAACCAATCAAACAAATTTATCCTGTAGAGCCCAGATTGTTTGGCCTAAGTAGTTTCACTTCCCTGAGGTCAGAAGTTGGGGATTTCTGCTCAGCCACAACTCTAACTTCCACTCACTGTCCTTACCCACATGAGATCGTTATATTATCGAACTCTCAAGGCATTGGCTTCCTCTGCATTCACTGAACCTTATTAGGGTCATGTCTACTATACACATCTCTGGAAATCATAATTTATTAGCTATAAAGTTTTAGGATCAATAAGTCTACAAAATATCAATTTTAGATTAGAAAATAAGTTATACCCATAACGCTCTGCAACATGACCTCCAAGGTATTATTGGAAAGCTGCTTCAAAGCATACACCAGTACCACAGTGCCTGGGAATAAGTCTAGTTTTAGAACCTGAGGGCATGATTCAGAAAAAGTAAAGTGATTGACTCAGAAAAAAAAACCCAGGTTGATCAGGTATGTGGTTTCCTACTCAACAGCATCCTTTCTTCCTACATTTGGTACTCCAATCTCTGTATGGCTTGATGCTGTATTTAGTTTCATGGTTCTGATCCCTTTGTGGACAGAGTAGTGAAGGGGTTTGCCAGCCATCCACATCTAAGGATGTGCTAACCTCACTCCTGGCATTAAGAATGTCAAGGGTCACTTGCATAGATGAAGTGTTGAGATATTAAGCTTGAAACTATCACAAAGTTTATGTAGATGGGCACAAGGTCGAGCTAAACATTTGCCTCATTTCATACCATAGGTTATCAAACAAATCAGCACGTTCCCTCCAGAAAAATTAAAAGAGTGGAAATTCTCTTGACTTGGAGTGTCATGTCTAGAATGGCCCACTTCCTCCTAAACAATGGTATGGAACCACAACACTCATTCTCTAGTGAATGGAGGGTAATAAAGAAATGTCCAAAGCACAGGTTTTAGGCAGGAGCCTGAGGAAAGGATGACAGAAACATCCCTAAGAAGCTGGCACCTGCATTGAGTTGGTGATGAAGGGCTGGGGCTCAGTAAGAAGTAATAGAAAGGCCAAGTGCCTGGGGGTGGCTGCGGATGCAGGAAGAGAGGTTTGAGTGACATCTCACCATCTACAAGCCTGACACCTTTGGTTAAAGGAAGTTGCACTGTTTTCTCAAAAGTATTATTAATAAAGTTGTATGGAAGATTGCAAAGCCTCCCACTTCTATAGTTGTCCAAGTAAGGTGGTAGGGAGAAACATCATATGGAACCCTCTGTAGACTGAATCAAAAGCTGTGAAAACAGCTACCTGTCATGCTATCTATTGTGGTCCAAAGCAGTTTACCTCCTATTTAACAGAAAACAGTCAAGATGGGCCAGTGACATGACTCAGAGGGCAAAAGCACTTCCCAGAGAGCCTGACTACCAGTGTTGGAGCCAAAGGTCCCACATGGTAGAGAAGGAGAACCAACCCTTGCAAGTGGTCCTCTGTGGCCACCTGTGCACTGTGGCAGTGTACCCTGCAACAAATAAGTTGATGAAATAGGAAAAAAAAAAGAAGAGGAGATGAAGAACCAAGAGGTCTATAATTTTTTTCATATGGATGTGAACTATCACTGAAAACTTAAGGAAAGTATGACTATTTTGGATCCTATGTGTGAGCATTTGTCCTATTGTTGCTCTTTTCTGTATCCTCTTCTTGCATATCACACTTAAGATGAAAAAGGTGCCCCTGGACAATGGACAAAGAGACGCCTTTTTGGTGGTGGTGTTCTTATATAAGTCAGAGCCAGAGCAGATGGCACTCCTTTGTTCATCCTGGCCTGATGCATGTCTTGTGTCCAAAGCTGTTTTAGTCCCAGGACTCATAAAAATCCAATCAAATTAAACCCAGACAGTTCAGTATGGAAGAAGAAAGACAGAGACCTGAGGATCATCATGCCACCCACAGACCTGCCCTCCAATGCAGAGCACATGAGGGCCACAGACACCTGCTCACCATCGCACCATGCAGAGTGGATGAGGATGTCAGCCAGAGGCCTGCCAGCCTTGTGACTAGCCTGCAGCTGGAGCCACCACAATGTGTGAGTATGTGGTTGTCAGATGAGAGAGACAGAGAAGTGCAGCAGCTTGAGCCATAGGAATAATTACATAACTGGGGACTCAAAGGTGGGGAAAAAGCAGCCTGATATGAGTGGCCAGTCCTGCCACATGGGGCTATGGTGAGGTCCCAGTCAGGGTCATGTCTGAATCCATGGCCATGCAGGGGCAGGAGTGGGTTTTGATATCTGTGTCATAGTACCACTAGGGAACATGGAGATATCCTTGATCGAGGCAGCATCTGGGGACCACTTGAATATGCAGGGGCTGTGCCAAACTGGCCCTGCCCCTCACTGGATGTGGAACTCTGAAGATCTGGCCCCATCTCTCATCCCTTGCAGCACTCAGAAGAGCAGGCCCTACACCTTACCCAGGTAGCACCGTGGAGCTGGTCCTGTTGGCAGGGTGTGGTGGGATAGCTGTCCCCATCACTCATCTCCCATGAAGTGGTGTAGATGTGGAGGTGATGCCTTCTCTCCCATCCTTGCCCCTTGTCACTTATGGCAGTCAGGCGAGCTGGCCCTAGGATCATGAAAGATAAAGCTGTCCCTGCCCCTCATCACCAGTGGCACTTGGGAGAGAGTGGGCCTTGCACTTCTTGGCAGTAGTAGTGCTGGCCCTGTTCTGGGGGCGGGGGTGCACCAATGAGCCAGCCCTGAGGACAGAGTAAGGAAAAGCTGGCCCTGCCACCTGTCTTCTGTGAGGTGGTGTGGGGCTGGGGGTGATGGCCTCTTTCTTCACCATGTGCTGCAGTTGAGAGAGATGGCCCTGGGGTCTAGAGAGCTGGTGAGTCCCTCCCCAGCTGCAGAACTGAGAGGAATTGGCCCTTCAAGTGGGCGTCATAATGAAGCTGGCCCTGAGGGCAAAGGCATGAGTGAGCTTGCCTCAAGGGTGTGAGAATGGGAGAGCCCCTCAAAGCCTGCAGCACTAAGAATTGTCCCCACACCTTTATTGGGCAACACAGTAGATCTGGTTCTGGAGATATGGGTGTCAGTAAGCCAGCCCTGAGGCCTCGAGAGCAGGAAAGATGACCCTGCCTCTCGTGTTGATGGTGCATCGGTGGCTTATCCAGAGCAGTGCTGGAGAGCTTGCCCTGGTGGTATGGATAATGGAGAACCAGTTGGCTGACCAACTCTGCTACCACCCAGGCTCAGATCCAGGGTTCTGAGATGGTCCAGGCTCAAACTATGTTATCTGCAAATGGTTGGGACACATGAAAGGGTCAGTCTTTCTACTCCAAAGCTACAGAACATCTATGATACAGGGAAACAACAGGAAAACTGGGTGGAGTTTTGATGAGGATCCAATAATGATGGTATCACAGAAGCCAGAGATCTCAAACCAGACAAAGGAGTCATTGCACTGAGCATTTGCAAGTGAAGATGTGTGGACAGAGGGGTATATCATGGGACACACTGTGACATAGTACAGCTTCCATGAGGATATGTTTTCTATGGTTTGGTTGTTGTTATTGTGTTGTTGCTGTTGTTGTTGTTATTCTTCTTGTGGTTTTATTTTGTGGTGGGGCACTGGGAGAGGACCAAGACTGGGGTACATGATGTGTAGCTCACAAATAATCAATGAAAAGTTTTTTTTAAGATGCAAAAGGTAAACTAAGGAGTAGCTTATAGATCAGAATGAAACAAAGACTCCAGGGTGTAAGGAAACAGTCAAACCACTGAGTTCAGATAAAACAAAGCTGCAAAGAAGAGACTTGATACCCTATGAGCATATACTCAGGGAGGAAGTCACCCTCAGTCATAGTCATAGGGGAGGGGAGTAAGTGGAAAATGGGAGGGAGGGAGGATACAAGGGATGGGCTAACAATTTAGATGTAATATGAGTAAATTAATAAAATAAAAGCAAACAAATGCACAGCAAGTGAGAGCATGTTTCCTAGTTTATGAAATGCTTTCAAGTCTGTTGTCTGATGAAAATGGTCTTGTGATGTAGATGAGGTGCTTACTCACTCATTCTGTCCTGTTTTTTCTTCCTCTGAAAAGATGTTAATAGAGTTGCTAAACATTAAAAACCAAAGCAACCAAATAAAGCACACGTTTTAAATCTCAATCTCAGCCAGCACTTACATTTTACTCATTTGCAAAATTCTCAATTGTTCAGTGACATGAAAATAAATCTTCTCTAATATAATTAGGATTTATTGAGCAGTAAATATGGCTCAACATAGGATATCTAACTTGTATTGACTTGTCTGGTTTTTTTTTTTTTTTTTAGCTATTGGAGGTTAAAAATATCCTAATAAATAGTTGTAAATTTTATTTTAAAAAACAAAAGTAATGTTTTAAATATAATGAGTTTGTCTCATATTGTTTGCTATATTGCTATATTGCTATATTGCTTAATGTTTGCTATATTTATTGTTAAAGGCATCAAAACATTTGAGACTTTTCCCTTTCCACTGAGTGAAGTAAGAACTAACACAATGAGATTTTAACTCATTCTCTTTGTTCCTACACAATTAGTCTAGTATATATAATTAGTAATGTTAAATATATTTTGCCTCATTAGAGTAATTTGAAGTAGGAAAGATTCTTTTGTGTACAGAAAGAAGTGTAATTTCTGAACCTTTGCATGCACTTTTGTTGTCAAAGAGATTTATAATTGCTGACTGCAATCTCCCCGTGCCATTAGCTCTGGACTCTGGAGCCCCAGTCAGAAACAAAGAAAGCCAAGATACATCTGAAAAATCAGCTACTTCACCATTTTCTTTCTTCTTGCCTGACAACAAAACACAGCATATGCACATTTTATTATTATCATATTAGAAATAATTTTAACCATAGAGTTAATAATAGTGCTATAGAGATTAGTAATATGGATAGTCTAACTTTGATAATTTAGTATAAAAACATAGATATAGTGAAAAAAAAAGACACACTTTTCATTTTATGCATAAAAACAACCCATATGAAACTGTGACTGAAATGGAAACCATCTCCTGGCATTAGTAATTTGGGTCAGCTTCTTGGTTCATTAAGGATGAATGTTGAATTCAAAAGGCGAGGGAAAGAGTACAGATCACTCAAGGAGAGAAAATTGAGGCAGAGGCATTTTTAGCAAGCTTCTTAGTGGTGGGGCTGTGCTGACTGATGTGAGGTCTGATGAGGTCAAAGAGCCAGGACAGCTTTGGACAGGACAGACAGTTTCCTGGATATGAAAGTTTAGCATGGATAAGTTGAAAGTACCCAAAGAGAAATGCATCCTGCTTGAGTTAAGCTGTTGTTTCAGGCTGATTCCTCAGGACACCTGAAAAGATTATCCTAAATGGTGCATTTTCCAACTAAATTCCTCACACTTCTGCACTGAGGAAGCTGCTATCAGCGATGCTAGCCAGAAGACCCTTGAAGCTATCTTCTTCTGCCTTCTCAGTCTCTGGGGGCTCTGTTAGGGATTTTTAAGTCTGTGGCCTCAAAAGGTTCATCTCTGCCTCCATTTTCTCTGGTCTTGGGGTTGAATCCAAGGCAGGCGAGGTGACTCTGCTACACACTCAGCCGTCTGGTCCCTCTCTCGTGGCCTCTGTCCAGTGCCATTATCTGTTTTCTCCCAGGGTAATCTCTTTCAATTTATGACTCAAGTAAAACCAATACAAGTTCAGCTTAGTGTAGTGAGAATTTTGTTTTCGGTTTTTTTTTTCTTCAAACACAGAAGCGTTATGGGAATATGTTTTTATTTTAATCCCAGGTGTGGGATATTAGGCTGCTTCAGATTTTCCACAGCAGCAATGATTTATCTTGTGCTCTAGCAGTGCTGTGATTTTTCCAGCTGGGAACAGTTTACATTTGGAATTCTGGAGACCATTCAGAAGGTATATAAATGCCAGAGCCCCAAGTGAGGCAGTGGATGCTGCTCCCCACTTCTCCTGCCCCTTCTGCTGTTGCTCCTTCTGCTGCTGCTGGTTGCTGTTTGTTTCTGATGTTGCTGTTTGCTGGATTGCTTGTTTCTAGTTGGTGATAATATCCTTGCAACGAAGATCAAATTTGCTCCACGGAACTTGATGACCTTAATCAGCAGGAAGCAGTGTAGCAATATCTACGGCTCCTTTCCCCTCTAGCCTTCTTACTCCTCTGTCCAGTGTTGGGCGTTGGAAGCACTATGGGTAGTATAGGGAGATAGAAAAGGCCAGAAGTCCAGCTACATCTCAGTCCTGCAAAGACTGTTGAAAGTAAAGTCACCTCTGAAGTTTGTGATGGATATGATCTGGGGCAGAAGTTAATTATTCAATATGCTATAGAGATTTTCTGGGGCAGAACTTAGATATTATTCAATGTACTATAGAGGTTTTTAAAAACATACTAAGACCATAAATGCAAACCTTAGTAACATCAAAGTTCAGAATGCCATACTTTATGAGATCCTGAGAGATACATGACTGCATCTGTCTGTGGAAATACAAAAGTATCAATAATAGCCGATGTGAATCTTACAAAGGAGAAAAGCCTATAGTAGAATGCCAATACAAACATTTTAATTAAGGGGAAGATTTAGTTGTAATAAAAATGCCAAGTACCTAATATACACAGGAGGACAGTGATGAGAAGCAAGGCGACCTAGCGCACAGCAAAAGATGAGAGTAGAAGACACAGGAACTAATGACAACAGAAGTGGTAAGAGGGTAAACAGGCCACAAGCAACTAACTTCTACAGATGACAAGCCAGGAAACAGCACCTCTAACAGGTTGTTTACATGTTTTGTGCTAGAATAAACAATAAAAGTGTAAGGAAGGGGAACTCAAGAAGAAGGAGCTATGGCCAGGGATCATGAGTATTCTCTGCCAGAGACTTAGATGGACAAGCTCGTGTCTCTCCGTGATGCCAGGACTTACTGAATGACAATAAATTCACAAGGTATGTGCATTTGTAGGATGCAATTTGCCAAGTGGTCATCATTTCCCTTGACAGCTGGCTCTTGGCAAACAGAGGTGCTTTTATTATTATTATTATTATTATTATTATTATTATTATTATTATTATTAATTTATTCTTGTTACATCTCAATGATTATCCCATCCCTTGTATCCTCCCATTCCAATGTTAATTACCCCTATGTATTTCACACAGTGAGGCAACTTCTCTATTTATATACACATACATGTTGTTCACAGAGTGACTGCAAAGGCATGAATGAGGCATCAGGGTAAACTAATAACCTCAAAGGAGTTTTGCTGGAGACAAGGGCAGGGTTCAGGCGGATGCGGAGAGTTCTGTGTGCAATGATCAGATACTATATTCACAAAACCGCTCGGAGAGCTGCTAGAGGCCCGTAACTGAGCAAGGCCACAGAGAAGTAGCTTTGCCTTGCAAAGGCGTTGATATAAACATGAGGGACAGATGGGTAAATAGACTGTGTCAATTGGTGCTGCTTAGATGAGAGTTAAAGGCCTGGGACAGCCAGGAGCCCTGCCCTATCAGTCCCTTGATGCACACACCAGGTGTTTAGAAGACAGATGGGTAGGGTTATTAGAATCCCAGTGTTAAGTATCCTCTTTATGGGGTCTGGTGAGGGAGGACAGCCTTTCTTTTAGTCTGGTGTGTTTGGTATGTTCCAAGACATGTTTGGTTGTATTCAGTTTCAGTAAGCCCATGCGTTTAGTTCCCCAATGCATCTTGATGAGTTTGTTTGAAATAGACATTGCTTTCAGGATTAAGTTACATATTGATCTACGGCCTCTGTGGCCAAGCTGAACAGGAGCAGAGTTTTGTGGTAGTTTGAATAAAAATGCCCCCTATAGGCTCACCAGGAGTGGCATTATTAAAAAAGATGAGGATATGAGGCCTAGTTGGCGCTAGGCATGGGCTTACTGGAGGAAGTGGGCTTTGAGATCTCAGAAACTCAAGCCAGGCCCAGTGGATCAAGCTCTCTCCCTGCTGCCTGCTAAGAGGCAGAGCTCTCAGCCATCTCTCCAGCCCTGTGTCTGTCTGCATGATGCTACTCTTCCTGTCATGATGATAATGGGTTAAACCTCCGAATTCAAGGCAGCCCCAACCAGCTGCTTGGTTTTATAAGAGTTGCTGTGGTCATGGTGTTTCTTCCCAGCAGCAGAACAGCGACTAAGACAGTTCTCCTTCAGAGTCCATCCTGAGCCAAACGCTGTTTTTAACTGGAGTCACTCAGATTGAGGCCCAGCCTGAAGCCCTGGTTAGCCGTCAGAGAGCGAGGGTGCTAATGCCTCCATTTTATAAATGAGGAAGAAGGTTTAAAATCAATTTCAGACACCACCCCAGCTCTGATGTGCTGGAGGGGAGATGAAAAGCTGTAGTTGTCTGTCCCAGAGGCTCTTCAGTGGTGGTCCACAGGGAGATGAAAGCTCACCAAAAGTCTCTGGACCCAAAGACAGGTCTCGGTCCACACCCTGCTGCCATTCAAAGGAAGCATGACAATCCATGACCTTATCATGGAAACTGGTTAGTTCTAGTCTGGCCACAACTGGGGAAAAGAAAAGTTCTTCTTTTTCCCTCTATCTTTCCTCCATCTGTGTTACAGTTTATAGACAAGACAAAAGAGAAGTCTGAAACAAAAGACTGGCAATTAGTGTGTTTAGCTATAACACAAACTGCCAGCACCTCAAGGTGTCCCCTGGGATGGATGCCCCACCTGAGCTAAAGCCTTTTCAATTGTAGCACAAGAGTTGAGGGAAAACTGCTTCCTTGGTGTTTCGCTCCTCCACTTTTACACATTACAGTTCTGAGAGGCTTCTGAGGAGACTCTGTCCTCTACTAATGACTGATTCACATTGTCTTAGAAGCAGAGACTGAGTACACATCCAGCTCAGGAAGCTAGTCCCCAGGAACAACAAGCAAGAGAGAAGATGTTCAAGACCTCCATGGCTATGTTGTCAAGCACATATACAAGCTTATATGTTGGATAAGGTGCTTGATCAGTCCTCTTTGCCAGAGAAAGGAGAAACGTAATTAATACATATTTATTCTGGATATTCTAAGGTGTAACCTTAGAATTCTATGGTGAGCTTACTGTGGCCAAGCTTCATTCAGCAGTTTATTTATAGCTCTTGAGTGTCCAAATTATTAAGGGTGTAAATTTTGGTGACTCTACACAGTTACTAATGTATTCTAAATACCCATGTATTCTAAATAATGCCCCAAAATGGATGATAAACTGTACCATCTGAAACAATTTATAGAATTATCATCTAAAAATTAAATGTTATTTTCTTTCTAGAAGCAAAGCACTACTGGTTACACATCAGCTATATACTTTAGACCTTGTACCTGCTTTGAGAATCTGCTGACTCTTTACCTCAAGTGAACATACAAAACAAGACTTAGAAAGGGCCATCAAGTGTCGCCTCTAAGGCAGAAGGCAGGTGTGGCATTGTGGATTCAATGTAGGCATAGTCTTGCTCCCTTTCCCATTCTGTTTAATAAGATTTCAAACCGAGAAAACATCTCGGTGTGCTGTACCTTTAAACAGTTTAATATACTCTTGGGTCTCTCAGTAATTCACACCCCTACCTTCACCACAGACTTGTAAATCCCCAAACTGTGTAGGATTGTACCCCTGCCCCTTCCTGTGAGGTTAGTGGCTCCTGTGGGGAAAGGGACACTCTTAAACTCTAAGATTTATGAGTGTGCTGCATTTTTGCAAGGTGTAAATTGCAAAGAAACTCCAGAGAACAATTAAACATTTAAATGTGGCGAGCATCATGCCCCTGTGTCCTCTGGGACAGCAGTAATGGTATATGGAAAGAAAAAAGAGGAAGGATACCCGGGTCCCCAGGACCTTCCCCATAGGAGGAAAGCAGCCTTGGAGACAACTTGTTGTTCAGTAACAAAAAAAAAAGCAACTTATAAACTAGTTGTGAACAAAGGATTAGGATGACCATTGTTCAACATGGCTGAGGTGAACTTACTTTAAGTATATGAAGCAAATCCACCCTCTAGAGAGTATAGTTATTAAAATACACTTAATGCCAGCTACCTCACTATGAAACTGGAAAATTGTAGTGTTAATGAATGCAATAACAAGAACCTTAAAATGATCTTGCTTCAGACATTTATGGACAAACATAAAGAGGACTTCAAATGTCAATCAGTCCAAAGATTATGAGCCTGGTAGCACTAAATCAATGAAGTTCCTGAGCAACGCGTCTTTAATTTGACTCCTAGAGCAAAGTGCGTTTCCCTTATAATGTTTCCATGGCCACCTAAGAGCATGTTGAAAATCACTAGCAGGAAGCATTGCCAAACATGCTTATATAAAGAACAAAATTTCCCACTATGTTCTGGGAAATTGGGCCTCAGGACCTTGGCTAAAAATTATAATTGTACTAGCCAACTTTATCACCCAAGATCTCAGGTACAAACACATACAGGGAAAATGATTGTGGGAGCTTAGATGTTTCTTACATTTAGGCCAGTGTGTTGCCTTTGGCCCCTGAAGTCTCCACTTCATCTTCACTCATTATAAATAAGAGGGGGGTGATGGCATCATTCTGTCTAAAGAAATCTTAACAGACATAATTTCTTTACGTTAAAGAGTAAGAAAAAATGACTTGGCTCCAAATGACCATACCCACAATTCCTTGCAGAATTGCCAAGGTGTGGGTGGAAATCCAATAGAGCTTCAGGTCTCAGCAGCTCCAGAATAACAGAAGAAAGAAACTGAGACTGGAGGTGGGTGGGCAGAGAGAAGAGACAGAGAGAAAGAACCACGGGACAGAGACAGAGATAGAAACAGGCAGACAGACAGAGGCAGACAGAGATAGAAATAGTGATAGATGATTAAAGAGGTAGATAGACTGATATAGAGATAGAGGGAGTTGATAGATGATAAATAGATAAATGATAGATAAATAGATGATAGATAGGCAGACCGATGCATGATATAGATAGATAGATAGATAGATAGATAGATAGATAGATAGATAGATAGATGTTAAGTGGAGACACACAGAGACAGAAATAGGGGGAGAAAGAGAGAGAGAGAGAGAGAGAGAGAGAGAGAGAGAGAGAGAGAGAGAGAGAGAGAGAGAGAGAGAGAACTCCTAGGCTGATTCTTTCCAAAAGGAACATGAAGGAATTCTTTCTTTGTGTTCTGTATCATCCAGGGACTGGAGGCTTCTGTTCTTCCATCACCTTCCTCCATACAGGTCACAGGTGTGTCCATATTAAGGACCATCTTGTGTCTGCTTCCATGTGAAACCCAAGTTCCCAAACTCCTGTATCCCAGGATTAACCCATTTCAGCTTTTCTCCCATGATGCCTTTTTCTAGTTTGGTCCTTTACACAAATTTAAACTTTCTTTTCTTACTTTTACAGCTATCCTTTTGTTTTCCTACCTAATATAATTTGGAGCTCTCTTGAAATACAACTTAAAATTTGGTTCAGCCCTTTTCATCTCATTTGTTAGATTGCCGCACCAACATTAATTCCCCTTGACATACCTTTCCATATTAGTTGTGGAGATGTTTGGCAAGAGTGTTGAGTACATGAACTCAGGAGGCACTAACATAGTTCCAGTTTCTCGCTATTCACTAATTCTGTGATTTGTTCAGGAGTTCTGAAGAACACCGGAGTCATCCATTAGACTAAGATACTCATATTTGGCACTTCTGCTGTGGAGACCTAGCCTGGTGATGTTCATGTGCTTGGTCACTATGAACTGACAGTGCCCCAAAAGCCATGCCTCTGCTAAAGATTGAGCAGACTGGTGGGCTGCCACAAACTCAATCGTTGCATACTAAGTAGACTGAGAAGCAACAGGATCTTGGGTGAACTGTCGCTTCTTTGGTGGCTGTTTACAATGTTTTGCTTTGTAAGTGAACATCAAATTGGTAATCAAGTACAGTCTGATATCTAGCTAGTTCCTCAGGATTGAAGCATTTCTTTCTCAATGGAGGCTCCTAAATTCTTATGAAGTAGAGCAAAAGAAATACAAACCAGGAAGGAAACAAGTCACAAGTCTTTGGAAAGTTCTGCAACTTACCCAATTCACAAGCTACTCCCTAAGGGCCAAGCATTCACACACATGAATCTATGGGTGCCAAACCTATTCAAACCACCTCAATGTCTATAAAAACCATGTCATCCTTTCCCTGGTGGAACCTGTCCCTCAAAGCAACCTTAGACTTTCTTCCTGGGCCAAGCTCACTCATTGGCTAAGAGTATATGTTATAAAAGCAGTAATACTTGCTGGGGAGACATGACTATAGAGAGATGACCTGGCTATAAGGTGTTCAAGGAGCCCCAGAGATGTAGTTTTCCTGAGTTATGGCCTATGTTTGGCTGGGCTTTTTTTATTTTTAATTTATTATAATTTGTTCAGATTACATCCTGATTGTTATCCCCTCACTTGTATCTTCCCATTCTCATCCTTTCTCCCTCTTCTGCCCTACTACCCCTCCCCTAGACCTCGGACTGAAGAGGACCTCTTCCCCCACCGTATGACCACAGCATATCAGGTCTCATCTGGATAGCCCATTTCTCTTCCTCTGGGTGCTGCTGGGCCTCCCTGCCAAGGGGAAGTGATCAATTTGGGGTCAGGCACTAGAGTTCATGTTAGAGGCAGTCCCCGCTCTCCCTACAACCTTGGAGAATGAGCTGTCCATTGGCTAGATCTGAACAGTGGGGGCTAAGTTTACTACATACATTGTCCTACCCACACTGCTCTATGTAACCAGTACCCATGTTTCTGTAACTGACCCCAAAAAACTCCCAGGTTCAGAAAGTGACTGAGGTTTCTTTGGTGTATCATCGGTTCCCTATCAGAGTGAGTTCATATTTTTTCACATTCTCCAGGAAGAGCCACACAACATACACTATTCACTTCTACTTTCCCAAAATCTAAGAATATTATCAGATAACCTTTAAATGGCATATAATTTTATATGTTATTACCACCCTCCTACTTGAAATCCACGCCAATACATTGGTAAAGGTCTTTCTTTTGGTCTGTGTCTGTCTTCATTTGGGTTTTATTGCTGTGAAGTGAAGGAGAGAAACCTGTTCTTTAGGATCCCAAGTGTGGGATTGGAATGGTCTCTTGAGAGAACAGGTGATGTTAATTCACTAGAAGAGCAACCACCTCGTGCAGGAGCTTAATTGCTGCCAGCTGAAAAGATCCTGTGAACAGACTCCGGGAGGAGATATATAAATGAGCCCAGAACTGGCGGCGGAGTGGATAGGAGATTTGGGATAGATTTGGCTGTTCATCACTGCCCTTCAAGAAGCTCCTAGAGAAAACCGCTCAAGGGAAGGCTTCAGAGCTCAGGCTCCTGCTGAGGCTCTGGGGTCTGGTTACCCCTGGTTCCAGTGGAAGAAATCCTGTGGTTCCTCACTGGAGAATCATTCCTCAGAACTGATATCCTTAAGGTTTTGTTATTGTGTCCATTAATCCTCATTTCCTACTGTTTTGGTTAATCAGGTTATAATTGACATAGGCTCAGTCATTAAGTTATTAATAAAATATTTTGGATAAGAAAATTAAGTCTACAGAGAAGAGACACCGTGACCCCAGCAACTCTTCTAAAGGAGAACATTTAACTGGAGCTGGCTTACAGTTCCAATGGTTTAGTCCATTATCATCACGGCAGAAAGCATGGTGGTGTGCATGCAGAAATGGTGCTGGCAGAGGAGCTAAGAGTTTTACATCTTGATTCAAAGGCATCAGAAGGAGACTGTTCTACACTGGGCAAAACTTGAACAAAGGGGGACTGCAAAGTCCTCTCCCTCAATGACATACTTCCTCCAACATGGCCACACCTACCCCAGTAAGACCACATCTCCTAATAGTGCCAGTTTCTATGGTCCAACCATTCAAACACGAGTCTATGGGTACCAAATCTATTCAAACCACCACAGTGTCTAGAAAAATCATGTCACTGCTTCTGTGGTGGAACAGGTTACTGGAAGCCACCTGAATCTCTCTTCTTGGGCCAAGGTCACTCCTTGGCTCAGAGTAAACCTTTGACTCCCTTTGAGGTGAGAGTTATGATTTGCATCAATAGCACAGTAATTCTAGGAAACTTCCAGAAAATAAGTGTCATTATGTGATCATTCATGGGGAGGAAGGATAGGGGAATTTTAATGTTTCCTTCTGTAATGTAAATGATGAACCTTTTAAATGAATACTATGTAGACAACACAACACCCAACTGACATGGGAAATGTGTACCTCAGGACTGCAGACCTCCCGCACAGCTCCAACTGGGAATGTGGTTGTAAGAGACACAGATGTCAAGATCAGTGACCTGTACTCTTACTCCTGATTGAGTAAGAGGGTATTGTGCTTTTGTTTTGTTTTGTTTTTTTGCTTTGCTTGTATGCCCATTGCCCTGAGAGATTCCAATGTACACGCAGCTTTTCGTTCTGTTTTGAGAAAGTTAGGTAAGCACAGAACCATATCAAACTCCTATGAAGCCGTTGCTATGAGTGCACATCCACATTACAAGGCAGTGTCTCTCTTAAAGAGCCGGGTTGTGGATGTCTTCACTGTTATGACTTAAAAAATAAGATGATAAGGTAATAAGATACCAGGCAACAGATATTATATTATATGAGGCTTATTAAGTGAGCATGGGATTGAAGGAAAAGGGGGGAGGGGTACCCCAGAGAGAAAGAAAGAGGGACAGAGACAGTGGAAGAGAGACAGGAGGTAAGAGGAGAGAGGAGAAAGAGAGAGACATGAGGAGGGGCTCTGCTTATATAGCCCTAGGCAGGGCCACACCCCCATAGCCAGTGGGCAATGGCATCACAGGTAGGCAGACTGAAGGAGAATCCTAAAATTCACCATGTGTGATATGCTATTAGTAAAAGCAGCACTGGTAGCACCCAGGAAAAATTGAAACTAATGGAAAACTACTAGTATTTCCTTATGTGAAATGACACTTTCATGTGGTGGGTATTCAAGAAATTACAACTACAATTGTCCACACAGTGTCAGGGATATAAACTCTATTGCAAGTTTTTTTTTTTTACCAACAAAGGGATGAGCACTATTTTCAAGTATAATTTCTTCACATGCCTGTATACTTCACTCCTCAGTATTGCAATGTAATTCATTTGATGGTAGTGACCTCAGAAAAATTGGCAATCTTTTTTATTGGTTGTCATTGAAAATTAAGTGTGCTTTAACCAAATTTAATCTTAATAATGATGGTTAGACACTAATTAGTAGCAAGTCAGAAGCCCTGTTGTTAATAGAAAAAAGTAATAGATGCTCTAGATTCAGTAAACGCCCTCATTGGAAAACTATTACTGTAGCTTCCAACCATGACCCCAAATCTCATCCATACAGACATGGTTATACACGGGTGAGACACTACAGTCTGATGTTGTTAGATGACATACAGTTTTCTTCTCATGATTGAACTATTCACTTTCCAGGGTCAAACAATATGTCTGATGACTTTGGAGCTAAGAACACAATGACTTTTTCTACCTTTGTATTCAGCTTAAATTTGTAAACTGGTTCCTATGGTTTTACAAACTTCTCCCTTGACTAATGATCTCTATATGTATGCAGTTAGGTCTAGCAATGCATGAACAAATTTACATTCATACGATTATTTATAATTGCATGAATTTATATTAAACATGTTACATAATTTATATTGACTTAAAAACCAAAAATTGATCCAGGCACAGCAGTGCCCACCTGTAATCCCAGCACTTGAGGAGGCAAAGGAAGGCAGATCTCTGTGAGTTTGAGGCCAGCCTGGTCTACAAAGTGAGTCCAGGACAGGCAAGGCTACACAGAGAAACCCTATTTTTAAAAAGACAAAAACAAAAATTGGGTAGTAAACAGCTTTTGCTTTATTTTTTCCTGTGTTCTGAGAGAGAAAAGGAGATTCCTGAAATTTTGAGATAACACAGAGAAGTATGCACACCCCCCATCTTCTCTAGCTCTCATTTTTCCGTGAGAGCAGGCTCCTGGACTCCCCCTTTCTTCTGTGTATGTGGTGTTTAACAACTGGTGGCACACTCTAATGCAAAAGACTTGTCCTGAGGAGGCTGAAACAGGGTGATCATCTACTGCCTATGTTTAACCCAAGAAATGATAAAAGGTGTTTACCATGGAAAAGGCAAGAGGAAGCCTGGCTTGGGCTCCACACACAGCATCTCCTTTTCTCCAAGGTTACATGGCTTGGAGAAACATGCCTGGCTAACATGCCTTCCCCACTGTAGGCTTCACAAATTTCATCCTGCAGATGTTAGGGGAGGAAAGGTTGGCACCGTGTCTACCTTGCCCTTACGTTCTCCAAGTCAAGGAACAAAGGCCTCAGGCACCTTGTATAACAGATACTCAAATTTGACAGGAAATGTTGAGTCAACTTTTTGGTTCTGCGTTGGCTGAGGGCCGAAGAATTCCCCTCCCTTCTGCAGCACAGCTCTATGCCTCTACTAATTTCTGTTCAAGTAGTTCAAGACCAAACATGTAGAGGTATATTTTGCTTACACCAAATTTTCATGTAGATAAAACTGTCACTTATTCCATTTCCATCCTTCATATAGTGTCTGCACACACGATCACACAAGCATTTCTTCTGATAGTTGGATACTCCCCAGGGGACATCTGAGGATGCCATCCGTCTTCCTATCTTCTCATTAGTGGCTCCCAGTACTCACACTGTGGTTAAGCACATCACCACCTCCTCAGGTAAATCTTATTTTCTTGTTTATTCAAGGACACTCTACCAAAATGCATATGTATTACTAAAAGAAGTCAAGAGAAGATTCACTCTGGCAGAAATAAGAATATTCCGCAGGACTCACAAATGACAACATGTAAGGAACAATCATCAGCATAGCTGAGGGGTTCTGGGATTAGATGTCAGCAAGCTGACCCCAGGACAGGCCCTCGTTTCCAAACTCCATTTTACCAACTTCCCCAGATTGTTCTCGTGTGTGTGTGTGTGTGTGTGTGTGCGTGTGTGTGTGTGTGTGTGTGTGTGTGTGTGTGTCAGTGTCTGAGTATGTGCATTATGTGAATGTGTATGTATGTGTGCATGGGTGTGTGTGAGTGCTTGTGAATGTATGTGTCCATGTGTGTAGGGGGCATAATTAAAGACTTTAAAGTATGGTCCCAAAGAGGTGCGGTGAGAGAGAAGAGAATTAGGCACCAAAGCCAGACATAAAACACAATAGTGTATGTTTTGTTGACCAAATGTATAGGTTTTCAAAGATGATGAGATATGTTTCTTTTCTGTCGAATATGTCAGAGCTATCCCATTCTGGGATACGGCTGTACCTTTTCTATTCTGAGCCCAATCCTCCAAATGGCTATTATTCAAAGACCCAGGCTACTTCTTGGTTTAGAAAAGCAACCAGAGACTATCTGTTAGTTATCTGACAGTTCAGTGTGCTCACTCTATTACTGCAATGCATAGAACCTTAGCATACTATGCCATATGTAATTCTTACATGTGTGCCCTGGAATAAATTTACCCGAAGACTTACCACTTAGAGTACTTTGAGATTGCCTAGAGCAATACCTTCTGCCTTGGGTTTGTAACTAATAATGCAGAGTTCTATGTTCAATCCCAGAAACTGAGTCTGAACATTTGAGAATGTAGGAAAAAAATCTTCATGTTGATTATTTTTACAGTTCATTCATATCTCTCATGTACTTCCTATGTGGTCTAGATGCCAAATACAACTTAAAATGATATGACAAGTGACTGTATTATCCAAAGAATATCTGTATGCCTAGGAATTGCTTGAATCCACCATCCATAAATGTTGGGAATAAATGTGTAACCAAGTCTCTACAGCATTAAATAAAGTTTCTCTTTAATGACAACATGAGCAATACTTGTGATCTAGTTATATATCATTAGCTTCCAGATTTACAAACAAGACTTCAAGATGGCTCAGTGGTTAAGAGCGCTTACTGCTCTTCTAAAGGACCCTGGTTCAATTCCCAGCACCCGCATGGCAGCTCACAGCTGTTTGTAACTCCAAGATCTGACACCCACACACAGGCATACATGCAGGCAAAACACAAATGCACATAAAATAAAATAAATTATTTTTTATTAATTTATTCTTGTTACATCTCAATGGTTATCCCATCCCTTGTATCCTCCCATTCTTCCCTCCCTCCCATTTTCCCCTTATTCCCCGTCCCTATGACTGTTCCTGAGGGGATTACCTCCCCCTGTATATGCTCATAGGGTATCAAGTTTCTTCTTGGTAATTATGATAAGCAGATTTGGGCCCAGGGGTCCCGCTCAAAGTAAGGTACCAGCCAAGGACAATACAGGCAGTAAACTTTAAACCCCTACCCAGATCTAGCCAATGGTCAGAACATTCTCCACAGTTGAGTGGAGAATGGGATATGACTTTCTCAAGTACTCTGGTGCCTCACATTTGACCATGTCCCCTGGAGGGGGAGACCTGGTGGCACTTAGAGGAAGGACAGCAGGTTACCAAGAAAATAAATTATTTTTTAAAAAAGACTTCAATTATAATAAATGTTCTTCTCTTTCTGTTTCTCTCTTTCTTTGGTTTACATAAGAATTATCTTACACCATGTCAGATACACTCAGTTGCTGGCCTGCATCTCTTTTCCAAAGAATCCATTCGTAGCCATGAAGTTGAGGTGGTTCCCATCAAAGTAAGC
>NC_140499.1:18126617-18424117 GCF_964271855.1 Acomys minous | reverse complement strand
AAGTTTAGGCAGTGAAGGAAACTATTAAACATAGAAAGCTGGTTAGGATGTAATTGAACAAGGGCACCATGTTCTAGTCCCAGCAAGCTGCAAAACTTGGAAGCTTCAGACACATGGTTTTGTCTTTAGAGTCAAGAATAGAAGAAAGGGGTGTGGGATCTCCCTTCCTGACTACGGAAAGCCGCTGAGGGCAGGCATGTGTCAGGGGTGCCCCTACCTGGAGACTCAGAGAGGCCATTGCATGAAGCTATGAAGGTGAAGCCTGGATTGCTTTGGAGACCCCAAGAGGCTAGAGATGCCAGAGCCGTGGGACACCTGCTGAAGAGAGCTGCTAACAGGTGTGGAACCAGCCCAAGAGAGAGAAGTGTGCTGCAGTCAGCAGAGATGAAAGGGGTTGGAGATCTGAAGAGCACTTTGATATCGGACATGGAGTTAGCCCAGCTGGCTTTCAGTCATGCTTTGGTCCAGTATTTCCTTGCTATGTTTCCTTCCCTACATTTAGAAATAGTAATATGTAACACTGGGTCATTGTATATTGGAAGTATGTGATCTGTTTTTTTTTAATCGGGGATTACAGTTAATACAGTGCATGAATCTCAGAGACTTTTATGCTTTGTTGAGACTGTGATAGACCACAGGGACATTTGAAGTTGGACTGAATGCATTTCTGGAGTATGTTATGTCAACAAGCCTATGGGGGACAGGGAATGTGGTGGTTTGAATAGGTATGGCCCCTAAAGACTGGTGTGTTTGCATACTTGGCCCAGAGGGAGTGGCACTATTAGGAGGTATGGCCTTGTTGGAGTAAGGGTGTCACTGTGGAGGCAGGATTTGTGATCTCTTATGCTCAAGCTTTGCTCAGTGAGTCACACGGTCTCTTTCTGCTACCCACATATAAAAATCTGGAGCTCTCAGCTACCTCTCCAGCACCATGCCTGCCTGCACACCACCATGCTTCCTGGCGTGATGATAATGGGCTGAGCCTCTGAACTGTAAGCAAGCCCCAGTTAAATGTTTTCCTTTATAAGAGTTGCTGTGGTCATGGTGTCTTTAGCTAAGACATAGCCCAAGACAAAGCCAGCCCATTTTCTTATGAAAATGAAGAAGCAAGAATTGGCTCTTAGGTCATAAAAAGAGAACAATAGAGTGGGAACAACCGTGGAAGATGTGGGGAAGGGAAAAAGGACACAGCCAGAGATGGAGGGTTGAGAATACAGGAGACTGAGCTTCTGAGGTCCAGCATGGCTGGATGCAGAGATGAATCTTACAGGGGAGTCAGAAGAAGTCCAGGGCATTCTGTGGAGGACATGGCAGAGAACATGGGCCTTAAAAGGAGTTGTGAAGGGAAGGGAGACTCTGTAGCATCATTTAGAGGCCTACTTTTGCATCTAATTCATAGGTAGGAACTTATTTTGCAAAGGTACAACTTTTATATCCTAAGAATTTGTGAAACTTTGATCTGAAATTGTCTTATAGTAGGAAAATTACAGAAGGAATCAAATGTTCTCATCTTGTTTGATTTTTTTTCATTTTGAAAAGTGTCAAGGAGTTGATACGGTTTAATTTGTTCAAGGAAGATACTCATCTCCACTGTTAGGACGAAGTATTCCTTTGTGCTAAAGTCAACTAATCATGACATTGATTCTCAAAATAAGACATAAGGCCACAAGCTAATGCATTTGTGTGAGGCAGTGTTGATTGCAAGCATTTTATCCCATCTGTCACATGGGAATCAGAGGTTCTTCTCTGAGATTCCGTTTTGTATATACAGGTTACAGTGAAAAATTCCACTACTGTGGCTTAAAAGGATATATGACTCTCACTCCAAAGTTTTATTTGTAACACTCAACTTAATTTAAGACTCTTAACTTTGATTCTTTAGAGATGCTGTAAAGCTGGACTTGGTGTTCTCATTGGACCAGTTGTCCAGTGGAGAGTGTCCTGTCTGAAGGGCCAATAATAAGTTCTGTGAGTTCAGTGCATGTGCTCTGGGCCAGAACTTACTCTCCATTCTTTTGCCATTGGTACAAGCTTTTGGAGTGGCCTGCTACCCCCTTGTCCACAGAATGCCTTCAAGTATAGTAGCTCACTCAAACATCTAGTCATCCTAAAGCCCTGAAACTCTCCTTTCCCAATCATCTTTTTGGGACTTTCTGTATGGATGGATTAAAGCACCATTTCTTCTTAGTGTGTCTCTGTCTATCATGGTGTGCTTTCCTACCCATTCTATGGTGTGTATGCATCTGTCTAGGTGCACGGCAGAGTCATGTCATTGATACTTAAGGTATTAATAAAAACATTTAAAAGACTTGTTTTACTTTTATGTGTGTATGAGTAGCAGTAGCTGCCCACAGAGGTCTTACGAGGGCATCCGATCCTTGAAGCTGGAGTCACTGGCTTTTCTTGAACTAGATAATGTTAATTTGGGGAACTAAACTCTGGTCCAGAGAGAGCAGAAAGTGCTGTCAACCACTGAGTCATCTCTCGAGCCCTGAATCCTAAGCGTTTATTGTCTGATTGAAGATCTCTCCCAATTTGTGACACGAGGAACATTTTTGTAGATACGCCATAAAGCCATTTCCCCTCAGAGGGCTGTTCCCACTCCTTGATGGGTTGATTGGAAGCAGGCTTGAGCTTTAGTGGCTCTTGACATACTTCAGGCTTTTAATGTTCTGCATCCTGAGAAGTTTCCTTTCTTGTTCAATTGAAAAATCCCCTAAAAGCCCGACACTTAGAGCAAGAAACCCGTTACGTTAAGCAGCTCTCTCTTGTGGTTTTTCCTCTAGAGAATCTATAGTGATTTACTATTTTAATTATTTATTTCAGAAGTTGTATCTCATGATGTATTGTCTCTTAGGCAAAGAAATAGCCTGTCCAGCCTCAACTAAAATGGGAAACCTAGATATGGATAACCTGGGGAGAGTTGGTGGGTTTAGTTTATAAATGCAACTCTAACACAGATTACTATGACTTCTGATCACCTTCTACAATTAGCACTGTGTTAAAGCGTGTAAATTGTCCTCCCACCCCTAACCCATAAGTGGAAGCAGCACTCTTCCATATTTCTGTACCAAAAACTCCTTATTTACTTAGATAATTAGTTAGTTCAGGAAAGCACATCAGTGCCACCTGAACAGACTATTCATGGGGTAAATTACTCAACCCTATGACCAGCATGCTGACTGAAATGACTTACTACCTGATCATGGGTGTCTTTTCTTCCTTTGCCTATCACAATGTATGTTAGAATTAAGATTACACTTTGATGGGAGTGTTACAAGTCAGCTATAGCAGATTTCTTGCTTCTATAATCTTCAGAGAATTGGACATGGAATCTTGTTGGGATTTCCTCATACTCCTCTGCAGTTTCTAGGCCTCGTGTTGAAATTTACTCTTCAGTGCTTTATTTCTCAAATTCTTTCTCATCATAAACTGTGCATACTCTTGAGCTCAACAGTGCCTAGTGAGAAGTCTCCCAGCAGCTCCAGCCACAGTTTTCTAAGTCATTAAGGTATAATTTTGAGGAATTTAATTTATTTCTAGTTCAGAAATGATATTCTTTAAAAACTCAATAACTGTGATGTGTGTACATGCACACACATACACACACACACATGTACATGATGTTTGAGTGTATGCAGCCGCCCATGAACATTTGTACACATATATATTAAGGCCAGATATGCATGGTGCATGTCTCTCAACATCATCCTCTATTTCATTTTTTAGAAGGGGTTTCCTACTGCACCTGGAGCTCACTCATTCTTTGTCCAAACATGGATACCAAGGAAATATTCCTTTTCCATTATTTATTTATTCCTTGGCTCTCAGTTCACACTTTCTCTTTATGAACAAAGCTATCATCTGTATTTTTTCCTAGGGGTTCCCTGGCTTGGGCACTGCACTGCACTGTAAGTGGTTTGTAGCAGGTTCTTAATGTCAGCAATCCAAAGACAACAGGCACAGGATGACTCACCATCACCGTAGGCTTCACCTCGCTGACACACTACATTAGATTGGATGTTTGTCCAGCACACAGCACACACCTGGGAAGGATACTACTTGGCAGAGCTCATGCATATCAAAACACAGTGTAAGTTATTTCCCTCCAGTATTGGGACACCTTCCTCCAGTGCCTCTTTCATCAGTTCCCGTGCTGGATAATGGGCTCCTGTGCAACAAAAATCTTTCTCACAGCTTCTCCTCAGCCTGGTATATATACACATCTCTCTGCAACACCACATATGTGCAAAGACTCCAGAAACTGAAAGGACAACACACATGCATACACACACACATACACACACACAACACACTACGCCTTCTATTCTCACAACTACTGAGATTTTCTAAATATCATTTTTCATACTCACATATCTTCCTTTTTGATATATTCTTGGACCCCTCTACTTGTCAATGAATTTACGATCTAAAAGGCAAACTAGGAGCTGAGATGCAGAGCTCTGGGAGATCAACAACATGAGCAGTACCATTCTGTGTCATCAAGACAGGAAAGCATTGAAGACCCAGGGAAGAGCAGTCTTCATGGTGTCCACGTGGAATTTTGCTTGTCGCTCTGTTGAGTGGGTGATGCATGAGTCCCAACAGAGACCCAGCTGGCTTTGCCAAAAGGAGACATAACCACGGTGAGTCGATGTGCCGGGAGAGAGAAAAAATCAATCCAGATATGTTCCTGAATGCTACTGCAATGCTTCCTTCTTAACACACAAAAATATGCAGAAGGAAGGAGGCAGATGCTCAATATTTAAATCTTGGGTGATGGGTTATATTAAGTTAAGTTTAGGCACAAAAAAGCAAATGGCTTGGATTGGACTGATGCCTCCTAAAATATGTGCAGATTTTAATGAATTTCTCTAGAAATAAAGTGTTTATTATAAGAGAAGTTTATAATGTCTCTACATAGCAGGAAATGTCTACGAAACAATGAAGTCCTGACTTTGTAGACAGTAATGAAGATAGCTGTGTTGATTTAAAATAGAAATGATTATGAGCCAGGTGCCACACGCCTATAATCTCAGCAGTCATGGAAGCAGAGGCAAGCAGATCTCTGTGAGTTCAAGGACAGCCTGTCTACAAAGTGAGTCCAGGACAGTCAAGGCTACACAAAGAAACCCTGTCCTGTAAAATAAAAAAAAATGATTATGAATTGCTAATTTCCTGGACACTTTGCATCACTATAAGAACATATTGAGGCCAATGGCTAGAAATTTACCGGCTGGAACTAATAGAGGGCTCATGCTACTGATTGCTATGGGGACAATTAGATGATGAATAGAGGCAGATTCTAAGAAAAGGATGCAAACTCTACCTGGTATCCATGACTTGTAACATCTCATCACAGTATTCAATGTAAACTAAGTCTAAAAATATGAGCCAATTTTTATCACTTGTGGAGACTTTGAAAAACTATACTATAGTACACTAAGTCTAAAGTCCAACATTTCCCTTTGGTTCTTTAGTAAGTTCTATTTCTTTAATGGTACATGATTTGCCCTAGTGTTTCATTCTTGATATCTGAACTTACCCTAGGCTATGGTAACTTTTTTTTAAAAAAATGTATCTATTCAAGAGATTGCATGGCCTTTATGAAATCAAGCATGTTGTTATTGATGTTCCTACAAAGTTTTGGGACACTAGCCCAAGGGACAGGTCCCATGAAAGTCTGCACCTACCAGGAAACGGGGATAGAGGTGAGGACATCCTATTGAGACTCTAGATGAGGAAAATATAGAGGATAGGCAAGTAGGGGGACCCAGAGGGTCCTAGAAACCTACAAGAAGAACATTATGATGGCTAGATCTGAGCCCAGTGATTCTGCTTGATCTAAGGCACCATCCATGGACAAAACGGGCAGTCATCATCAAACCCCTACCCAGATCTAGCCAAGGGACAGAACATTCTCCACAGCTAAGTGGAGACTGGGGACTGACTTTCACAGGATCTCTGGTGCCCAATATTTGGCCATGTCCCTTTGTTGGGGAGGCCCAATGGCACTCGGAGGAAGGATAGCGGTCTACCAAGAAAAGACTTGATACCTTAGCACCATATTCAGGGGGAGGAGGTCCCCCACAGCCACCGTCATAGGGAAGGGGGATTGGGGTGAAAGTGGGAGGGAGGGAGGATTGGGAGGATGCATGGGATGGGATAGAAAATGAGATGTAATAGGAATTATTTTTAATTTTCAATAAAAATGTGTTATTATTAAAAAAAGAATTTGATGTACAAATATATTTCTATGAATAAATTTATTGTGGATATAAAAAAAATAAAAATAAAATAAATAAATAAACTACGTTTTAAACTTATGACCCTAACCTCTTGCTGTACTTCCGTGTTCTATTAACTTATGGCTTTCTATAGATCTGAGTTTCTGCTCTGCTCTGTCTCTGCCTCTCTGTCTCTTTATCTCTGTGTTTCTCTCTCTCTCTCTCTCTCTCTCTCTCTCTCTCTCTCTCTCTCTCTCCTCTCTCTCTCTCTCTCTCTCTCTCTCTCTCTCTCTCTCTCTCTGTCTCTCTCTCACTTTCTCTTCAAATTTTGTTTGAATTATTTCCATCCTGCTTTCCAGGTGACTGTCCCTGAATGAGTGGGTGCCTACGTCCCTGTGCTTTCTCAGGAGCTCCCACTTCTCACACTCAACTCTCCACTCCCACCCATCCAAGCCCTTCTCCCTCAGTGTTCTGAGCCTTCACTCTGACCCATGCATGGTCTCTGTTATTTTTCCTTCTCTCCTTTTCAGCCAGTTTTCAAGTGAGGTGGGTGAAATGTTTTTAGTAGGCAACTGATGTGGGGTGGCTTGTGAGATGTCTAGATGAGGAAATCTTGGCTTTTCTATACTGTTAACATAAAAATAGTTAAAGCTCCATGTGGGAAAATAGGCAATCAAGAAAAGCATTGCTTCTCCTGAAGTACAAGCAGGGCAAGTGTAGAAACCAAGATGCCCATAGTAATAATAATAACAACAGCAATAACGATGCTTTTGTTCACTCTACAACTGACAGAACTCACAGGAGCTTTGGTAGTCAGCTGACTCACTGTATGCTGCCACTGTTTTATTTGGTGTGTCAGGTTTGGGGAAATGGTCACTTATCATTGGTAAACCTCTATAAATTTGGAAATAGAGTTTATCTTTATTTTGGAACCTTCAAATGAAGGGCTCTCTTATATGCTCATATTACCATGAATATATAACAAAACACAACCAGCTGTGCCAAATATGAAGGTTGCCAATGTGTACTTCAATCTGGATTTGTTCAAATCGGGGGCTCTGTGCTCTGTTAGCAGGAACAGCTCCACTGGCTTGGCACAGAGTGAGTGACTTCATTTATACTCACCAGTTCGCTGGCGGGCAACTCGTGTACCTGCTGTGAGAACTTGATTTGATGTGGGCCCTGTCCCAATGCCTGTAGTTCCTGGAGACCTTCCCTGATATTGCACCTCTGAACTTCACAACCCATGTTGAGTGAGTGTTCTCTCTCTCTCCTCTCTCTCTCCTCTCTCTCTCCTCTCTCTCTCTCTTGGTTCTTCATAGGCAAGACAAATTTTACAAGAGTTTTACAATCTGGCTACTCTTTTGTTGATGTTCTTAGTAGTCTTTTCTGCTTTAGTTATTTAGTCATTAGTTAGTTGTCATGGTACTGCAAGCTCCTTTTCCTTTGTGAATGGCTCCACTTCTGATTGACCTTGAGCACAGCACTTATGATGGTATATTAGGAGGAGATCTGTTAGCAATACTGGACCTCAAGGCTTAGAGCCCTGGGCTCAGGATATAGCTCAGTTGGGAGAGTAGCTTCTCATCATGTACTGAGCCTGGGCTCCATCCCCAGGACCACACAAAATGGTCATGATGATGCATATTTCAATCCCAGGACTAGTGAGGTAGAAGCAGGAGAACGAGACGTTCAACATCATGCTAAGCTTAAGCTACATGAGAGTTCAAGGCCAGCCTGGGATGTAGAAGTCCTCTCTCAAAAGAGCAAAAGCATGACAGAAAAACAAAACATTGTTCTCTGGGAAAGAGAGAAAGAGCTACTTAAGAGCAAACATGAAGGAATAGTCCAACAGTTTGATAATTTAATTATTATGAGCTCTTCACCAAATAAGTAGACCTCATGCAAAATTGTAGAGCTCCACTTGCATTATTTATGAAACAACACAGTAAGGTGTAATGAGGAACACGTTGTCTTTGTCTTACAACACTGGAATATAATAGCATGTGGATCACACTGGAGAGCTAGTAAGAGTGGAGGTGGAATAAATGAATCCTAATGTGCCTGAAAGTGGCCAGACCTCAGTCACCCTGCCTGAGTTCCAGTCCAACAATACAGACCTTCTGATCATACTGGGCCTTTGTATAGAGGTCAATAAACAGAGGTTATAGGCCTTTCATAATCCTTCTTTTCAGATAAACATACATATTGTAACTGCCAGAAACTACATTTCAGAAGATAGACACGGATTACTATGACTCTATATTTCCTTGCTCTTGCATTTTCTTGGATAATCCTGATGATTTAAGATCAGAAACTGTTTTGTGGAATTATCCTAGTCTGGATTTGATTAGACTGGGTTGCGGCTGTTGGGCAGTCACTGCACAGAAGTAATTAAGTGGGTGTGTGCTTCTTGCACCCTGTCACTACCACCCAGTCACAATCAGCTTCCCAGCTGGTTCTTATACTGTTGTTAAGAAGACAAGAGCTGAGGCTGGAGAAATGGCTTGTCTTTCAAGAGCACTTGTTGTTCTTGCACTAGGACCTCGGGTTTGGGTCCTAGTGAACGCATGGCTGTTCATCGCTGTCTGAAATGCAAATTCTATGGGCTCAGACTTCTTATGACCTCCATGGGCACGGTACATACGTGGTAAACATAAGGCAAATCTCCAAACACATGAAATAATAGTAATGAACTTAAAATAATAACAGCAGAACATTTCTACTGCTGAGTTATCCTCTGCCCCTCAGAATGTGATCTGGTTCCTGGGGAAGTAAACTTAAATAGTAAAATAGCCCTTTAAATCTTTAACTGAGTCATATTTGAATTAACTCATAACTTGTCATATTATCAGGCAGATCAAATCTATCATTATTTTATCTATCTTGATAATTAAATTACTTTCTTCCTAATAAAATAAACTCCATCCTGAAGCTTTCCCAATTATTCTTTGATCCTTTGTCACAGATCAAATAATACATGCTCCTCTTGAATATATTCTGATGATATCAAATTTGAACCATCAGACACTTATTATTATGTGGTTCCCTTGAGACAAGGCATCTTGGATCCATAATCTAGAGAGGGCAAACTTGACTGAGACATCAGAGGTGTCTTCTCAGAAGACATTGAGAAAAACATGTAGAAACATGGACACAAAAAGCCAACACAAATATCTAGTGTCTTTCAATGCTTATAATTTGTGTTAGCTCCAAATACCAAAAGACTTAGAAAAACTCTGCTTCTGGGCAGTAAATAAAAGGTTAAACCAAGAAGAGACTTGATATCCTATGAGCATATACAGGGGGAGGTAATCCCCCTCAGGAACAGTCATAGGGGAGGGCAATAAGGAGAAAATGGGAGGGAGGGAAGAATGAGAGGATACAAGGGATGGGATAACCATTGAGATGTAACAAGAATAAATTAATAAAAAAAAGAAAAAAAGGTTAAAGATAGGAATGAATGCTTAACTTCTCTTCAATTGATACCATAACATTAGCATCAGTCAATACATCAGATATTTTCCCACTACAAAGTACAGATCACATTTGGTAATGTGCCCCAATGTCACACAAGAAGACGTAATGAAAGCCCAGAATTTTGCTAGCATCTTAGTGAAATTATTATCCCTTAACTGGACATTAAACTCTTTATTTAGTTTATACTTGGTCTGAGAATGCTCTATCAGGATTTGCAATACCATTCTGAAACATTTCCAGGACACTAATCTTTGTGAGGAGCACAGTTACTGAGCGTGAAGCGATCCCATGAGAACCCACCTGTGGGAAGTCCTGTGAAAGTGATACTGAACCCAGTGCCTTGTGGGATGGGCCGCCAGGCCCACCCTGAGCAGCAGTAGCCAGACTGTCAGATTTACGAGACAGCGCAGGTATAAACAGAATTGGGCAGTAGTCAAATATGGCCCTTCCATCTTTCCTCTTTCTGGAACAGTGGTTAAAACCTGAGCCAGTGACCATGGGGATGTGTAATGCCTTGTGCCAGCAATGAGAGCCAGACAATCATTAAAGTGGCTATAAACAAGGCAGGATCAAGCATGGGACAGGGCTGTGGGGCCCTCCTATTAGACAGTCTGGAGGGAAGCCAGAGTCACCCCTCATGTGATCTTGCCCTGGAGTTCACCTCAGCAACTGTGCCTGGTAGTGAAGGGAAGCCATTGCCCTTGTAGGTGGGAGCGACAGCAGAGAAGGCACAAAAGAGCAGTCCCAGCACTAATTAGAAAGGATACATGCAGGGACTTACACTTCTTCCCAGCTCCCTGTACTGCTTCGCATCTCTGTACTTATCCACAACCCTGACTCTTGGCTCCTTTTAATAGGTACCTTTGCTGACTAAAGAAATAAATATATCTTGACTTTGTGCAAGTAACATAAAGAAGCCTACTTACAATCATAAAAGTTTTGTACAGTTATTAAACATTTCCCTGGGCTTGTTTTTTGTTTGTTTTTTGTTTTTGTTTTTGTTGTTGTTGTTGTTGTTGTTGTTGTTGGGACAGAGCATGCCAGTGCAACCCTGGAGTTTATCTCCCAGGAGTCACTACACCAGCACAGGAAAGTGACTTAAGATAAAGGAGACAGAAAACATAAATTCCTAGCCCAGGCCCAGAGATTACAGGGCTCTCATGTTATCACAAGTATAAGGCCTCTGGCAGAATGATAGTTTATGAAGTTGAGGCTCAGGCACTGTCACTGACATAGACTCCTTCCACAGGAACACCCGCTCAGGGATTCACTACTAATTTTTATGTACTGTAGCTCTGAAATAATGTCCTTAAGTTGGATACATGCCAAGCTCCCAAAGTAATATAGAATTTTAAAACATAATTTCCCTTGTTGGGGCAGGCCAGTAATCCCAGCAAGCCAGGAGGATGGGGCTCAAAGTTCTAAAGCCCCAGACCTGGTTGGGATGCAGTGTTAGAGTGAAGACAGCCTGCATTACATCAGCCAGAGTTTGTCTCAAAATTTAGAAATTTAAAAAAAAAAAAGTCATATAACTTAGGGGTAGAGAACTTGAACAGTATGGCAAAGGCCTTGGGTTCCATGACAGTCTCTGATTTTCTCTTAAGTTTAACTGCCAAATAATTCACTCACTTGTTCAGTCAAAAGCTGAATTAGTGACCCAAATCATGAGATGCCATACTCGAATGCCAGGGGTCAAACACACAGAACATATTTATATTCTGGTAGAAAAGAGATACAGAGACACAAATTGAAGCAATGTGAAGCTAAGTTTATCATACATGATGCTTTCTGACCCAACACACAGAGGGATGTTAGCAGGCACAAGCATTCAGTCTGCAAGTGGTGAAGAAGTCACCGGAAACTCCAGAGAACTTTGAGTTGCTTCTCTTCCTTGGAGAGAGCTGTCTAGGTTAACTGTATTTCTCTGAAGACAGGACATAATGGGCAAAAAGACAGGAAACATTTGGAAAGACTAACTTTGTTTAAACTGAAAAGAAAAATGGTTTGTCATATTTCAGTGTCACACTGTGTTTTGAAAGCCTAAGGACCTTTCTTAATCCATCTGTGGGAAGGCATAAAATGCCACCTGCATTTAGCTGACTCGGGTGGTGCTTGGCCCCGTCAGGTCTCTCAGTGTGATTGTGGCTGTGGAGAATCTTCCGCTACAGCACACACAAATGCCTTCCGTTCTTCCTCCGAGGTCTTAAACTGAATTTGAAGCTAGAACAACCCAACATCAAGTTTTAAAGAGTGCAATGCAGCTGATTTTGCTAATCTTTGACTAACAATGGTATCAATAAGTCAGATCATGACTTCCTTTAGGTTAGGCATCCGGTAAGCTTTAAATGCCTTCAAAATAAGCTATGTATGTTGTAAAAACAGCAGCTCCTATACGGACACATTGGTGGGTGTAGGGTCAAAGCAAAGCCATGTGGATAATTGCTCAAAGGACAGAATTAAATACGTTTTTCAAAGCACTTCTCACTATCTCAGTTTTCCAGAGAAATGCCACATCCTCTGTGAACTTCTGCTACATGAACAGCAGGGGTATCTCACTGAAGCAGATATCGTTTGTGTAGAAGCAAGCTCAGTTAATTGTTTGTTCTGGAATTACAAAATCAGTGGCTAACGTGTCAGGAAACAGGCTGAGCCAGGATTCACAGTAAAAATGGTGGTCTCCTAGGTTAAAAAAAAAAAGAACGCTGGGAAGAAAGTGCTGTCTTGGAACTAAAACCTATATGAGCACAGGGCTATGAGGACAGAGCCCTGTGCTCTGCTGAGAGAGGGAGATCTGAGTCCCCAAAGGGAAGCCGCGATGTCTGCTGTGTAGTAACAGACACATCAGACAAGGAAGGAAGTGGGTTCCTTATGGAAAGAAACAGAACTAGATGTGGCAGGAAATCCTGGTGAAGGCCAGTGTGCTCCTGGGTGCTGGCTGCCCCGGCCCTGAGCTGAGACTTGGCCAAGTCAGGTGCCAACAAGGCTGGGAGGGTTCACGGATCTCAGACTCTGAGTTCAAAACCAAAACCTGTGGATAGCAGAGAGAAAGCTAGTCTGGGAAGCAGAACCATTGGAAAAGCTGCACTTTGTGTTAGAAGGAAAGTTAAGTGTGGAGAAAGGGGTAAACAGATGTGAGATAGGCCACAAAAGTCCTTCAAAGGACAAGTACAAGTAGGGTTGGTTAGTGCACTCAAGAACAGGGGGGACCAAGGGAGCGGCGATGACGGAGGCATTCTTTTTTTAATTAATTTTTTTTATTAATTTATTCTTGTTACATCTTAATGGTTATCCCATCGCTTGTATCCTCCCATTCTTCCCTCCCTCCCAGTTTCCCCTTATTCCCCTCCCCTATGACTGTTCCTGAGGGGATTTCTTCCCCCTTTATATGCTCATAGGGTATCAAGTCTCTTCTTGGTAACCTGCTATCCTTCCTCTGAGTGCCACCAGGTCTCCCCCTCCAGGAGACATGGTCAAATATGAGGCACCTTCTTTTCTGAAGGCAACTTCTGCTTTACAGGAAGAATTCGCTGACACCGTCTGCCAACTAAGATTTGGGGATCACTTTATTCCACTTCGAATTCGACAAGAAGCCTAGACACTCCCACTTTTGAAAACACGAGTTTGATTTTTCCTCGAAGAATGTCAATAAAATTTAAAATGCCTACCTAAAAATCTGTAAGTTGATTATTTCATTTTCATCCTTCTCTTTCTCTTTTTTTTCTCTGCTGACTCAGCAGGCAACGGAAAGAGTTGGAAAGAAAGAGAAAAACTACATATATTTAGCAGTTTAGAATGGAGGGAGATGTTAATATCTGCTAAAGCCCTGGAAATTCATTCTACTTATATGGATTTACTGTGGAAATTTCATGTGAAGACACAGCACACACAGAATGAGAAGAGAAACTGATCCTTGTAGCAGTGTTTTGATGGCTTCCCAGTGGTTGATTCAGAACAATATTGAAATCAATAAGAATGGGATAAGAATTTAGTTGTAATCTGAATAAATTAATTAAAAAAAAAAAAGAACCTACTTCAACTCCAACCTATAAAGACTGCCTAGATAAGTCACAGAATTAATACACACCAAGATATTTTTCAAATGTTCACCGATTTTAGTACATTTTTATATGCTGAGAAAAACAAAAATCGAAGAGCAAAAAGTAAAAATAGACACTGAAAACCAGAATCTTCAGTACTCTACTGTTTCACAAAAATGACGGCGTTTTAGAGTCCTAGCTTAGTCAGGACAAACTTTTACCCCCACAAACTCCAGCAAAATCTAACTGAAAGCACTCTCAATGCTTAAGGCACATTCAGAAGTCACAGTGTGGGGTTGGGGCTCGGGGAGCAGTGGAGGCTCTGCTTCCTTCAAGGGACTATGGGAAGAGCCTTTTCTGTCTACTTCAGGCCCCTGCGCTGCCTCTGTTTCTGACTAGCAATCTCATCAACAAACTTCCCTCTTTTGCTTCCCTGTGTATCTTTGTGATGAGGGCCTCAGAACAAGAGAAACCAACCTTTTAGTCCGAGAGTGAAAAACTGGAACTCAAGTGAAATGAGGCTTGCCTCCCAGAAGCAGCTGGGATTGCCTGTCTCTGGGCTTTAACCCACAGCCACTGACTCTATGGGTGAGAGCAGATCAGGTTGCCCACATCTGCAGCAGGTCTTCCCTCTTCGGTTGCTTTGAGACATGCCAGCCATCTCTGGCAACACTGTGCAGGCAGACATAGACATGTGCTTTACTAATTTCCTAAGTGTCTTAATCCAAAATCAGGTTGAATTCCAACCCAACAAGCATAGAGGTTTTTGTAAGGGTAACATTTCATAGACTTTTTTTTTCCTCAATATGGACAAATTTTGAAAGAACTCTTTTTTTCCCCCAACCCTGAAAACAGATTTATGAATTCTTTGAATAGGTAAGAAAATTCATTTGTACATATTTACTCCTATCCTGAAATTTCTTTTTATCATGACAATATTCTATATTTTTCAATAAGGAAAAAAATGTAGTCTAAATACAGAATAACTGAAAATTTTGAATTGAAATTAAGGCCCTTGTTAGAATAGCTGAAGAGCTGCCTTTGAACACCCTAGTGCATGCAAAACAAATGGTGCAGAGGAAGTGGTCAGGGAATCTTGGAGGCCATCTTAGGGAAAGAGTAAGTTAGTTCAATTAAGCTTCATTCAGTAGCTACATCTTTATTGCTGCAAAATAACAGAAAATTGAATTTCCAAAGATCACAATGCTCAAAATCCTTCTCTGTTTTAGAGCCTTGGATTAAGGCAGCTCATGGGTCCCCTGTCAAAAGCATTAACCCCGCATGGCAGGGGAGAAGCTGCCCTCCCTCCCTTAGCACATCATGGCCATGGCCAGGCTTATGCCATCTGGGAGGTCTCAACAACACCAAGGGGGAGCAGTGTTCACTGCAGAAAGCCAGAAGGTTCTGCTGAGCCACAGAAAGTGCTCCTAGTGTGGTCTTAAGTGAGAGCAGTGACTTGTAGACTGGCTTTAATTTGTAGATGGGATTTTCTCTTTAACTCATGTGACATTTGGGAACTCCCAGGAATAATCGATGGGGTTTTGTCATGAATAGGAACTTTCCTAAGATTAATGACATAATATGTTTTCACAGCTACTAAGATATATGGTTGCATTTTCCTAAAACAAGCCTTAAGATATTCTATCTCTACATAATCCTGTACTTTCTGTGTATAGTTAGTGAAAAGGAGTCAAATGCATTCTGAATCTGACTCTTTAGAAAAGCGGTGGGTTCTCCATTGTCCACAGGTTCTTCACATTTAATTAAGTAGTGATTAATTCCTAGGCTCCAATCCTAGTCCACTTGCACTGACCCTGATCAAAAGGTTGCAGAGGCACAGAGAACTTCCTTCCTCAGAGGAAATAAAGATGGGTTCCGAAGTACTGGTTTACCACTCTGGTGCTAATTGGTCAGGCGTGGGTACCATTCTTACTTGGGAACGAGAGAAAAACAACATTCCTTTCAGTCTGATTCTTGTATCCAAAACACATGGTGGCCTCAGGGAAATTGGGGCCCAAGAAACTACAAGCCCATGAGATATGGAAGACACAGTGTTTGAGCAGACTAAGCTGAAAATGGTGTCACTTTGTTACACTAAATAAAATCCCTGGGGTCCCTTACCAAAGTCAACATTCAACCCATCCTTTATTGTAGAAGTTATGAGTAAGTTTCATTTGGAGATAATAAACCTCACAATGGAATCAACTGTGAGACACAAACATAAGTTTAGAAATAAGAAATGTTGAGATACAGGAAGAATCTGTGTTTCATTATCCTCAGGAAAATTAGATTAGCAGCTTGGTGTTGTAAGATAACAGCTTCATTTTCCCCAGTCTTTGGGGCACTGCAGAATACAGAGCAATAGAGATGGAACCCGGTTAATGCACGCTTACCACAGCTCACTCTCATCTTGAGGCACTTCCTGTGAGCACGCCCCTCATTCACTGGCTGGCTTCCCGTAGAAGCCTGCCCACCTCCCTGTGTTATCAGAGGAGCCTACGTCTTCATTGAGTCTGCGCCACATGCTCTTGCCTGGGCAGCCATTTCATTTCCTATCTCGGAGGGAAGACTTAATCATTCAGGCTCCGGGAGCACGTACGCAAGTGGCTTTCCACTTTCCAAGAAGCATCCCCCTGGGACAGTCTGGCTCCAGCCTCCTCAGGAACGAGATCAGCATAGCGTTTGTTGGTGCTGAAGGTTTCTCAGCAACAAAGACGACTCTGAATCTGGTTTCTCCCCTTCCTGCTTCATTCCTCTGCCCTTGAACCATCAATCTTGTTTCTTTCCGCTTTAGCTGAAGCCCACAGCACTAATGTGCTGTTTGTGCCACTGAAAACAGCTCTAATGTTGGTTCCGTGGTAGCAACCACTTTGTAGGCAGTGGCAGGTGCTTAACAGCCCAAAGCTTGATTTTAATTGTTGCACGGTTGTGTCACAGGCCTAGATATTGGCTCAGGTTTTGAAATTCTGCAGCGTGTTTGCAAATCCTAATATTTATCACTTATGATGGGAACACTGAAGGTTGTCTAAGGAAGCTCCGGACAGACAAATGGTGACTGACTGAGCGAATTTGTGTCTGCCGTACAAAGGATGATTGTTTTCCCTGTGAACAAACATCTAACTTCAAGAATTAGTTAGTTAGGTAGTTAGGTAGTTGTGAACCGTTAAAATTGTGGGGAGTTGCTGTGTGACTAAATGTAGGCTCAATTTTCTTAACAATTATATTTCATTATGAAATTATCATACAAGTGTACCTTTTTTATAACCCGACTAGCACACCCCTAAGTAAAAGGGAACTAAAGAACACAAAAACGAAACCTTCTGGGTATCAGTTCCCAGGAACGACTCTCCTTGAGCCATCAGCAAGATTTCTTCTGCTGGAACCTGGAGCAACTGGAACCAGAGCCTCAGGCAGAGCCCAGAGCAGCAGCCAGAGCCCACAGCCCACTGGAGCGGTTCTCTTAAGGAGCATCTCCAAAGCCAGCGATGAAGAGCCACTCAGTCCCAAGTCTCCAAAGACCATGCCTCCTGTTTTTGCCTCACATTTATATCTCCTCTCAGAATTTGTTCAAGGATGCTTTTCAGCTGGTAACAGCCAAGCTCCACGACAAAGTGGTTTGACTTCTAAGGAGATAAACATCACCTGTTCTCTCACAACTCTGTTCCTCATCTCACACTGGGGATCTAAACAAAAACATGTTTATCTCTCCTTCAACTAAATATCCTTGCTCCTTTACTTTTTGTCTTTTCTTTTTCTTTTTCTTTCTTTTTTTTTTCCATAGCTGAGGACCAAACCCAGGGCCTTGAGCTTGCTAGGGAAGCACTCTACCAGAGCTCACCTCCAACTCCTCCTTGATCCTTTACATACATGGCATCACTAGGGTCCTGAGGATACTGGGGTTTGCTTCCTGTGTATCTCTGAAAGCCACTTCCCGCTGTTGTGTTTTAAAATACTTACTGTGTATGGGAGATTTTCCACAACTGTTAGATAAAATAATGGATGTCTCAGGCTCAGCAGAAAGGAAGCTGAGATCTGGCCTTCAGGAGAGTTCATTCAGGAGAGTTCTGAGTGCCACTGCCTGAGAGAGCCACAGTAGGGGCCTGGAGGTTGCAGCAAACCCTCAGGTCTGAAGTACAAAGAGTTCTTCCGGTCCTTTAAGATTCTTTGTTTGTGCAGCCCTGTGCCAGCACGTTAGGATTTATGGAGGAAGAAAGACACTGGATAAGAAGGTCTCTTGTGAGAAACAGAGGAAAGAGGGCAGTCTCTAGGGTCCTTGCATTAGGGACACAGCTCTTTGCAAAGCTGTAGGTCAAGCCCTGCACTCTGCCTCTGTGCCTAGAGAGAGGGTGCAGGATGTGGCCAGAATGAGGGACATAAATTATTTGTCCCTAACAACAAAAGTGAGCATAAAATTAGTGAAAGAGATAGCAGATAGAAAGATGGAGAAGGGCTTTCTTCATGTCGGGAGGATGGGTCAAGGCCAAGTGGAAAGTGGGATTCAGTCCACCCTTTTTACATTCACTCTCACAAGACTATGGCTCACTCAACAATGCTGTGATGGTCAAAACCTTAAAATTCACCAATTTAGCGGTTGGTTAACAAATGAGGAATAAATCAGTAAGATCCACATTTGTAATTCAGCTTTTTATGAATTGCGGTATATTCACTGTCATAACCCTGAGTTTCACAAAGACATCCTCATGTAAGTATATAGTTGCTTGGAGCACAGTCTCCCGTGTAGTCCTGATCTCCTTTCTCCCCTCCCTTAGGCCTGTATTTATTCAACTCTTCATTCATTAAAAGCCATGATTATGAACATTTTCCAAATATCTAAGAATCAGTCATCATTATCAATATTTTAAACTATATTCTAACTAGCATACTCCTTACTTTCATTAAAGAATGATCTGTTTCTTTAAAACTGGTCTGGACCATGGACTGTCAAATTTAGGATTTTAAAATGAAGTGATTTTTTTAGTTACATACTCAGCATAAACACTGATTACATAAAATATGGTTATTGGGCCAAACAAGAAAATCTTGGTGATTTCTTTTTGGACTTTATTCACATCAAAATGAAATACTATTATAATATATTATAAAATTATGTTAATATCCCTCTGTGGTATGGAAAATTATTCACAGTCTATTGCTTTAAAGCCAGAAGACCGCCTCCAAAATGATTGAGCATAGGATAAAATTCAAAAGTTTTATAACTCTGATAATCAATAGAAATATAAGTAAACAATCTTAAAACTCAGTGTTGAGTTAATATCTAGCCAGTGGTAACAGGTTTATAAACAATTGCTTCTTCAGGGGTTATAAAATCCACATCACCTTCCTCAACTCTACAGTACTGCTGTTGTTGAAAAGCAAACACTAACCTGCGTATGCGGTAGAGCTGACCTACACTATATCAATGGTGTGAGTGGTTATTGCTGACTCAGATTCTTTGAGTGTCACATCAGCCCTATTACTACATGTGTTACAGAGATGTAGAACTACTTCTTAGGAAAGAGCCAGGAGCCTGGTGGCAAGACAGGGGAGAAATAGCCCATACTAGAGTGCAGGAAACCTGCAGCTCACAATGCAGTTGTGTAAGCAGGACCAGGATGAAGGGCTCAGATGCTGTTTTCCTTCGCTGGCCTCTGAGGAGGTCAAATGACCCCTCAGACCACCCACATTCAAGTAAGCCACACATGACACAGCTCCTAGGTGATCTAAATTGAGGTCTTGCAATGCCAGTATCTGACTCTATCACTTAACATCCTGAGCAAATGAAAGAAGGGGAGCAATGAATGAGGCTCGGGGAAGGACAAGTGACAGGGTGCTCCCCATGTACCTAACTCACTCAGTGATCTAAACCCAATCCAAAAATCTGCAGGAGACACTGCCTTCCCAAGTAACATTTAACTTTCCTTGTACTTCAACATTTTTTAAAATAAAATATCAGAGTGACAGTTGGTATCTACAACTTGGCATCTCTGAGTACAGTGCAGTTAGACAGGATGTCCAAATCCAACTCCTTGTCTTTACTGGTAATTTCTAAACACCCAAAAGAATCTTTGACATGAAATTATTATTTTCTCTTTCTTTCTTTTTTCTTTCCTTCCTTTCTTTCTTCCTGCTTTCTTGCTTTCTTTCCACTGAAGTATATTTGCTTCTGTTTCCATAAAAGCCTTAATATACACTTTTAACACTGCAGTTTAAACCCAAATGACCATTTTTACATAAATCTCGCTCGCTTGCTCACTCTCTCTCTCTCTCACTCTCTCACCACACACACACACCACACCACACACACTATACACACACACCACACCACACAGATACATACTCACACACATACTCACACACTCACACACACCCTATCTGTCTTGTTTGTTCTCTATCTCCTGTTCTCTCTCTCATTCCTGTCTTGTTCAATCTCCTTTCCTTGCTCTGCCTACCCCCCTCCCTACCCCCCTCCCATGTCTCCACTCTGGGACAACATTTTGCTCTTCCCCTTCCCCCCAATAAACCTCTTACTCTAGAAAAAATTACATTAGAGTTTTAAAAATATCCATTATTGGCTGCAACTGACTCAGTACTACAGAGCTACCCGACTCCATTTTGTTACTCTGTGAACCTGTGCTCAGGCTGCTGCACTGAGTATATGTGGCAGCACGCACTGTCTAGCGGCATGCTGTAACTGGGTGTGAGGCACCATAAGATGCCAGTGTCTCATTCCGCAACTATGAAACCACGTTCCTCAGTGAGTTGCACACTCGCGCTTCCAAACCACGTTTTCCTCCTTGAAGTTGTGGAGTGAGTGCAATGTGTGTCTCTGTGTTCCAACAGATTCCCCACAGAAAAAGGTAACGGTGGGGTAGCGACTGTGGTGAATGCGAATGCATGAAGAAAAGGCTGGTGAAAAGAAGAGGATAGCCCGAAAGAAAAGACCTGAGCTCCAAATGATGGCTCCTGTTTTGAAATACAGATGATGTCATTTCCTTCAAAACAATTTTGCCTTTTATTTTCCTAGGTCGTATTTTACTAAAGAAATCCATAAAAAAAAAAAAAAAAAAACTAATGTTGACCCATTGTAAAAATAAAATGTTTGCCTTCTCAACCCACTTACCAATAAACTACTTGTTTTCCATCACATAGAGCTTTTTTTAAAAAAAAAGACTCCAAAAATGAAACATTTTGCAAAATGCCAAATGAGATGGAAAAACAGTGTGTAAAAGGATACAGTGCAAAGCACTGATTTGGGACATCACAGGCATATATTCTTTTGTTGAAGAATCTGACAAGTATCTCCTCAGACACAATTCAGCAGAAAAATGATTGAAAAGAAAAATGAAGGCAGCTGGAAGCCAAGTAGAGAAACCAAAGCAAGTTGGGTTACCAAGAAACCAAAAACATGAAGACAAATACATACAATATTTAAGACTAAAAGTAGAATGCTTATTTAGTAAGACTGCAAATGTCTGAAATTAATTCTCTTCAGAGCACTCAATATTTCATTTCATGGGGGGGGGTGGAAATCACCAAGTCTGCATGGGAATGCGATGTTGCAAATCTGAGATCATTGGTTTAATTCCACTGTAAAGGCACAGCAGAAGCTAGTTAATGAGGCAAGAGAATGGGCCGCAGACTTCTCTATACATGCTCCTTAATAAATATGTAGAATGCTGCATCCTTGAAACTGTGATTCAGTGAAAATACATGTTAAATGAGATATATGAAAAAAAAAGAGAGTATAAGAAAGTAAATTTAAAAGTCATTGATTTTCATTATGCCTTTAAAACAGTATTTATATTAAAAGAGAAAAACATTATTGGCATAACTTTGTGTCAAAGGATGCTCACTGAGAGTGCGGTTATAGGTTACATCAAGTCACAACTCAAGCTATTTTAGCTAAATACGCCTACCACAATCTCATTTTTAACATATATCATACACCAGAAATATTAGAAAACTTTCAAAATCACATGCAAAAAAGTAATTCACTAAAATGTGGCCCATATTCTTCCAGTTTCTTCTACACAATATGATGTTGTTGCTTTGGGCTTTTGTTGTAATAATATTTAATTTGTATCTGTATGGAACACCATGCAACTACAGGGTTTTTTTTTTTTCACTAAAGCTTTCATTGTAGACATTTGCCATATTATTGTTGATGAAGTTTTTCTGGTGACTATAAACTCCTACTTTGTTAATATATATATAATAAATAATGCTTTTATTTCCATAGTATTAGATATGCTCTTCTCTATGACTATTTTAGTACATATAACCCTCTCTAGAATACATTAGACATATACTATAAAAACAGAGCATCCTTTAGAAGTCGTAGATGTTTATATGCATATATATTAGTATAACATTTATAGGAAGTAGGTCTGTAAAGTATAGGTTATATTAAGTACTGCAGGATATTTAACAGCATAGATAGAGAGACCATTGCTAACACCTGACTCTGCTGTCTCTGAGTGGTAAAGGAGATGAGGCATTGATCATACAGACCTTCTCAAAGGACATTTTTATAATTAAATATTTGTTTACTCACTTTATATCCTCCTCCTCTCCTCCCAGTCCCAACCTCCCTCCCTTTTCCCCCTTTCCCCCTCCCCTACTTCTCAGGAAAAGGAGGCCCTCCCCCACCAACCCATCCCAGCTCATCAAGTTGCATCAGGACTGAGCATGTATTCTTCCCCTGTTGCCTAGTGAGGCAGCCCAGCCAGGGGGAAGTGATCAAAAGGCAGGCAACAGACTTCATGTCAGAGACAACCCTATTCCCCTTACTGGGGGACTCACATGAAGACTGAGCTGCCCATTGGCTACATCTGTGTAGGGGGCCTAGGTCTAGTCCATGCTTGGCCCTCCGCAAGCCCCTCTTGGCCCTGGTTATTTGTCTCTGTTGATCTTCTTGTGGAGAGCTTGTCCCCTCCAGGTCCTTCTATTCATCCCCCCCACTCCTCCACAAGGCTCCCTGGGCTCTGCCTAATGCTTGTCTGTAAGTCTCAGCATCTGTTTTAATCTGCTGCTGGGTGGAGCCTTTCAGAGGACAGAAATGCTAGGCTCTTGTCTACAAGCATAGCAGAGTATCTTTAATAGTGTCAAGGATTGGCTCTCTCCCATGGAGTGGGTCTCAGGTTGAACCAGGAATTGGTTGAACATTTATGCAATCTCTGCTCTATCTTTTTAAGTGTGTTCTCTTCCCTTGTGGCCTGGCAAGGCAGTCCTGATAAGGGGAAATAATTGAAAAGCTGGCAAGAGAGTCCATGTGAGAGAGTCCCCACTCCCATTCCCAGGGGACCCACATGGACCCAGAGCTTCCCATTAGCGACATCTGGGGGCGGGGGGGGGGGGGCGGATAGGTCCAGTCCCTGCAATGTCCTTGGTTGGTTGGCTGTGAGTCTCAGCATATGTTTCGATTCACTGTTGGGTGGAAGACAACTCTGCTTGATTCCTGTCTGCAAGCAAACCAGAGGATTGTTAATAGTTCCATGGGTTGTATCTCTCCCATGTGGTGGGTATTGAGTTGGGCAAGACATTGCTTGGATATTGGCTCAATCTCTGCTCTATCTTTATCCATGCATGTCTTGTAGCCAGGGTAAGTTTTAGGTCCACGTTTTTGTGAGTGTGTTGGTGTTCCCCTCCCTCCACTAGGAGTCCTGTCTAGTTAGAAGGCGGCCTATTCAGTCTCCATGACCCCTGCTACTAGGAGTCTCAGCTAGAGTCACTCCGATATTCTCCCAAAACCCTACCCTGTCGTAGGTCTCTAGTTTGTCACAGAGATGCTCCCACCTACAATTTCTCTTCCCTTGGAAGGACCTCCCTCTGCCCTCCCACTCCACTCTCCCCAGGTCTGATCTCCACTCTCATTTTTCACTGTTCTCCCTCTATTCCTTGTTCCATTTCTTCAATTACTTCTGTTGTCTATCCGACTCCCCCTTCTGAGTGAGATTTAATCATCCTCCCTTGGGTCCCCCTTTTTATTTATCTTCTTTGGGACTGTGAATTATAGTATGATTATCCTGTACTATATGGCTAAAATCCACTTATAAGTGAGTACATATGACGTGTGGTTTTCTGGGTCTGGATTACCTCACTCAGGATGATCTTTTCTAGTTCCAACCTCTTGCTTGCAAATTTTATAATGTCCTTGTATTTAATAGCTGAAATACACAATTTCATTGTGTAAATGTACTACCATTTTGAAAAATCTATTCTTCACTTGAAGGGCATCTAGGTTGTTTCTGGATTCTGGCTACTACAAATGAAGCTTCTATGAACATAACTGAGCAAGTATCATTGTTGTATGGTGGAGCATCTTTCAGGTATATGCCCTGGAGGGGCATAGGTGGGTCTTGAGGTCTTGAGATTGATTTCCAAAGTGGTTGCACAAGTTTGTGCTGCCACCAGCAATGGAGGAGTGTTCCCGTTGCTCCACATCCTCACCAGCATGTGTTGTCATTTGAGTTAGCCATTCAGATGGGTGTAAGGTAGAATCTCAGAGTCCTTTTAACTTGCATTTCCCTGATTACTAAGGACTTTGAACATTTCTTTAAGTTTTTCAAGGCCATTCCAGATTCCTCTTTTGAAAATTCTGTTTAACCCTGTATCCCATTTTTTAGTTAGATTATTTAGATTGTTGGTGTTTTATTTCTTGAATTCTTTATATAATTTGAATATTAGCCCTTTGTCAGATGTAGGGCTGGTAAAGATCTTTTCCCATTCTTTAGGTTGCCATTTTGTTCTATTGACAGTGTCCTTTGCCTTACAGAAGCTTTTCAGATTCCAGAAGTCCCATTTATTAATTGTTAGTCTGAGCTGTTGCTGTTCTGTTCAGGAAGTTGTTTTCTGTGCCAGTGAGTTCAAAGCTGATCCTCTCTCTGTCCTCTAATAGCTTAATTTTGTCTGGTGTTATGTTGAGTTCTTTTATCCACTTAGGATTGAGCTTTGTGCAGGGTGATAAATATAAATCTATTTGCATTTTTGTACAAGGAGACGTCCAGCTAGACCAGGACCTAAGAAGGACAGGAAGTGATAGGCCAAGCTTCAAGGAAGGTTGGAAGAGTCAATACCTGGACAGTTGACAGTTGGAGAGAGAAGCTGCTTCCCGAAGAAGGATCATATTGGCAAGTGATTGTGATATTTGTAGGTTATGAGGCCATAGAATTAGAGCAGTTTATTTTAGTTTACTAGTAGATTAGTAGTAGTTTAGATTTTGCCCAGTATAGTGCTTGCAGCTTTAAAATACACTACAGTCTCATTGTATCAGTTATTGGCTTTCTAGGCCATACAGATAAGATAATTATAACAAATTGGTCACGTAGTTTCATTTTGTTGAAGATGCTTTCTTTTTTCTATTGTATAGTTTTGGCTCCTTTGTCAATAATCAAGTGTCCATAGGTGTGGGTTTGTTTCTGGGCCATTAATTAGATTCCATTGACCAACCAGTCTGTTTCTATTTAAATATCACACAATTTTATTAGTATTTACCTGCAATATAGCTTGAAATCAGGGATGGAGAAACCTCCAGAAGTTCTTTCATTGTATAAGGTTGTTAGAGATATTTTGGTTTTTATGTTTTTCCAATATGAGGTTTAGAATTATTCTTTCAACATCTGCAAATAATAGTTTTGATATTTTGACAGAGATTTCATTGAATCTGTAGGTTTCTTTTGGTAAGATGGCCATTTTTGCTGTGTTAACCCTATCAATCCATGAGCATGAGACATCTTTCCATCTTCTGATATCTTCTTTAATTTCTTTCTTCAGAGACTTGAATTTCTTGTCATACAGTTCTTTGATTTTCTTGGATAGAGTAACACCAAGATACTTTATATTATTGTGGCTACTGGGAAGGGTGTAGTTTCTTTAATTTCTTTCTTGGCTTGTTTGTATTTTGTATATAAGAGGGCAACTTTTTTTTTTTTTTTTTTAGTCTATTTTGTATCCAGCCACTTTGGTTGAAGGTGTTCATTAGGTGTAGGAATTCTCTGCTAGAACTTTTGGCATCAGTTATATATACTATCATATCATCTGTGAATAGAGATACTTTGGCTTCTTTCTTTCCAATTTGTATCCCACTTGATCTCCTTTAATTGTCTTATTGCTCTGAATATACTATATTTAAACTTTTGTTAAGAGTGTGGACTTGTTTTGTCCCTGATTTCTTTGGGATTGCATTAAGTTTCAATCTATTTAATTTGATGTTTGGTATAGACTTGCTGTATATAGGCTCTATTGTTGTTAGGTATGTGCCTTGTGTCCCTGATCTTTCCAAGACTTCTAACAATACGGGGTGTTGGATTTTGTCAAACACTTTTTCAGCATCTAATGAGATGATTGTTTTTTTTCTTTCAGTTTTTTTATATGGTGGATTATGTTGATGGATCTTCTTATATTGAACCACCCCTGCATGCCTGGGATGAATCCTACTTAATCGAGGTGGATTATATCTTTGATATGTTCTTGGATTCAGTTTGAAAATATTTTGTTGAGTATTTTTGCATCAATGTTCATAAGGGAAATTGGTCTGAAATTCTCTTTCTTTGTTGGGTCTTTGTGTATTTTAGGTATCTGGGTGGTTGTGGCCTCATAGAATGAGTTTGGCAATGTTCCTTCTGTTTCTATTTTATAGAATACTTTGAAGAGTAGTTCTGTTCTCTTCCCTAAGTTTTACATCTCTAGGATTTCCTCAGTTTGTGTTTTCTTTATTGATTCTATTTCCACTTTTGGATCTCGAATCATTTTACTTTTTTCCTTCACCTGTTTGATTGTAAGGTCCTGTAATTCTTTAAATATTTATTAATTTCCTCTGTAAAGGCCTCTATTTATTTGATTGTATTTTCCTATATTTCTTTGAGGGATTTATTAGTTTCCTCTTTAAAGACCTCTACTATCTTCATAAGCATAGATCTAAGGTTGTTTTCCTGTCTTTCAGTTGTGTTAGGATTCCCAGGGGTTGCTGTATTAGGATACTTCATTCCAGTGGTGTCATTTTGCTCTGGTTTTTGTCGATTGTGTTCTTATGCTGCCCTTTAGGCATCTGGTGTCCCTGGCATTTGGAATCAGCAGTGCTGCAGCTTGCTTTCTCTACAGTCACTTCACTCCTGGTACTTAGTCTCATCTAGGCAACACAATCTTAGGAAGGGACATTATATGCTCCTATTGTCTGGCTAATCTCCCTAGGTAGAACTATGGATCAGAAGCTGGGACCAAATCCCTCTTGTCAATGAACTGTCTCAGGTTACATGCGTGGAGTCTGGGGTCTAGATGCTGGAACTGTTTGTTTATGGAACTTGGAAATCATTCCAGTAGGTGAAATGCACCAGGTGCTGGGAATCTAAGAACATGTGTGTCTCTTGGACTTGGCAGTAGTCCACCAGGGGACTGGAACTGTGTGTCCTGGCTCCAGGGATGCCTCCTCTCATCTGGGAGAAACAGATTTTGGTGTTTTGGAGTCAGTCAGCAGTCAGGTTACTCAGCTTGGTACACAGTCTCTGATCTTCTGCTTCTCAGATACCATATGCACTAGGCACTGCCATCTTAGAGACCTTCCCAAGAGAACTTGAAGCACTGGCCTGTGCTGAGGGGATGGAAGTGTCTGTACAATGAAATCCTACTCTGGTTTCCATGCTATAAAGATCTCTCTGTCGGTGCATTGAAGAGTTACAGCAAGAAGGAGTATCTGGGATCTACTGTGCAGCTCACAGCCCTAAGCTGGAGGATAAGTCATGACAGAGGGAACCAGATACCAAGTAGGAAATAGACATAGCATTCAGTTTTAAGTAGGGCACACAATATTTCCTTTCATGGGATAAAAAGAGTAGTATGTGGGTTGTATACACCTGTAATACAATCAAGCCTGAGGCTGAAGCCAGGGGATGTTCTGGTAAAGGCCAGCCTGGGGAGAAGGAGGAGGACGAGAAGAAAGAGGAGGAGGAAGAAGAGAATGGATAGGAGGAGGAAGAAGAAGGTGAGGATGGGGAGGATAAGGATAAACTCTTTCATTCTTATAAGAGAATTGACAAATGTGGACAGTTACTTATAGGAATATAACTTAGGGGCAACAGTAAAAAGTAGAATCTGTGGGTTTAAAGAGAAGCCCCCCTTTTATGAGTTTAAAAACCCTAATGCACTGTTATGAAAATGAGAATGATTAAGCAGTGGGAAAGGTAAGGATTTGCCAACATGGAGGATGCACAGAGTACTCTGTAGAGCAAGTTCTCAAAGGGGCCCCGACCCCCATGATGGACATGCTTGAGGAGAGGTTGCTTGTGTTAAGGGGATGGGAAACAGAGTGGAGTTTGGATTCAGGTAAGAATGATGTTGCCGAGACTCACTAAAGAGTTTGTCATGTGGCTCATTTTCTTTTCCTCACTAAGATCTAGAAAATGACCAGCTCAAAATAACCACAGGGCGAAGAAATGACTTTCAGGTGGAAGATGGTAGCCACAGCTGGAATTAACGTAATCTCTCTGCCTGGACAAATGTGCCCAGGTACTCAGTGACACCCACTCAGATTCACTTTTAATAAATAAAGTGAATTGTGTTCTTTAAGATGGGTCTCCATTGCCATCAGTGACACCTGAGTTAATTTTACAAGGTTTATGGTTCTTTTATATATTTTTGAGGATTATAACAACAGAAAACTTTGCTCCTTTATGTTTTGCAAAATGAAATGGAACCTGGACGGACAGGTGAACAAGTCCTGAGCCAGGCCAGTGGGATCACTGTGCTACTTGCTAATTAACTCCTGGATTCAAGGTGTCTTCTAGAATAATGTCAAGGTGAACAGCATTCTTAGGAAGCAAAGTTTCCATCACTAACATGAGATCTTAAGGCAGATATCCACCTATACAATTTAACAGTGTGGGAATGTTCCAGAACACAATGACCCTCTCCTCCTCCCCACCCCCACTTCCCACTGAGTGGAGGCTGATCCAACCTCCATAGGCCTGAGGCATCCTGTTTCTGACCCAGAGATCAAGGCCAAACTGATCTCTGCTCTGCTCCACTCACATGACACATGGCAGCAGTGATTTACCCAGGTCAGGGCCCTCAAGGAAAACAACTGACTCCTCACTTTGTAGATTGTTTTTTGGTAACTTTTAAATTATTAAAAAGTGATTTTCCTCCTTTCACTTGCAAACTCTGAGATAGTATAAACAAATTGCAAGCAGAATATCTACTCTGAGCCATGCTAATATGTATTTTACCCAAGGGAGTCTTCTTGGCCAATATGTAAAGATCACACGTGATTCTTTGTGTAGAAAACACTCAATATATGTTTTACTCTTGAGATTTGAAAATAATAAAAAGAAAGACAATGGATCAATGTGTGCCACTTGGGTACATAAAAGGAAAGTGGCAAATATTTTTATTTTCTTATATTTTGTGCAGCTGTTAGAAATGTTCACATTTCATTCAGTTTTGGTATCATTTGTCTTCCTGTTTCTTACCTGTTAGTATTATGAGTTGTCCTTTTCTCTCGATGGCATTTCTTTATTAAAAAATTTACTAGCTTTTTATTAATTTTGAGGACCTAACCTAAATATTCTTGCTCTTCTCTCTCTCTCTCCCTCTCTCCCTCTCTCTCTCTCTCTCTCTCTCTCTCTCTCTCTCTGCCTCTCTCTACACATGCATGCGTGCGCACATACACACACACACACACACACACACACACACACACACACACAGCCCCAAATAGCTCAGGCTCTTTCTAATTGGCTATGTAGCCAAAGACCATCTTGACCTTTGTTCCTGTCTCCACATCTGGGGACGGGAATTAGAAATGAGCATATTCTACAGCAGCTACTTTTTATAAGCACAAATTATTAAACATATGCAGCACACACAATCATTATGAGTATTTATAGCCAATATGCCAGAAATAATAAATCCAGATCCTTTAAGTTACCAGTTATACTTTAGTGGGTAGCCATGAGGGTTTCTCACAATGCTGTTTTTAGTCTTTGCTCTTTGCATTTCTTAACATGAAAACTTTCAATTCCATGCATATGTAAAAGACACCACAGGCCTCCTGATCAGGACAGGATTTTTTGTTCCAGCTTAATTTTATTAAAGTTCATAGATAACACTGGAACAAAATAAAATTCAACAAAGAAATATGTGACCCATAAAGGCTAAATGTATATTAGTCTGGATGTATGAGTAATTATAGTAAATGTGTTATAAAAAGCAGAATTTTCATTTGTAAAAATGAAATTTCATGGGATTTGTAGAGTCTTCAAAGAAAAACTATGTAATATTTACTGAAGTGTGAAGTTGGTGTGACCTCACCACTGTCCTCTGCAGAAAGACTTCTTCACACCAGAGGTTGGAGAGATGACTCTTGGTCACTGGTTACTCTTTCCTTGGACCTGGGTTCAATTCCCAACCCGCACAAGATGCTGCACCACTGCCTGAAACTTTAGGGGATCTGATACCATCTTTTGGCCTCCAACTATACGTACAGACATATGCAGAAAATATAACCATACACACAGGGTGAAATAAAAATATTTTTTAAAGACTTTGCTATACCTAGTAAATGTAGTGACTTTATCTGAATGGTAATGAATTCCATGGTGACTCTTAATTTTAAGTCTCCATTTATTAAGACTGAGTTTTATAGTCAGGGGGTGGTGGCATATGCCTTTAATCCCAGCACCTGGGAGGCAGAGGCAACCGGATCTCTGTGAGTTCGAGGCCAGCATGGTCTACAAAGTGAGTTCAGGACAGCCAAGGCTACACAGAGAAACCCTGTCTTAAAAAACAAAACAAACAAACAAAAAAGAATGAGTTCTATTTTTAATACTTAAGTAAAAGAGGGTTGAGTGTGAAGAAACACATGTAAATAAATGTACATAGCATTCTCTCTGGGGGAAGGTAAAGAGAAATGATAATAGGAGAAAGGAGAAGATAAGCAGGAAGCACTTCTTACACAATGGAGTAGCCATGCTGCCAGTGCGACTGACTCTGTGCTTCACCCTCTATGTGGTGTGCCGCCTCCTGAACACGTTCTTGGTCATGCCTTCTATGTAAAATCAATTGTGCTGAGACAAATGCTGAAATAAAGGGAACCTACCTGAAACACAGTTAGAAATGGTGAAAATGAAGAGAGTAAAGAAGAGAGAGAGAGAGAGAGAGAGAGAGAGAGAGAGAGAGAGAGAGAGAGAGCTGGGTAAAAACTGGATAGAAGAGAGAATTCTTCACCTTCATTTCCATTAGGAGATGTAGATTGTTGACCAGTGCCATTGGGGAGTATATTTAAACACAACACATTTTAAAATATTTAAAACATTTAATTAAATTCTAAGGAAAATGTGAGAATCACTGTTTTCAATTGTTTTTTTTTAAATTATGGAGAAAATCATTTACAGAATCACATGGATGTGTTGTTTCTTATTTGGTGTGGTATAGCACAGACAGCATGGAGATGACGATGTGGTATAGCACAGATGTGATTGTGATGAAGATTGGGGAAGCACAGACAGGATGGAGATGAAGATTGTGGTAGCACAGACAGGATGGAGATGAAGATTGAGGTAGCACAGACAGGATGGAGATGAAGATTTGTGGTAACACAGGAAGGGACAGAGGTGAAGATCTGTGGTAGCATAGAAAGGGCTGGAGATGAACATGATGAGTAGCACAGAAAGGGATGGAGATGAGCAGAAAGAGGTCACAGCTTGAATATCATAGTTGAATCTGCTTTGAGCACTAGTTCTCAGATGGTAGATCTGCCACCATTAAATGTGTAACACATTTAAATGCAAACATAAAAATGGGACAACACGTGTAATAACATCTGAATTTGAAAATGAGCTAATGCCCTCAGCATGTGAATTGTTATAGCACAATCTCTCATTTGTCATCTTCAGACACCTACATACCTTTCAAGGTCATTGGTGTTTTCAGAGAAGGCAAGCAAAGGGCACAGAGAAGACTATTATTCAGATTGTTACACCACAGATAGGATTATAAAAGGTATTAAGCTTCAATGTCTAGGGAAAGAAACCAGCTTTAAAAACCATTCATTTCATTTGACCCACCAAGATTCACCTTCTCTGCTAGAAGAGAGAGGGAGGACTTGTGCTAAGAGGGAGAAATAAGTGGGGCAGCCATCAGAAGTCCATCCTAATTCCCACTTCTGGTGTTTGTTCTTCAGGGAGAGATGTGGCAGTCACAGAGGACAAGTAGGTGTTGACGAGGCTGCATCTGAAGCACAGAACTGCCTTTTCCATATGGCATGGCACTATTAATCAGAGACAGGGTATTATGGCCTCAGGTGTAGCAGATCCGAAAGGATCTCCGAAGTTCCTTTGGTTCTGAGATGTCAAGAACCTGCCTCAGAGAGTGGAAGGCGAGAGCCAGGGATCCAAAAGGAAGCAGAGTCCACAGCTCATCAAAGCTGCTGACTAAGCTGTGACAAATGACACTTTGTATTGGTCAGGCCCAGTTATCAGCAGTGAATATCCGCAGAGCATACTGGCCAACCCACCCCTGTGGTACTCTGGACATCTGCTCTGTCATAGTCCGCCAAAGAAGTGTGACAGGAGGCTGAGAGTTGTGGAGATCCCAGTGCGCACAGCATCTACTGTAAACCAGGGCCATTCTTGAAAGCATCAGAGACAGAGGTGTGCGGTTTGCAAACAAAAGCCAAGCACTCATCTTCCAACCCCTGCACCTGTCCTTACTAGATACATACAACCTGTACATAAGCAATAAACATATTGGACTAAACACTTTAATTTCCAGCTAATCATTAAGGTCAGCAAGATTGCTATAGAGAGGAAAAAAAATCAAGTCCATTAGTTTGTGTGTGTGTGTGTGTGTGTGTGAGAGAGAGAGAGAGAGAGAGAGAGAGAGAGAGAGAGAGAGAGAGAGAGAGAGAGAGAGACAGAGACAGAGACAGAGACAGAGACAGAGACAGAGAGACAGAGACAGAGAGAAAGAGAGAGAGAGACAGACAGACGACAGACAGACAGACAGATCGAGACAGAGAGACAGAGAGAGAGAACTAGTTGTTTCTCTATAACATTCATACCACAGAGAGGGTGTGAACATTAAATAAAAGTAAGAGAAAAAAGTTCTAAAGATTGAGAAAGGAGGAGACATACATTGGGTAAATGAAGCATTGCTCCAAACATTCTGTACATGAACTTCATTTTATTCTTCACTGATCCAGCTGCCTATTTCACTTCTGAGACTAAGAGTGTTTAAGTATTGTGCCTAGATTTCAGCCTTAAATACACTTTAACAGTCTTCCTTCCTTCCCTCTTTACCATTCTCCCTTCCTCCCTTTTTTCGTCCTTCTCGTCTTTCTTCTTCCTCTTCTTCCTTCTTCCCCTTCCTCCTTCCTCCCCTTCCTTCCTTTCTTCCTTTTTCTTGTTCTGAGACCTGTCCCAGGGTACACTAGAACTCCATATGAAGCCAAATAGGACCTTGATCTTGAGGTCCTCCCCCATCTGCCTCCTGGATTCTGGATAAAAGTTTTTGCTTTAATGTCTCATTCACACAGATCCATCCAGGCATTGAATCTAGGGCTTTGTAGATACTAGAGCCATAGTCCAAATTTTACTGTTCTTTCTGATAAACCCTTTTGTTCAGAGATTCTGCACCAACATTTCATCAAATTTATCACTTTCTTATATGAGATTGTATTTATAACAGTGCTTTATTACTTAGGTATCTGTGCTTGTATAATTCACAACAAAGGATTGCATTTCTTACAAAATCCATTTTTTATTTAAGTTATTTATACAGATTACATCTCAATTGTTATCCCCTCATTTGTATCTTCCCATTCTCCCCTCCCTCCCTCTTTCATCTTATTCCCCTCCCCTAAATATGTAGCAGAAAGGGACCTGCTTCCCCACTATCTGATCACAGCCTATTAGGTCTCATCCTGGCAGCCTGCTTACTCTTCCTCTGAGTGCCACCAGGTCTCCCCACCAAAGGGAAGTGGTCAAATAGGGGGAACCAGAGTTCATGTCAGAGTCAGCCCCTGTTCTACACACAACTGTGGAGAATGTGCTGTCCATTGGCTAGATCTGGATAGGGCTTCTAGGTTTACTGCATGCATTGTCCTTGGTTGACACAGTAGTTTGAACAGAGCCCCCTGGGTCCAGTTCCGCCAGCCTTAATGGTCTTCTTGTAGGTTTCTAGGACCCTCTGGATCCTTCTATTTCCCAATTCTCCCTTGCCTCTCTCACCTGGAGTCCCTATAGGAAGTCCCAGTATCTAGCCCAATCCCCTGCTAAGTGAAGACTTTCAGGGGACATCTCTGTTGGGCTAGTGTTCAATTATAAGTGAGTATATACCATGTGTATCTTTCTGGGTCTTGGTTAACTCACTCAGGATGGTCACTTCTAGTTCCGCATCAACAATTAAAAAATGGGACCTCATGAGGCTGAGAAGCTTCTGTAAGGCAGAAGACACTGTCAAGAGAAGAAAGCGACAGCCTACAGACTGGGAAAAGATCTTTACCAACCCTACATCTCACAAAGGGCTAATATCCAAAATATATAAAGAGCTCAATAAATTAAACACCTCCAAACCAAAAAGCCCAATTAAGAAATGGGACTCAGAATTAAACAGAGAATTCTCAGCAGAGGAACATTGAATGGCTGAAAAACACAAAGAAATGCTCTATAAAGGGGGAGGAAGTCCCCCTCAGGCACAGTCATAGGGGTGGGGAGTAAGGGGAAAATGATAGGGAGGGAAGAATGGGAGGATACAAGGGATGGGATAACCATTGAGATGTAACAAGAATAAATTAATAAAAAAAAAAGAAAAAGAAAAAGAAAAAAAGAAATGCTCAACGTCCTTAGTCATCAGAGAAATTCAAATAAAAATGACTCTAAGAGTACATCTTACATCCATCAGAATGGCTAAGATCAAAAACTCAGGTGACAGTACATGTGGAGAAAGGGGAACACTCCTTCATTGCTGGTGGGAGTGGAAACTTGTACACCTAACCACCTTGGAAATCATTCTGGTGCTTTCTCAGAAAACTAGGAATAGGGCTTCCTCAAGACCCAGCTACTCCACTCCTTGGAATATACCCAGAAGATGCTCCACCACACATCAAGGACATATGCTCAACCATGTTCATAGCAGCCTTATTCATAATAGCCAGAACCTGGAATCACCCTAGATGTCCCTCAGTCAAAGAATGGATAAAGAAACTGTGGTACATTTACACTATGGAATACTACTCAGCTATTAAAAACAAGGAAATTATAAAATCTATTTTTATAATCAAGTTCAGGATTGGAATTGACCACTTGGGGCAGTAATTCTATTCAGAATAAGAAGATAAATATGAATGCAAGGGACTAGGATTGTAATCTTTGAGCAAAGGTAGTAACTAGTTTAAATCAAAATTACTATTTTACCCAAATTTATATAAGATGTAAAAAAGTGCATCCATAACACATCCATGGAGCTGGACTGTTACTACCAGAATTTAGGAGAATGAACTATGTTTATTTGAACGATCCTCAGCTCTCTGTGATATTAGGATACTAATATAAAGCATTTTCAGTTTATAATAGTGTAATAGCCAATCTTCATGATGGAAATTAAGCAGCTAGTAATTTGTACCTATCCTCTCAGAAGATTTTTTAAAAGGTCATTCAAAGAAACTGCTTTATTAGTGTTGGTCCATTCCTCATGAAAAGGTGTAGTTAAGTGACACAAGCCAGCACAGCTCAAGGTTATCTGCAACACTTAGGTAATTGTCTGAGTTACTGATTGCTTTCTAATATGAAATATGTGTGTGAGGTATGTTCATAGCATGTATTATCTAGTAAGGTTGTGTTTAACAATTATAAAGCTACAAAGCTGCTCTGAATAGGTTTAAGAGCAAGTATAAAAGCTCATGACAATATAGAGCTAAGTTTTTGGAAAAAGGACTGTCACCCAGGTCGATGTTAAAATGGCTGACCTCATTCATAGTGGTCTGGAGGGAGGTCCGGGATGTTTAGGAAAAAGTGAATGACTTTGGTTAAGAGAAAGTCTAGTGGGGATTTGCAGGCATTTTAATTGCAACTGGTACATGAATTAAGCAACTTTTGTTGGTTGCTTTAAATTCACAAAGGTAACAAACAAATTACTTTATGTGAGATTTGTTTTATAATTGTATTATAAATATAAATGCAATATTAACTTTTATTGTAATTTAGGAATGTTATGTAAAATAAAAGGAATAAATGTGATACTCTTGCATTAAAAGAATATTGTAATTCTATGGTATAAAATCACCTATTTAGTTCGAAGACCATTTTCCAGTGTAAGGTACTCAATTTTAAATTCATTTAAAAATTAAAATAAAATAAAAATGGTTATAGGGAAATACTGTTCCCACTCTAATGCAAGCTCTCATGTATTCAGGAAATCAAGTGTAAGAACTTATAGAACTGAAATTGAGTCCCAAATCTGGTTTGTTTGGGTCCATCCCTTAGCAAACATTCTGATTCAAGATTTTCAAAACAAAGTCATTTATTTGTTTGTTTTACTAACCTTAGCGTGGTTGTCATTTATATTGTCATAAAATCAGCCCCAGTATCAAATTTCTACAACCCTAAAGGATTTAGAATCCTGGAAACTTTCAGACAAGTTCAGATGAATTATTGAACAGAGATATTAAACATGTAAGATGAAGAGGTTTAAAGGAATGTAAGTTTTCTTTAATTAACGTATGACAGAATAGTTGGGTTAAGGAGAATCAACAAAAATGCAATTTAAACATCTCAGAAAAATAAGAGAAACTAAGTGCCCAATAATCCCCCCCCCATTGGAGTACTGTGCAACACATCTCATCAGTTCAGTTCTCTTGGATGTAAAGGACAGATTACCAGAAGAAAGGGGCAGTGTCTGTGTCACAGCCTGGTATGCCAAGCATGTGCTAAGGCAGGCTCCTGTTTAATGACTAAGTGGAAAATAAATTGAAACTACCTTTCATGCTCATAGTATCTCATGCACACACTTTATTTTTCCAAATTTTCAAATTCTTCTGGAAGAACAAGAGCCAATTTGGCTAAAACTTAGGGGTCACTCTGTGAGCCAAAATAATTAAGGTGGTAAATGTCTCTCTAGTAAGTCAATAGAGTTACACATTTTTTCTGTTCACTTTATTACTATTCGATTAAGGGAGACAAAATAACTTGGTTTGTGGAAAAGTTCTCCCATGAGTATTTGAAGAATTCACTGGCTGCTAGCCTGGCCAGGTCCTGGAGAAGATGAGACAGGAAGAAATGGCACTAATAGAGGGAGACACATAAACAGAACAGTGAATGACATTTAATAGGACCAAAGAAGCTAAGTCAAAAGGAGAGGAAAAGAAGTGTACCTTATGTAAGCAGAAGAAAGGGGAAAAAAAAAGGAAAAAAAGGAGTATCGCATTTTACCAAAGCCCAGTATTCAGGGAGAGTCTGTCAGAACATGTGGTTTGTTTCCAAGGCTCAGCCAGGTCCACTGGTCTTGGCTTTGTCCTTCTGTCTCTTGGCTCTGCTTTCTTAATTGTTGGATCTGGCCACTGTCATCATTTCTGCAAGAGAGATTAATTAAATGTGCCCACAGTTGAGTCAACCACAAGTGAATTATACCCAGGTCAGTGGTGGGAAGTGAGAGAGGGGTCTTAGTCCCAGGGACATTTTTGGAACAGCCGTGAAAGGAAAATTAACGTTGAGTGAGTGAGCAAAGGAAAGACAGGAAGAGAGAGAAAGAAAGGGAGAGAAAGAGGAGTGGGCGAGAGGGACACACTTGCCATCTAAGAAGCAGAATAACCAAGAAGTAAAGATAAACTTCCATCTGAGAATAGATCCCAAATCCTGCTGTGAGTAAGAAATATTTCCACATTGTGAGTTGAGCAGTAACCGCAGTGATTTTTTTTAGATAATCCCTGTCAAAACCTGGACCAGAGATAATATAAATGTGCAGCTCCTCTGCGTGAGTTGCAGCTAGTGTTAGTCTCCTCACATGTCCCTTCTTGGCAGCAGGAATCCTGCTTGGTTGCTTTCCGTTATCTCACCAGTGAGACTTGGTTCCTTCACCATTTTCTCACACACTCACACTCGTTCCTCCTGCTACAGCTCCTGATCTCTGTGCATCGCTGTCTCTTCCTGCTTCCTGAGTGACAGCTACATCTACCCTGACATGTGGAGGGCTTTCAGGTTGTGTGTACTCATGTAACATGACACCACGACCAGCAAATTTTCAGCCTGAGAACTTGCTAGACTTCCAGCCTCAGAAAAATCAAAAGTGACCATGAGGAAAACTTTTGAGAACTCCTTTAAGACAGAGCAGGAGGCCTCTGTGCACGACCCCAGCTGAGGACACCCTGTGCTTAAGGCTGTTACCAGCAGACTGGAAACACACACCCTTCCCTTGGAGATGGTAGATTTCTGACAATGCAAATGGTGCAACTTTCCACTCATCTTTTGAGGGGGACAGCAAGCTTTCTTACCCTTTTGGAGGCATTAACTCTTGGAGGCATTAACTCAGCCTGTGACAATTTTATAGGCAAGTTTCAATCCATATTTTTCTCACATATCTTATCTTTGTTAGAAAGTTCTATATAATCCCATTTTCAAGTAAAACCAGCTTTATACATTCTTGGAGAATTTCATGTGTACACAGTGTATTTTGATCACATTCAACCCACCTCTTGGATTCCTTCTCCCCCACACTCCCGCTCAACTTCAAGTCCTCTCATTTTGTCTTTGTAATAAGCCACTAATTCTGATTACAAGTGCATGTGTGCTATCCACTGGAGCACAGTAAATCTCCCAGTGGAAACGCCCCCAAAGAAAATGATGCCTTCCCCACCAGCAGCCATCAACAGTGCATACATAGCTCCTCAGCAGGATGTGTGTGCCTCCCGGACTCCATGCTGGAACGCTGACTGGCTTGATCTTCTTTAGAACTTGTGTAGACATCAAAAGATGCTATGAGTTGGGGTGTAACCGCCCTATCATAGCCAAATGAGACTGTTTTTTTCCTGGTCTTCCTGGCCTCTAGCTCTTGGGAGACCTTAACTTCCTCTTTCCAGATATCTCCTGAGCCTTGAGGGACTTAAGAACCAAGTCACTCTTCTGTAGATAATTAGCATGAAAAAGGCAATCGATCTTGATGGTGTGTACTGATATTAACTATGGAAGTTCATGTCTACTCATATTCCAAATACCTCTCCTCTCTGTCAGCGTTTCCTGAAAAGATATCAGAATTGTCTGATGTTCCCCAATAGCCTTCATTGGGCACAAACAGATCAAAGTCCTTTCAGAACAGCCCTGAGACATGATTCGGGGATCCTTTAATAGCATCTGCACCACAGACATGAAATCAACATTGGGTAAAACTCTGGACAAGGTGTAGAGCTGGGATTGACTACAATCTCAGCCCATGTGTTCTTCCTCAGCCTGGCTTCTTTCTTGGCGATCTGTTTACATTTTGACATACCCATAAGAAAGCAGCAAATGCCAAACTTCTGTCACACTCTAACTTGACTATATACCTGTTTCATATTCTTTGTGCTGAGGTAGGGAATCAAACAGGCACCCTGGAATATCAGTATAGCAGCCTTCCTGATACCCAGAAATAACAATCAAGCTGTGAGATATCTCCTCTTTAAGGGAAAAATTAAAGAATGACTGAAAGATCACATTGTGGGTTGTTGTGAGCCACCATGTGGTTTCTTGGACTTGAACTCAGGATCTCTGGAAGAGCAGACACTGCTCTTAACCACTGAGCCATCTCTCCAGCCCTTGGAATATACCCAGAAAATGTTCCACCACACAACAAGAACATATGCTCAACCATGTTCATAGTAGCCTTATTTGTAATAACCAGAACCTGGAAACAGCCTAAATGTCCCTCAGTTGAAGAATGGATAAAAGAAACTGTGGTATATTTACACTATGGAATACTACTCAGCTATTAAAAACAAGGAAATCCTGAAAATTGTGGACAAATGGATGGAACTAGAAATGATCATACTGAGGGAGTTAACCCAGACCCAGAAAGACTCCCATGGTATATACTCACTTATAATTGGACACTAGCCCAAAAGGTACATCCCACAAAAGTCTTCACTTACCAGGATATTGGGATAGATATGAGGACATCCTATTGAGACTCTAGATAAGAGAAATATAGGAGATGGGGAAATAGAAAGACCCAGTGGGTCCTAGAAACCTACAAGAAGAATATCTTGACCAGTGGATCAGGGCCCAGGGGGGCCTTCTCAAACTATTGCACTAACCAAGGACAATACAAGTACTAAACATCGAACCCCTACTCTGATCTACCCAATGGACAGCACATTCTCCACAGTTATGTGGAGCATGGGGACTGACTCTGACAGGAACTCTGATGCCCCATATTTGACCACATCCCCTTGGTGGGGAGGCCTGATGGCACTCAAAGAAAAAATAAGCAGGCTCCCAAGATGAGACTTGACAGCTTGTGACCATATAGTGGGGGAGGAGGCCCCCCTCAGTCTTAGACCTAGGGGAGGGGAATAAGGTAAAAGCAAGGGGGACGGAGGAATGGGAAGATACAACTGATGGGATAACAATTTAATTGAAATCTGAATAAATTAATAAAATTTAACTTTAAAAAAAAAGGAAAAAAAGAATGAAAGAAACACAGCCACTACCAAAGCAAGGGACATTACTGTTCTATTGCTGTGAAGAGAAACAGACAAAGGCAACTTGTATAAAAGAAAACATTTAAAGCATATAGTTGGGGCTTGCTTATAGTTCTAGAGGGTTGGTCCGTGGTCATAGTGGCATAAAGAGGACAGTCATGGCACTGGAGCAGTAGCTCAAAGCTTTACATCCTCATCCACAGGCAGCTGACAGAAAAATAGAGCAACTAGACCTGGCCTAGGCCCTTGAAAGCTCAAATCCCATCCCCAGTGACACACCTTCTCCAACAGGGACAACTTCCTAAACCTTCCCAGACAGTTCCACTCACCAGGGACCAAGCATTCAAACATGTGCCTATGGGGGATCATTTTCATTCAAACCATACACACAGTGTGCTTCCTATCAAGAAAGGATCTCAACAGAAAAATCAGAATCTGGGAGGTACCCATTTGCTACCTTGACAGTGTCGCAGTATTTCCAGGCTGAAGTAAAGAGGCTGGTTGTGATATCTGCAGGTACAGTTGTTAACTAGCTTGTACCAAGATGGGTCAAGATTCAAGAGAACATTTCACCTAGAGACCAGAATCTTCCATCTGACAAGCTGGCAGGAACCTGTCATCTGTGCATGTATAACAGACGCCCCTTTCACAGCAGGCAAGACAGGCGAGTGGTGTTATAAGAGTTCTTAAAAATAAACGTCCTTAGGTCCCCATCTTAAATACATACAGGCTTTATGTCACAAATGTGGAGTTTTGTCTGTTATCTAAGGACAACATCACGATTGCAGAAACTGTTATTTTTATGATTCATGTCTTTTACAACTATGCATTCATCTCATCTCTCTCTCTCTCTCTCTCTCTCTCTCTCTCTCTCTCTCTCTCTCTCTCTTCTCTCCTTCCCTCCTCTCTTCTCCCCTCACCTCCATCACTTACTCCCATTTCTCTCCATCTCTGTCTCTCCAATAGCCAAGATATTCAATGCTGGGCTACAAAGGTGGACTGAGAAGGGAAAAAGAAATGTTTGAAAGTATTTACACAGCATGATTCCCATGTTAAATTCTGAGATCAGTTCTGGAAACAAGCTGTGCGCTCCCGATGAGTGCCAATAGTTTGTTTTCATTGTGGTGTTCTTTGTTCCGGGCTCATTCTTTTCTCTTATGTGCTATTAGTTCAGGTTTAAGATTACAACTAACAGAAAATAAAGCACAAAATGTTAAGACAAGAAATGCATGCACCCCACAAGCCTGGAGGGAGGCCTTCATTGCTAAACAGGCCAGGAAAGCCTGAATTGGCCCTGTCAGCAGCTGCGATCCAGCCTCAGCAGTCATTTGCCAATACCCTAATTTGGCCCCCAGGTATTTGAGTTTCAATTTCAAGTTACTAATGGAGAAATGGGTTGGCCAGCTTGGGGTCATGAGCTCCCAAGAGCAGCAGTGTTGGAAGTAACAGTTCACAAACATGAGCACAATTGGCCATGGGGCCTGTAGGTTGTCAGGTCAAAGGCAGGAACTATTAGTGAGACATCTTCCTTTCAACTCCTACACTTCTTCATTCCTTCAGTTGCTACAGAGTCTCATGTAGCTAAGCCCAGCTTCAAACTAGCTATGTAACTGAAAAGGACCGTTAACTCCTGACCCTCCTATTTCTGTGCCCCGTGTTGAGATTAAAGACATGCACCACCATACCTACGGATGGAACTTAGGGCTTTAGTCATACTAGGCCAGCCCTCTACTAACTGAGCTTCGTCCCCACCCCATTTATTCACTTTTAGACCCTTAAAAATTAAGTGTTTTCATAAAAGACAAATAATTTAAGGAAATGATGAAATAAATTTGTTATAATGTGATGGAAATTTCTAGAATGAACTTGTGGGGCCTGGAGGGAGGGCTCGGTAGTTAAGAGTTCTTACTGCTACCACAGAGAACTCAAGTTCTATTCCCATCAGGAGCTCACAACTGCCCGTAATTCCAATTTGATGTGATCCAAGCCATGTTCTGTCATCCATGGTACTGCATCCATGTGCAGAAAGAAACCCATACAAAGAAACATGTATATATACACAATTAAAATTAAATATTTTAAAAAGAGGTACACATAAATGCATGTAACAGAAAACAATGAGAAAATAAGCCAGGAGTTTGAAAGAAAGCAGCAAGGAGGGGTATGTGGGAAGGCTTGGAAGGAGGGAAAGAAAAATAGAAAATTATGCAATTACATCAATTGTAAGAATCCAGTATAAGAAGAGACTTTGTGTATACTTAATTTGAATCTTCACTTTATGACTGAGATGATTGACTAAGAGGAACTGGATAACTAGTTTGTAATCCCAGGACTGGTATTGGACTCAGGACCATGGAGTGATACACTGATATCCAGCCAAACACAGATATTTCCACCCTTCTCTGTGCTTTCCTAGAGAGAGTCCCCTGCGTGTTTCTGTCATGTCCAAGCACCCATATACTTAACATTCAGATCTCGATGCCTCAGTACAGAATTCTGTCTTCCAGACACTGGCTTGTTTCCTTAGCTAAGCACTCTACCAACTGGAATCTTTGGACCGGAACATTTAGTAAGTCCACCTCGGAAGGCATCCCTAGATGGGCAGGGATGGGCACACCCATAGTCACAGGTACTGGGGAGAAAAACCTGGGAGTCTGACTTTTAAACAGACATTTGGGCCAGATCAGGTAAAACAAATGGTACTAGAGCTGAAGCCATTCTTGCTAAATAGTCAACTGGAGGTAAAGACAGGTGGCCTTCACACTTTTCTTTCTCTTTCTATTTTATTTTATACTGTCTCTTTATTCTTTTAAAAACATAATGAGCAGAATGTAAAGATGAACTATCCATTGAGTATTGAACATAAATTCCTAGAGAGAAGATTCTAAACAATATTTTCAAATTCCCCTTTCACCAAAATGTAAGCATGTATACATAAAACTTGAGTTGCTCTTAAACATAACTTTTCATGATTTCACTGAAGACCAGTTCACAGATCTGATAGGTGTCATGGACTTTCTCTCACAAAAACACCCACAATTCTCTTTTTTCCTGAGAAAGCTTGCTTCCTGAATATTCCCACAGACACTGTTAACTCAGGGATTGACACCTATGTTGATTATTCACCCTTCCTGCCTTACCTCAGAAATAGATGATGGGCAGCCATGTGGCTCCAAATGGTTGCTCCCTTAGGCAAAAACCAGGCTTACGCTTGAAACTATCATTTTCTTTTAGCCAGAGACTTCACGGTTATCCCACTCCCTGGAGGCATGCTCCACAAGTCACAGAATGGCACATTTCATTGTTCATGAATTCTATATGGTTTTTAGTCAGCACTTCTTCAAGAGACTTGAACAAAAGGTCATGGAATAGGCGGGACTGGACAGGATTGAACTGGGATGGGATGGCATGGGATGGGAATGAATGGAGGCTTGACAAAGGGGAGGGAAGGCTCTGCCCTCATCGGGAATCCCGGTTGCTTGGAAACTGAATTATCCCTGGGAAGTCACAAGCGCCAAATCTTCTCCACGCGCAGCCCTCCTTAACACTGAGATCTAAGCCAGAATCGCCGTTGACATTCCAGAAGAAGGTACTAATACTATTCGAAATGTTCAGTGACATTAGAATATAATGAGTCCTTTATTTTTAATAAAAATGCATCTGCACTGAAGCACGTCTGTAGGGAAAGAAGCTGCCTGGGAAAAGCCCTTGAAAATGTCCCTGCTGTCCAAGGAAGATGGCTGCCCCTCCTTTTTACACAATTCCTGAGGGATGGGAAAAGCCAGTCTTGGCTTCAATTCCTTATAAACATAGAAACAAACAGAGTTCTGCTTGCTTATTAATCTCTACATGACATATACAGTGCAGATGGTGGTAATGAAAGATTCCGTTGGACGTTGCTTTATTATGGAAGCATTTTAAACTGTGTAATTGCGGTCCTATTTCATCTCATCCCGTCCTGCCATTCCTACGATCTATCTCAGACAAACAAAGAGATGCCTATAATAAATTACTGTACAAGTACAGTTAGTTTTCCCAAGCATAAATCTGAGGAAAATGGACGTTTAACGATCCAGGCCATATGTAGTCTTCCATGGAGCCACTGCATCAACAAGACCAGCTGTTTTCAAGTTCTATTAGGAGCCAGCATTAAAAGGAAAGTAAATATTAAGTCTGACCCTAATTCTATTTTATAAATATTGCCATTCATTTTAAAAAATACATCACTTGCTTCTCTCTTCTAATTGTAGCTTCTTCAACTTGATTAGAAAATATTTTTCTTTTCATTTTGTAGGTCAAGTAATTTTTCTCCCTGGAAAGGAGTATTTTTTTTTATTTTGCTTTGTTTTAAGCTGTCCTCCCTATACCAGTCGGCACCTCCCATCTCCTGGACACCAAAGCATCTCAAAGAAGAGCTATGGTGGCTGCAGAAAGTTCTTCCTGCAAAATTTATTCAACTGGGTGAAGAATGTTCTTTGTGGATGGCTGTTACCTCACACACAGGCTTCAGAGTCTGATGCATACTAGGAGATTTTCATAAAGGGGGACGTATCCTTATATCCTTATATCCAGTCCCATTTCAGAAACAGAAATTCTATACACATTTTTTACAAGCACTGGCTGTGCTACTGGTGCTCATATTATATCATATATATACAACATATATATATATTAGATTTCTTATGTGCACAAGTGTTTCATCAACATATATGCATGTCCACTACCATATGAGTGCCTAAGAAGGCAAGAACACCATGTCTGATCTGCTGCAACCAGAGTTAAAGATGATTGTGAATTACCATGTGGGTCCCAGAAACTGAACCCAGGTCCTTTGCAAGAACCGGAAGTCCTTCTATCCTCTGAGCCATATCTCCAGCTCCTCATTTTATTTTATAATAAGATAAAATCACTTTAAGTTAATATAAATGGTGGTGCACACACATGGATTCAGGAAGCATTTTGATGGCATCTTATTCAGCAGCAGTGAGTCGGGTGTGAGCAGCGTGGGTGCTCACTTTCATCCTGTTCTGCGGCACACTGTTCTCCCCGTTAATGCAGTGGTCAGAAAGATTGTGACAAATGAATTTTCTGAGACAGGATGGTGTGTGTGTGTGTGTGTGTGTGTGTGTGTGTGTGTGTGTGTGTGTTAAAATGTATATAATACCCGATGTGCTGAATAATTCATATTCACAAATATACATACAGCTTAGGTACTGTGCTTTTTCATTGTTCACTGCCATGTTATGGTAAGTGAGCACACACCATCTGTTTATGTGTTTCCCACAGGGTGTCAAGCCAAAGGCCAGGTAACATGCCCCATACTCTAAAGGAACAGTTCGGAAGCCTCTGTCTTCCCTGGCCATTAGGGGGTGTCTGTCCCCACACCGTGAGACATTTCATCACCTCCTCAGCAGATGGGAGTCCCCAAGTCCTGCCTTCGGGCCCTTTCCCCTCACGGAGACTGGCACTGTGCAGCCATTCCATTGATGCTTGCCAGTGTCTATTTTCGCTCAGTACATTTTCACATCAGCACTTATTGAAAAGGAAACCTCTATTGTTCCAGCCGCTATTGTTTTCTACAAGAGCAGAAAGTTTATTGAAAGCAAAGTCCCGGACAGCCATTACCCAGCGGTTTTATTTTTCACCAGCAAAAAGAACAAAACAGCAGACAAGACTATTGTCTGATCCATCTGGTGCGGGCCTTCCTCTCCACAAGTCTTGTGCACCACACACAATATTTAATGTTGTTTAGTTTTTTTAAAACAATTGCCTGTCAAAGCATCCAGGTCCCCTTGATAACGGAGCAAGGCCTTTCCTGCAATTGTGAACCAGGAAATGCAGGCCCCTTGGCAAGACTTACTGTGTCGCGCTGCTCTCAGCCTCCCCTCGTGCTTGCTGGAATGTGTGACTTTTAAGCACCTAGACTAACAGGAAAAGAAAGTTGTTACTCCTTTCCATGTGAGAGAGGCAGGCATGGGAAGGCAGGCATAGGATCTGTGGACCTGCGGGATCCGACCTTAGATCCATTGCAGCATACCAAGCCGCAGACACTGCAAGTCTCCCGATCCAAACCCGTTCAGCATCAGATCTGATCACAGCATCCTGTTCCCCAGACCCCTTACATCACACAGGCTGCCCAGGACTGAACAGTGAAGACAAGATCCCAAGGAAGGGGTGTGTGGCCCTCCTTTCTTCTAGCCTTACATGGGGGTGATGAATCCGTCTTATTTTGCAGACCTGTGCTGAGCACATACTGCTTGAACCAGAACCACTAAAATAGTGGTGCATTTTCTTCACAGTGGCTGAGTGTTGGATCAGCATTCGGTGTGGCCCTGTCCTGACCACCATAATCGGACTGCACCAATCGAGAGAGTACCCAGGGAGAGACTCCTACTGCAGGAGCAACAAAGGACATGCACCTATAAATGAAATCAGCTCCTTCATGGTTGTCTCCGAAGAGTTTTCTTTAAAGAAATCAATTTGCTATGAGGAAGTCACATATTGAATGTGAAGGGCTCTTCTGGGTGATGAACAAAGTGTGCTGCCACCTCAGACTCTGCTCGTGATAGGCTTCCTCAAGCTTCGGAGGTTCTCTCTATCCTGCAGTCAGAACATTGATCAAATGTCTCCTCTGGCCATCCCTAACCATGGCTCGCTCCACCCTATCTCCATGATCATGTCTGCTGTGTATTATATAGCCCTTAGCATCTCTGTGTGCTTAAATGTATAAAGTACTGTACATGTTTGCTTTTTACTTATTTGTTTGAAAGTTCTCCTCATAAGAATGTCGGGCCTGTATGAGAGAAGGATGCTGCCTCTACTGTATGGCAGGTGACAGACACTGGGTAAGCAAGAGGGGAGTAGTAGTACAGTAAGCTAATTTCTATAAACTCCTTTGTTAAATTATCATGTGAAACTAACTGTAATCCCATGGACAGAGAGCTCTAGCAAGTTCAAATAAGCTAAACTGTGATGAGAATTTCTCAGTTTAAACAAGTTTTCATTTCACTATCTCAACTCCCACCCAGAAATCATGGACAGAATTGATTACACTTGCTTATACTACAGAAAGCCAGGACTGGAAGGGCTAAGGTAAAGCTGACTAGTCACCCTGATCTTTCCCCCACCTATTCCTTTTTCTCTCCAGCCTGTGTCTATGTGAAGCCACCTGGGTCTAAATAGTGAGGAGTCAATACTCTCCCAGACACACACACAGACATACACACACACACACACACACACACACACACACACACACACACACACACACACTTTTCAAACATTCAGGTGTCCTCCATGCCCATGAGAAGCCTCCAGACAGGATTTATCTCAGATTTCTCTGTCCATTTACATCACTGATTCCCACTCATTTGTAGAGCAGTTATGGATAAGCACCAGAAGCCTAGCCCTGTGGTATTTTTTTTTTCTTGTGTCAGCTTTCTCGGTTGCCTCCTAACCCTCTGTGTTTTCAGTGCACCTTAGAAAGGTAAAAATAGAAACAGAAATGTGCGACTTTCTTACAATTTTATCCCATTCATTACCATTGTTTCTAATGGTTTGCTGCAGAGTTAGAGTCATAGGACAGATTTTAATATGTCCTTTGTTGCTGTGGCATGCAACATGACTAAAAATAACTTGAAGCAAAAGTGCTCTACTTGGTTTATAATTCCAAATCACAGCCCATAATAACAGGGATGTTACAGCAGCAGGTGCATGAGACAGCCGGTCATACATGTCCATAGTCAAGGGCAAAGATAATAAGTGCAAGCACGTACATCTGCCTGCTGTTGCTTTCAGATGCCCCCCTCCACTTTTATAAAGACAGAGACTCCCTTCTTCGGGAATGTTGCCACCCATAATGGGCTAGATCAATCAGCGTTTAAGATAACTCCCGCAGACATGTCTGTAACCAATCTAAGCAATCCCTCAGCTGAAATTCCTTTCTTCCACAGTAATTCTAGGTTATTTCAACGTGTCAGTTAAAACCAACTATAACATTTGGTTCTAGGTTTAGTGAGAAATCCCTTTTCAAAATGAAAGGCAGATGGCTCCTGAGGAAGGACCCAGGGGTTGTTTTCTGGCCTTTGCATGAGCCTCTGCACAACACACACTCACGTACACAAATATATACAGGCAGACACACACATACATACACACACACACACACACACACACACACACACACACACACACACACGGGGGGGGGGGGGAGAATGAGAGAAACAGAGACAGAGACAGAGAGAGAGAAAAGGCTTACTCAGATGAACCAACAGGGAGGAAACTTGATCTAATAAGCTTCTCCATGTTTTCTTGAGACCCTTTTCCACCTGGACGGTGTCCCAGAGGGGACTTTTCATGATACAGTGTTGCCTGTGTGTTTTGCATTTCAGATGTTGCCTTGAGGAGGGTAAAGCGTGGGCTCATACTGATTCCTAATCTAAGAGCCCGAGCCAACGGGAACATGGAGGCGGAAAGACCATCATGTCAGACCTTCCGAGGCCAGCGGTTCTGAATAGAAAATTCTAGGGTTCTTCCCTGGGCTCACTGTCTACAAAGCTCATGCATTCACTGTCTCTCTTCTTACACCTAAGCAGGTAGCTTTGGGGTACACTCCTAACTCCTCGACTTTATTTTCTCACTCACACCTCCCACTCAGATGTCTCACACTGAGATCATAACCAGCTTCCCTGCAAACCCATTTCTACCAGTGCACTGTGAGCCCCCCCCCACTGTTCCTCACAGGACAGCTTGGCACTCCCTCCTCATCTTAGACCTCCTCATCTCTATCCCACTTATAATCACCCATTAGGCTGAGTTTTCCTTTTGATTACATTATCAAAGTAGGTCTATTCTTCCAGTTTTTATTGCTAAAACTATCACGGAAATCGCTTCCCATAAAACTGTTCTGTATGTCTTCCTGTTGTGGTAAACAACATAATCAAAAACAGCCTGGGGAGACAAGGGTTTATTTCATTTTACAACCTACAGTCCACCACCAATGGAGTTGGATAGGAGGTAGGCATTCAAACAGGAACCTGCAGGCTTGAACTGAAGCAAAGATTTTGAAGAAATGCTGCTTACTGGCTTGTCTACTTGCCTTGCTCAGCCTGCTTTCTTATATAGCCCAGAACCAGCAGCCCAGGAGTGGGACTGCCCACAGTGGACTGGATCCTCCTATGTCAATCATTTTTTAAAATAGTGTTTCATAGATTTTTGCACAGGCCAATGGGATGGAGGAAATTTCTAGGCTGAGATTCCCTCTTCTCTGATATCTCTAGTCTGTGTCACGTTGAAAAAAAAAGAAAGAAAGAAAGAAAAAGAAAGAAAGAAACTAAACAGCACAAATAGCATTTCTATTTTATTTCTTAAATTATTTTGTGTTGTATTTTTAAAACCTTTCTTCTACACAGTATGAATATTATGCATTGTTTATATGCTATGAAACTTTAACTCTTCTCAATCTCCCATAGAAACATAGTCCAAAACACGTACCATGACCTTCCATGCTCCATACACTCTGACTTTTCCTACTTCCTCACTTCCAGCTTTTAATAGTGGCCCCCTACAAACTGCTTTCTCAAATGTGTGTCAATATCAAATTATTTCCCTGCAATGTACTGTTATAGAAGTTTTGTTTTCTGAGTTATGTTACATAAGCATGTTTCTTTTTTAATCCCAAGTGTGGGATATGGTCCTGTACACAGCAGCAGACTATTTGCCTCATGGGGCTCTGAGAGGGAGCATGGGAGGCAGACTATTTGCCCCATGGGGCTCTGAGAGGGAGAGGGTCTTTGCCAGCTGCAGTTAGTTTAATTCTGAGGACTCTGGACAGGGGATAAATGCCAGAGCCCAGAGAGAGACAGGGGGCTCAGAGAAAGAAGAAGGCTGCTGATGCTTCCCCCTGCTGCTCTTGGTTGCTGTTGACACAGTGTGACAAGAAGCAGTCGGAGATATCCTGAAATGAAGATTGAACTTAGCCACAAGGAACTATGTCCCTAAAGAAGTAGCTAAAGAGAACTACTTCCATTTCCTCCACTAACCTTCTTTCTCTCCTACCTGGTATTGCAGTGTTGGAAGGGATTGGGATGAAGAAGGGAGAAAGAGATATAAGGAAGCCAGTAAGATGATTTTTAAAATAGAGTCTACAATGTACCTTCCCCTTCACCTTGGTTACCATATTCACTTTTGAGGAATCAGGATAACCTCCAGACCCTGAGAGAGATCATCCTAAGTACCTTTTCCCTGCTTCTCCTCCACACTTTTAGCCTTGGCTTTAATCAACAATGACTGATCATGTTATTTATAATGATCATATTACTTATAATTTTACACCCACCCTTCAGACTCTACTTTAAATCTCACAAAGATTCTTTAAACGGTCACTATGTGTCTCAAAATATGTGTCACAATGCCCGAATAATAAGAAAGACTCATTAACTCAAAAGGTGATTAAACAGAGATAGTTACTTGTCATGGCTGGGTCTGTGACCCTAAGATGGACATCAGGAGCTCCAGCCCACATATTTGGGTGCCCAGAGAAATTTTGAATCAGGTGCTTTTGTGAGATTATTTTTTCAATTTTTTTCTGTTTAAAACTGGCTTGTTAATATAAAAAAATGCCTTTTAGTGTATGATTCTAATACACATCAGCTAAGAGAATAAGAAACCAAACAAATAAATTGGGGACTTGGCATATAGGTAGAATGCACCCCAAGGGTGTATGATGCCCTAAGTTCAATTCCCAGTCATCCAGACAAAAGACTAAAACAAAAGATGACTTTAACATAAGGAGATTCCCTGAACTATGATCGTAAGAGGTATGTATAGTCTACTGGTATATATCAGAAGAAAAGTTAGACTTGGGAAGTAAGAAACAGACCACTCTGGGCCTTTTTATGAAGGGAAGAAACAGGCAAGCGAGAAGCCTGAAGTTCCAGCCTATGGCAATCTGTGTAGTTTGAAACAAATGGTCTGATATATCTTCTATGTGCCACAAAAAGGTTCCATCCTTTTGGTCCACACCGAACCTCCAGTACCTATGGGGATTTGCAGCAAGGCTGAGCAGGAGGACAGGGCTCTGGAGAACGACCGGGACACGGAAGGCAGCACAGGCAGCAGACCATGGAAGAGATGGTAAAGTGATAACTGTCTCTTTCTTTGCGTACAAGAATGGAAGTGTCACTAACTTCATATCTTATCCAGGAGGTTTTGATGCTGTGGATTAAACAACATCAAGACAAGATGGGAGGCGATAGATTTACTAGGAAAAAAAAAAAGAGAACTATGGAAAATTTGAAAAGTTCAGTGTAGAGGGAATTGGAGTAGAGAAGAGAGTGTTGCTGGGTAGAATTTCAACTCAGGTGGCTCAGTTCTCAATGCTGATAAGCACAGTAAGGCTCTGACCTCAAATCTAAGGGGCAATGTGCTCAAGCAGAAAACAGTTCCTGGAACGGTTCTCACAGGAAGAAAAGTGACTAGCTCTGTCTCCCTGTATTAATTAGTTTGACTCATTAAACTTTCTGAGTTCTCTTGGCCAGGCTTCCTAGTTTGCAGAGCTCTGATAACATCACACTGTACACAGTAAGTTCTATCAGGGTCATCCCATGGGGCTTTGGCTCCTTAAGCTCGATGAGACCCTGCAGGCCCTCTAAGCTATTTCTAGAACACCAAACACACTCCAGAGCATGGATACTTTCTCTTCTAGCCTTTAACATGAGGAGGTGTTAATATGCCCTGTGCCATAGCTAGACCTGTAAACCTTGAGGCTGACTAAAACAGTGGGACACTTCTCCACATGATGTTTTGTGGTGCATAGAAGCCCACAGTTCCAAGCGAGTCAGTGCTGTGGAAACACGCACGTGCTTCTGGGTCATGGGTCAAATGTCACAAAATCCATCATGCCAACTAATGACATCTGAATGTCAAAGATGACATCCGGGGGCATGTGAAAAGCCTGTGGGCGTGGGCACACTGTTCAGCGGGTACAGTGTTTGCTTGCCTTGTGTGTGGCTGTGCATGTCTTCAATGCCAGCACTGTGGAGTGTCAGAAGTACAAAGTCAGGCTAGAAAACACAAGACTCTGGGTCAGAAACCAATTATTTAACCGACCAACGTGAAATAAGAACACCTGCCAACTGGATAGCGGAAGCAGAGGTGTTGCTCTGCATATGTGACTCTGAACAGCAAGCTCAATTAAAGGTTATCAAGATTAATGTTTAAAAATTTCTTTCCAGTTTAAAGTAGATAAGCTACTGAAATTTTAGGGAAGTGCCCAGACTGGAAGTCATGACCTATAGAAACATTCTTTGTCTAGATATTGCCATGACTCAAGTCTTACCTCCTTCTGACAGGGGTTTTTTTTTTCCTTTTCTTTTTTTTTAAATTTTATTTTATTAATTTATTCATATTACATCTCAATGGTTATCCCCTCCCTTGTATCCTCCCATTCCTCCCTCCCTCCCATTTTCTCCTTACTTCCTTCCCCTATGACTGTGACTGAGGGGGACTTCCTCCCCCTGTATATGCTCATAGTGTATCAAGTCTCTTCTTGGTAACCCGCTATCCTTCCTCTGAGTGCCACCAGGTCTCCCCATTCAGGGGACGTGGTCAAATATGATAGTACTCAGCTATTAAAAACAAGGAATTCCCAAAATTTGTGAACAAATGGATTGAACTAGAAATGATCATAATGAGTGAGTTAACCCAGAAGCAGAAAGAGTTAAATGGTATATACTCACTTATAGCTGCATACTAGCCCAAGGGACATGTCCCATGAAAGTCTTCACTAATCAGGAAACTGGGACAGAGAGGAGGACATCCTATTGGGACTCTAGATGAAAGAAGCATGGGAGAATGGCAAAGTTGAAGGATCCAGCGGATCCTAGAAACCTACAAGAAGAAAATTATGATAGGCAGATTTGGGCCCAGGGGTCCCGCTCAAACTATGGCACCAGCCAAGGACAATACAGGTGGTAAACTTCAAACCCCTACCCAGATCTAGCCAATGGACAGGACATTCTCCACAGTTGAGTGGAGAGTGGGGTCTGACTTTCACATGTCTTCTGACGAGGTTTGCCTGAGCACATCCTAAGCACATCACATTTTGTCCTTGCCAGCCTTGGTTAGACATCAATGCATTCTACATTTACTGTTTGTGTTCTGTATCCTAATGACACTCAGAATCAACCTGGCCACTGCCAGCATTCTTTTTTTTTAAATTTATTTATTTATTTTATTATTTTGAGTTAGCTCACCTTCCCTTTTCCTTTTTCTACCTCCAAGACTGTGTATGCCTGTGCATAACTGTGTATGCCTGTGCATAACTGTGTACGCCTGTGCACTGTGTGCATGCAGTGCCTGTGGAAGGCAGAAGAGGGAGTCAGATCACTGAGAACTGGGGTTACAGATGAGTGTGAACTACCACATCCCTGCTAGGAATTCAACCCAGGTCCTCTGCAAAAGCATTAAGTTCTCTTAGCCACCGAGCCATCTCTCCAGCCTTCTTCCATGGGTGCTTTCTTTCTTTCATTACTACTGTATCTCCAGCACATGATACCGTGCCTGGGGGCTGAAGGGAGAGGAGGCTTAGGGGTAACAGCTCTTGCTTTGCAAGCAAGAGTGGCCGAGTTCAGATCCCAAACATCCTCACCATTCAAGTGAAAAGCCAGGTGCAACTATGCACAAGACTGTAACCCCAGCACTGTGGGTGGTGATGGGAACGGGGAATCACGAGGGCTGCCTGGCTACCAGGTTAGCTCCAGGTTCAGTGAGAGAATTGGTCTCAAGGGAAAAGGCTATGAATGAAAGACTAAGACACCTGATGTCCTCCTCTGACCTCTGCACACATGGGCAAACGTACCTGTGCACACACACATATCCATCTATACCACACACACACACTAGACAGACACACACACACATACACACACACACACACACACACACACACACATCACTACCACCACCACTGCCACCAATCACCACAATAATAATAAGTAAACAGCGACTGGCAGAGATACGGCATTCAAAAGACATCTATTGAACGCACTGGATTACTGGATCTTTCAGCACAACTTGTTAACCTCTTAAGGCCTCAACTCTACTGTTTTGCTAGCCTCAACCTTCACTTGTTGCCTCCCTCAACTATTTCCATCACCAAAGCACTACATAGTTATTACTGCAGCTGTGCTCACGTCATTGCCCGGTCTTCAGAAGAACCAGGTTTCAGCCTGCTTACAGCCTCCCAGGCCATCCCTCTCATTTCTTCTCCTCTTGGTGAATCCCTGAGCACCCTGTGAGCCCCCACTCTGTCTTTCTGAACAGAATACATGAGGCATATCTCCATGCAAAGTACCCATGGGGTACATTCTACGTTACCCTCGCTACATGCTCCACAGTGGAACCTGTGGTTAGCTGTGTGTTTTCTTCAGGGGCTGCCCTTCAAAGACTGTAGTTATTTACACGAGTGGTTGCCCAACCAACATTTTTAAAAATAAAATGAGTGAACAAAGTTGAGTGTCAGAATGTGTCCCGCACAGATTGTACTAAATATAACGCTTGGAGCTCAACAAAGTGAGTTGGCCTCCCTTGAGCAGCCTCTGCTTTGCACCTGTTGTCTTTGAATTCCGTTCTAATGAGGTGGCAGGGACCACTCATAAATATTTATGAAGACCAGAATTTGGCACGGATTGCCACTGGGCTGCACACCCCGAGTGATGCTATTTCATGTTCAGCAGCCTTCCAGCTTCATGGCCACCGGTGCCATCCAACAGCGCTGCCAGAATTCCACTCCCAAAGTGTGCACACTTTCCCTTGGGCTCTGTGGAACCCAGAGGAAATTGAACATTTCATACCGAACATTTCATATTGTTTAACAGTTGGTGCGATAAGCTTCTTCATTATATCACAAAGCCACCAATTGTCAGTAAACAGGATATTATGCACAATGTGTATGTACATGATTATTTTCTTTTATTTTAAAGTGTGAAGGAAGGAGAGTCCCTTTGCTCACTCTGACTCTTTTTGTTTGCAGTGACAGTTGGGATGCTGATGAACTTGTCAGAGTGGTGGACGTACAGCACATCCTTAAAGCTGAAAAAAAAAAAGGATCCCACACTACACCAAGCTAGCTGGAGCTGCACCTTACTGCATTCAGAAATTAAGATGGATGCATTAGAACCCAGCTTCTCAGCACATCTCACCTTTCCAGAAACTTGGCTGTTTAGCTCCACTTCTGGAAGACTTGACAGCTGTCTGTCTGTCTGTTTGAGACTGATGGAGAATTTTTCATATCATTTTCCTTTACATTTGTTGGCTCTGTCTCCTCTAGGTTTTGAAAAAGATACTGCCAAATTATGAAGAGTGTAGGCACTCATCAGCGCGAAGATCTTAAAATTTTACCTCAATAAAAGCAAGCATACAACTCTCATTTTTAGTTCTAGACTGGTATTTGGCAGTGGAATACTCAAAGAATCCTGGGGTTATCCTTGCGACGTGGCAGTAAAACTCAACACCATCTCACAGTTTGGAAGATGGAGGATAAGCAGAGCCCTTGAAGGTGGTAAAAGCATTGACAGATGTAAAACCATTTTGCTGTTTTGCTCCTTACAGGCGTGCAGCTATTTTGAGGACTTATTTTGAAGACAAAGGGCTTATAGCATTCAAGCAGTTATAGGCCAAGTGAATTAAACTTGAGAGAAGACAGAAATTATTTGTGGTACAGATGGACAGGATAATCCAGAATTAATTTTCAGTGACATCAGAGTTTTAATAAAAAGTGTTTTCTTAGGAGTGTATTCTTTAATAGGTCTAAAGACAGGAGGCAGTTAATGGTAGGGCTGTACACTTTTGATTGAATTCCATGAAGGAGAGCAGGAATCGAACCCAGAGGAAATCCCATGAATCTCTGTGTTTCCATGCACATGTAACAGTTGAAGGCTGTCCCTCGACATGCATTCTGCAATGCAGCCCCTAAAGCAAACCCTGATTGTGTTTGGTGCATGTGCATAGGCATTCACTCATGCACACATGCCCCTACAAAGCCCTGTTTATCAACAGTAAGGCAACAACTTTCATGACTTATCTATGTGGTACATTCTGATATGCAAACCCTGATGTAGTTTTTAAACAGAGAGCGAAAGCCATGGTTTGCCTTTATTGATTTTTTAAATAACGCTATTGGGTTTGGTTGTTGTTGGTGGTGGTGGTGGTGTTGGTGGTGGTGGTGGTGGTGGTGGTGCTGCTGCTGCTGCTGCTGCTGCTGTTATTTTGTTTTAAGTCTGTAACTCATACTTTAAAACCAGAATAGTCCCATGAAAATCAGTATGTATTCTTATTTTTACTCTGAAAATATAACTCAGGAGTACACAGCAAGAATGGGTATGTGGCTTTCTTCTTCTTAAAGGCATAGTGAATGTTGTTTCCTGGTTGCAGCAGTCCAGAGACGCTGGCAGGTGATAGCAAGGTGAAGACCCTCCTGCCTGAGGCTGAGCTGGATCTGTCAGGCTCCATTGTAGCCAGAGAGATGTTGACCAGAAGAACTTGCAGAATTCCTGACTGCCCAACAGAAACCCAACACAGATAGAAATGTGAGTGGAAGTACACAAACACGCTTAGCAAGCTACAACAACAGAGTGGTTCTGTCTGCCTCCTGCAGTCAGCTTGCATTGGCGGATTAACTGGGGAAGTGTCTCCTATGCTCACAACTCACTGACTCAGAAGCACACACTATAAACCTTTGGTCTCTAGGCAGGTGGCTGTGGGAGCTCCATATGACTTAAGTGTTATGTTAGCCTGACTTCTCACCTCTTTACAAATAGCTTTTGAAAAGAATCACCAAAAGGAGTCCTGGGGACAGTGGATCTCTACCAGCAGGACGGCATAGATGAAAATTTGATGTTCATGTTTTTAAACTGACTTTGCTTTGGTTCATTAAAGTTTTATTATAAATACATTGCAAGCAATTAAATATCTCACAGTGAGACTGTAGCTCCCATATCAGCGGAGAAGGTGAGCTGAGTGCAGTGTGTGTGAATTAATTCACTGCTCTCTGCTCTTGCTTGTAGAAATGAACAACTGTTTTCAAGTTCCTGCAGCCTTGACTTTCCCAAGGTGTTGATCTAGAATGCATGGGGAAAAGAAAAAGGTGATGTTACATGTATCTGCTCAGAGAGAAGCCTCCTCCTGCCCCACCACTACCTCCTGTTGTGCTGTGGAAATGGACCACTTCTGGGGCTTTTAGTGAGCCAGGGAAACTCACTGGCCAAGTCACATCATTCTTTCCTTTTGCAAATTGCATGACTGTTGTCCACTTGTGCCTCTCTGCATTCAGTTCTGCATTATGTATCTATCCTTTCTCTCTCTCTCTCTCTCTCTCTCTCTCTCTCTCTCTCTCTCTCTCTCTCTCTCTCTCTCTCTCTCTCTCTCTCTCTCTCCCCCTCTCTTTTTCTTTGTCCAATCACAAGACAGCAGCCAAAAATGAACATGTGAAAATTGAGAAATCATCAGTTTTACTGGCTACAATGTTCAATTATCATAATGAATGGATGTAAAGCAAAATGAAAGTATAGAATTCTCATATAAATAGATGGAACTAGAAAATAATTATACTGAGCAAAGTCACGCAGACTCAAAAAGACAAACACTGCCTACATGTGGGTTCTAGCTTTGAATCACTGTTTTGTATCTTTAACTTTGAGGACATGTAGAATCCAGGTTATTAGAAATAGGTCATTGAAGTCAGGCACATTAAGGTATAGGAAATGGTAAAATGTAGGAACAGTGAAAATAGAAGATATACTGGGGTTAGAAATGTTCAAAAAGATATAGTAGGGGATGGAAAATAAGGGGGAGGAAAACTTAGCAAAATGAAGCACGTTTGAAAACTATACAGAAACCTACACCTATCAGTGTGTAATCCAACTACAGATGAGAGTAGAGCATAGACAACAGGAAAAAGTGTGTGTGTGTGTGTGTGTGTGTGTGTGTGTTGGAGGGAATGACGTGCCTCTTACTGTGTTAAGTAAGGATGGCAGCAGAGGAATTGGGAGGGCAGTGTATGGTGATAGGCTAACCCAAGGATTTATAAAGAAGCCTTAGGGAAATAACTTAATGTATAAGAACATATAATAAAAATAGAAATGTCCAGCCGGGCGTGGTGGCACACACCTTTAATCCCAGCACTCGGGAGGCAGAGGCAGGTGGATCACTGTGAGTTCGAGGCCAGCCTGGTCTACAAAGTGAGTCTAGGACAGCCAAGGCTACAGAGAGACCCTGTCTCGAAAAACCAAAATAAAATAAAATAAAATAAAATAAAATAAAATAAAATAAAAATGTCCTTTTGTTGCATGTTTTATTAAATTTAACCTATATCTTCTATTTTAGTCTAGACATGTCTTTTGTTGTCATATTGTTTTGTTTACCTAAAAGTTTTTTTTTCATAGTATTTTTTATTGATTATTTGGGAATTTCACATCATGAACCTCTATGTCATTTATTTCCCAGATCTCCCAGGTCTTCTCCACTAACCTGCAACCCCCCCCAAAAAAAAATGAAAAAGAGAAAAGGAAACAAGTCCAATTTATATCGTACATATATTTACTGGAGCATGGCCAAGCTATGGTGGTCAGTCCCTTAAAGAAAACTGAGTCCTTCCCCACCAGCACCCTTTCCAGAAGCCATCAACTATGGAGAGCTACACTTTGGCATCCTTATCTCGATTTTTAAGAGATGCCTTCAGTGACTTTCTGTCTTGGCTGTTAATTTTTTGTGGGGAATGGAGTGGGATAGGGGTAGGGGTTATCACAGAAGCCATCTATGTTAATCTTTCTCAACTATGAGTCTGCAGTCATCAGTATGATGGCAAAAGTAGCTTCCTTCCCCTTTGTAGTCAGCAGGAGCATGGGTTGTGGACTTACCCATGATTTCTGGGGACAGTACAGACCATGACATCCACATGGTCTCTGAAGTCAGCACATGCCCTGACCTCAGCATAGTCTCCTGTGGCAGATGTCCACATATAGTAGACATCGACACAGCATTCTGCTGCTACACAGGACAAGAACATCATTATGGTCACAGGCCACTCACATCACTATGGACCTCTGTGGCAGCATGGCTCAGAGACATCAACATGGCCTCATGCTGCAGCACAGACCACAGATATCCACATGTCCTTTGGTAAAAACATGGTCACAGTCATGAAGACATGAAGACACTTCTGAAAATAATATTTATGTATTCTCTTAACATATCATATAATTATACAACGTATTTTGATACTATCCATTTATTCTTTTTGCCTTCCAACTCCTCCTAAGCGTTACCATTCTGTCCCTTTCCAACTTCATGTGATTTTTTTATTAGTATTAATAACTGTTTCTTTGAGTCCAGTGAGTGATGGCTGTATGTGCCGAGGTGTGAGGTGGTCCACTGGGGCATGGGCAACCTACCTGTAGACATGTCCCCAAAGGACAGTGACTTCCCCTCATTGGGTATGCGGGCAGTGCCACCCTGCTGAATCTAGGAAGTCCACACTGGGAAGGTGCCAGTGGCTGCTCAAGGAATTTCTAAACCTGATTCCTCTACTACTATCAGCTGGCACACCACCATCAGGTGGGAGAAATGCCCATTCCTGGGGATGGTCACACATTGTAAAGGCGGTGTGCAAATGATATCCACATCCTTATTTTTCTGTTATGCGTGCTCAGACAATGCAAAACAGATTCATTGTAATCCGGTCAGTCACATTTTGATGGAGCGAGTGTCCACTTTTCTTCATGGACCCACACACCGTGCTTATGCTTAAGACACGCTTTCTTTCTTTCTTTTCCTTTTTTTTTTAAACAAAAAAAAGAGTAAATTAAATTTGTCAGGCAACCAAAAATTCCCTCTTGGAAATGAAATAGGTGGCCTCTGTTTTGATCAGCTTTTCTCAGCTACACAGCTAGCCAGGCAAAGGCTTCTTTTTCCACCAGTATCGTGTGTGTCTGTCTGCCTGTAAAACCCAAGGGGAGCTATTATATTACTGGAGAAAGCTGCAAGCTGTAACACACCCGAGCACTTCGGCATGTAGGTCTGCTTATTTTCATTAAGTGGTATTAAGTGCTCCAGGGTGCACTGGAGTCATCTTCCCCAGGAAACAGGACCTTGTGGGATTCTTTGTGGCATCCTGGGGAATCCCAGCATCATGAGTGCCCAAGCTCTGTCCTTGCCAGGCTCACCCCCTCCACCGCCTGGTAATTTATTAGAAGGAACGAGTGTCCCCTTCCTCCTATAGCATTTCTCTTGTTCCAAAGCTACTGATTTTGAACTGAAAACAAAGGCAGAGGGGGACTGTATTTCAAGACAGGATTTGGCACTGCCAGAAATCACTGCAAATCTGTTTTCTCACTTAAAAGAGAAATCAAAGATTTCTTCTCTCATTTTCCACTAAAATTGCTGTGCTTTAGACCTAATCCAAGGCCTGGAAGAGCAGAACAAAGAAGCTGGTATTTGCTAGGCTGGAGGGACTTCATCTTCTGTACCTTCCCCACTGTAAATCTGTGGGGTGAGCCTCTCCTTTTGTGCAGACTGTCAGCCAGCTGAGTACTGGCCATGAAACCCAGCTGATCCTACAACTGTTTTCCCACATACTCTGATTATGCTATTCTAGTCATAGAACCAGTAAACTAACGTTACATTTTACTAACACCTCATAGATTATTATTATTGAAACAAGAGATGACATTCAGTGGATTCTTCTTCTTCTTCTTCTTCTTCTTCTTCTTCTTCTTCTTCTTCTTCTTCTTCTTCTTCTTCTTCTTCTTCCTCTCCCTCCCCCCATCTCCCCCTTCTGTGTGTGTGTGTGTGTGTGTGTGTGTGTGTGTGTGTGTGTGTTTCCCTCTCATCTCTCTGTGTGTCTCTCTGTTTCTGTCTCCTTCCCTCCCTCCTTCATTCCATCCCTCCCTCCCTCTTCTCTGCACGTAAAGAGCTCAGAAGTGGATGGCTCTGGGTGGCTGCTTTCCTCAGTCACTCCCCAGCTTAGTTTTTGAGGTGGGGTCCCTTAATGAGCCTGGTACTTACCTAATCTGTGAAGTTGAGGAGCAGGCAAATTCAAGTGGCTCACTTGCCCCCACTTTCCCAAAGCTGGGACTTCAGGGCTGCCTGCAGCTGCACCTGCATTTGCACAAGCTCTGGAGGTGCTCTGATGAACTCAATCTTATGTGGACAAGACTTCACAGACTCAGTCTTATCCATTGCCCCCAAATGCAAGGGGAGCCTTTTGTGTTCCTTATGAGCTAACTATACATCTTTGTCACATGCCCAGGCCCAGTGACAGCTCATGGGAGCTGCCAAGCTTTCTTTTTAATCAAACTGAACTCCATGTCTCTAAATCCATCTTATTCCCAAATTTCTACAGCAGTGACCAATAGCACCATCAAGTTCATTCCAAAAGGCAAATCACTGTTGTTATCTTGAAGCCTCAAAATTCAAAGATACTGCATTCATTTATGTAAATTCTAGATGAAATTCAAATTGTGACTGTTGGTTTCACAGAGAAGTCTGTGGCAGAGATTATCTCTCTGGATTGAACATGGCTTAACTGAGACCGAATGACTTACTTGGCTGGGAGTCCAGGAACCATAGGCATTGTTACAACTATTCCTTGCTGCTGTGCTGTTAAGAGGACTGACACTCACACAAGCTCTGATGCTGTGTTTATACACACCCAGGACTGCAGCACCCACTACCTGCACCAAAGAGGGGCTCTTGGAAAAGTTGGACTGTGGCAGTCATTTGTCATCCTCACCTGCCCAGGCTCTCTGTCCCTTTAAAGCATAAGAAGTCCCCAGGCAGAGGCAGGAAAAAAAGAATACCTTTCTCTGCCAAGGATTTTAGAGCTGCTTCAAAGAAAATAAGCAATATGTACTGTGTAACTGGAGGAAGTAAATTATGCATTAAAATGATGTTTGTTTGACAAGCAGGTTGATTTCTCCTAAAATGCTTCACCTGTGTAAAAATGACTAGTTAGAGATGATTTGTGTCTGTGGTTAGGATATTGTTAATAGATGGCATACCATCAGCACATGGCAGGTGTAATTGTAAGCTCTTTGCAAACAATACACTTCTTGGATTTTCAACACTTGAGTCTGTAACAAGGATTTAGTCATTCAAGGTCATGTAGAGACAAAACCACCTTTCTGTAGGTTCCAACCATCCCCTGACCTCCTCTTCACATCAGGCTTGGGGTCCCCAGCCATCACCTCTCATCTGACCTGGGATGCTGGGAGCCTCGGTTTCTCATGCCCCTCCCAGGATTTACTCACTATGTCTGAAAATGTCTCTTGTCCTAAGGATACCAGTACAGTGTGAAGGGCTCCCAACAAACTGATGTGACCTCGCTTTAGTTTGTATCTGTGTTGACCTCTGCAATGCGGAGTCCCCTGGTAATTCAGCGCCCAGCACTTACAAATAGGTCTTACCAGCTACACGTGTCTACAGTACACTATAGTACTACCATGTCCATGTACTATTTTATACACTTAACTTATGTTGATTGATCATCGCAATGATTCTGTGAGGGAAGTTCTGCTATTATCTATACACCTTAGAATAGGAAACAAAGGCACAGAACAATGATGACATTTTCAGACATTCAGGGTAAAATATGCCTAGAAAGCTTTTAACCATCGTGGTCTGCAGACTCTCAGAAGCAGCAGGCCTCATCCACTGAAGCCTATCTTCTCTTCCTCCCCCTCCTGTCCTCCATCTCCACCTGCCACCCCTCCCCCTCCTGTCCTCCACCTCCACCTGCCACCCCTCCCCCTCCTGTCCTCCACCTCCACCTGCCACCCCTCCCCCTCCTGTCCTCCACCTGCCACCCCTCCCCCTCCTGTCCTCCACCTGCCACCCCTCCCCCTCCTGTCCTCCACCTCCACCTGCCACCCCTCTCCCTCCTGTCCTCCACCTGCCACCCCTCTCCCTCCTGTCCTCCACCTGCCACCCCTCCCCCTCCTGTCATCCATCTCCACCTGCCACCCCTCCCCCTCCTGTCCTCCATCTCCACCTGCCACCCCTCCCCCTCCTGTCCTCCACCTCCACCTGCCACCCCTCCCCATCCTGTCCTCCACCTCCACCTGCCACCCCTCCCCCTCCTGTCCTCCACCTCCACCTGCCACCCCTCCCCCTCCTGTCCTCCATCTCCACCTGCCACCCCTCCCCCTCCTGTCCTCCACCTCCACCTGCCACCCCTCCCCCTTCTGTCCTCCACCTCCACCTGCCACCCCTCCCCCTCCTGTCCTCCACCTCCACCTGCCACCCCTCCCCCTCCTGTCCTCCACCTGCCACCCCTCCCCCTCCTGTCCTCCACCTGCCACCCTTCCCCCTCCTGTCCTCCACCTCCACCTGCCACCCCTCTCCCTCCTGTCCTCCACCTGCCACCCCTCTCCCTCCTGTCCTCCACCTGCCACCCCTCCCCCTCCTGTCCTCCACCTCCACCTGCCACCCCTCCCCCTCCTGTCCTCCACCTGCCACCCCTCCCCCTCCTGTCCTCCATCTCCACCTGCCACCCCTCCCCCTCCTGTCCTCCATCTCCACCTGCCACCCCTCCCCCTCCTGTCCTCCTCTTCTTCATTCTCCTCTTTATTCCCCTCCACTTCTGTCATCTCTGTCGTGGTAGAATGTGTATTTGATGCTGTGCTAAAGAGAGATCACGCTGCTTGAGTGTGAGTCTTATGAACAACAATGATCTCAGTCACAGGTGAGAAGGAAGCAAGGTGGGGCTTGTTCCTTCAGAGGGATGAAGGCCTCACAGAAACCTGGGTATTGGACTGAGAGTTTCCAAAACTGTACAAAATAAACACCTACTGTTTTATACAACCACTGTGGGGGTGTGCAGTTACAACCTCAGGGAATTCAACAGTGCCCTTAGACACTGCACAGCTGTAAAACAAAACAAAACAAACAAACAAAAAAAAAACATGTTTCTTCTCAGCTCCAGCATCTCTGGGAGGAAGGCATCTGAGCTACACCCGGGATGCTGTGGAGACAGAAGAAGCCAAATAGACATAAGACTTCTAAGGGCCTGGGTAGCCATGGTATGCTCATTCGTTCTAATGCTTTTACTGGAGAGGTTAGGAATAGGCAGATGTCTTCCTCACAGACCCTACAGTCCTCAGAGCTGTGCTTTACTCACAACAGCAAACAACAGTAAAATGTTCTCTATTCCCACAAATGTTCTTCCATTTTTAACTGAACTTCAGGCTATCTCAAAAAAAAAAAAACCAACGTGGTATGTGGTGGGGGCAATCAGGGAAGACATTTAACATCAACCTCCAGTCCTCACGCACATACGTGCACCTACACTTAACTTTACATAAATCCACATGAACATGCACACACAAACATACACCCATATACTCATGCATACAACCCTTCAGCTGAGAGGGAGAGGCCCAGCACATTAGGAGAGCCTGTTTATTCCAAACATTATCAGTTTAAATATTAATGGCATGTGAAAAATGCCACCACAGAAACACCCAGAAGTGACCACGGCTCTGGGTTCAGTGGTCCAGCAAGATTAGTACAACATTTAACCACCACCAGGGCAATATCACTCTCTGACTCTCACAACCACACCACAGTTGCAGTTTTAACACCCAGGAGTCAGCATACATTCATGCCTTTGAGATGCCGGTCAGCACTGACTACCAGGAGGCCACATGAAAACCACTGGAGTGGGGAGAAAGAAAATGAAGTAGCCACTGGAATGTCTCGCCCTTGCATATGCAAGCAGTTCAGGAGGAAAACCACTCAAAGGGAACAAAAAAGTAGTGCAAAATAATCTCACAGAATTCTTTCTGTGAGTCAGACAGAAGGCTGGAAATACGAGGACCTAAGGAGTGTAGTGTTTTCACATTAGCAAATTGCATGCATGAAAACACAGAAAAAAGTAGAATTCCATTAGAAAATTCTGAAGTGGGTTTTTCTTCATTTTAAACATCATAATAAAACATGATGGGAATAAAAACAAAAGCAAAAACAAAAAACACAACAACAAACCTCACACACCAAATTAACCAGGTCTGACATGTAGTTTTCAATAAATAATATGACTTTAAGTTGAAGTTCAGGTTGAAACTGACAATCCTCCAACTGCCATAAGCCATCTTTAAGATGCTACATTAAAAGACATGACTGAAAACATTCGTATTCCAATATGTTTTTTTCCTCTGGTGGTCCTACTCTGGAGGCAGAATATAAGGTGTCAAATGAAAGTGACGGTCAGGAAGTTGAATCTCCTTAGAACAGATGGCTTCTTACAGTCCTGATGGCAGCCAGTACTTGACCCATCTCCACTTATGACATGTCCCAGTGAGTCCACTTGAGCTGCCCTCTCAGGAATGAGGCACCAAGCTCTGAGAGGCAACACCCGCCATTCTGTGGTCTGGAAATCCATTTGATTTTCTCTGTTAAATTACTTAAAAGATTTATTCTCCTATCCATGTGTCAAATCTGTGCTTCATACAGAGCATGCCCAGAGCCACAGGGACAAATGGTTCTGGTACATTTCACCAACATTTGTAAGGCTGTAACATGACAAATTGTACACTGGGGCTTAGAACAGTCTATCAGGCAATATACATGTGAGAATGTGCTTCTGCCATTATCAGTGCCACAATGAAAGATGAGTGTTGTATCCATGTAAAAGATTCTAGAGACAGGCTATTTCTACTTTGTGTCACAGAAGTTTCTGGACAAGACAAGTGCAGAATCTTGAAGAGGGTATTTGTTTTGGGGGTGCACTTGTTATGTCACTTAGATCACCCTTAGGAAAAGAAGAAATGCTGGGAGACATCTCCATTGGTGACATGTGAGGACCTGAGTTAGAATCGTGGGATCCCATGTAAGAAGCAGAGGCCAGTGGTATCCTTGTGGTCCTAGTGGTGTTCAGATGGGAAGTGGAAGATATGTGGGTCCAGGCCACCTAGTCTACCTTCAGTCTGATGATGTCCCTGTGTCCACCCGAAAGTGGAAAGTTCCTTGAAAATGACACCTGCCTTTGTCCTCTCAACTCCAAGTACACGTGAGTATGTGTGCCCATGTACACACAAAAACATGCATGCCACACACACACACACACACACACACACACACACACACACAATATGCATCACAACTCCAGTCCATCATTCTTATAAGCAAAATGCCTGATACACCAACAGTGTACAAGGAAACAGTGGGGACACATTTTATTGCTCCATTATGAGTTCAATTCCTCCTAATTGAGCTTCAGGGTGACAATGCCATCCATCTATATACCTGTGTGTGTGTGTGTGTGTGTGTGTGTGTGTGTGTGTGTGTGTGTGTGTGCCTGTGCACTGTGGACTCAATGTTTTTGTAGACTTGTGTTATCTAGTGAGAAATTCCCAATAATGATGCAAAGTAGTATTTTTTTCTTTTAATGTTATCATTCTTAATTTTTTGAATATGTATTTGAAGTTTCTAAAATTGGAAGTACCCATTACTTCAGTTGTCGTCTGTTTCTATGAAAAGGAAGATTAAAACCCACTTCCCCAAGGTACTAGGAGGGAACTTGCCTTCAGTCATCAGATTTTACAGCAGCCTAGGGGATCTGTCTAAGTGTCTAAATGTGACCAGACATGGCTTCCCTGGTGGTTAGGCTCTCATCAGGCTGTCTTCCTGGCCTCCTCGTCTCTCATCACTGCCCTCTCCACGGACGTCACAGATCTGTGAAACAAGAACCAACGCAGGCCCCAAAACACACAGGAGATGCAGAGGCTACGATCCACTGTACCACCAGCAAATACTACAAACGTGTAAATGCCCTGGCTGTTCAGAGAGGGGTGGGTGAGGACGTCCGCGTTTTCAGGCTTCTAGATGTGGATCGTCGCTCAAAACTGTAGACTAGCCCACTTTTGAGCTCTCTTGGCGTTTGCAAGGAGCTTGAGGTCTGTGGTTGAGAAGCAGGTTCATAGGACAGGGATGAGGAAAGTCATCCCCACACTCACTCACCTTTCAGCTTTGGCACAGGAAGGGATATCTTGTCAAGTTTATGACTATCAGTTCACGCCCTACACAAGATTCAAGTGGACTAAGCAACAGAAACTGATTTTCTCGTAACCGGAAGCTAGTGTTCCCGACAAAGGTAGGGGTAAGTTTGACTTCTGCTGGCTTGCTGCTGGCTGTTTTCCTCTGCTATCTCCATGCTGCCTTCCTCCTGTCATCTCCGCTCCTTATAAAGTCATCACAGTGGATTAAGGCCACCCTAATGACCCTACTTGACTTTATCACCCTTATAAAGGCCCTGTCTCAACCTTCTGTTCTGTCCCGGGTAGTGCATCTGACATTAACACATCTTAAAGAATTCCATGCAGCCCCAACATGTATTTTGAACATTCAAAACTTAACAGAAAGTCAAATTTTACAGCATAGATCTGGAAGTACAATTATCTAGACCAAAGTAGAAAAGGCAAGTAAAACCTTCTAAAGTGTTTACCTTTATCAGATTTCAAAATTTCTAGTTAACTAGTTCAGCAAAGCTATTTTTACTAAGACTCTTCTGATGATATATATACCAAATTGGCAGCAGTTATTTGAGTGAATCTGAATTTTTAAAATCTCATGTAATATTATTTTAGTAATTTCCCCTATGTTCAGATACATTCATTTCTCATATATCCCATAACAAGTGACAATGATCTAGTTTTGTGTTAATGAGTAAGCTGTTCAGTAGAATCTGAACAAAATTTCACTAAGAAAGAATACAAATCACAAATGAGGTTTTGTTTCAAAAATAAAAGTTTTCCAAGGGGGGGCATTGACTACAAAGCAAAAGATTTTCTTTCAGAGATAAAGGAGGGACTGACAAAGACAATGTTGTCCCTGATTACTGTCTCTCCACTACACAAATAAATGATTCCTATATGCAAATAAGACATGCATACATGATCAGAGAATGTTGCTGACTAAAGCTCATAGCTCATGGATCAGGCCCCAGCAATGTGACCTGGCTAAGGCCTCAGAGTTGAGGTGTTGCCTCCTCCAAGAATAGAGTATGTGTGAGCCCCAAGTGACTACTAGCACACTGGGAGTTTAGCTTCAGTGAGTCAATGGGTTTCCTGGGCATGAGGCTTTTATTAAAGTCCTAAATATGCAAATAAAACACTTTTCTCTCTCTCTCTCTTTTTTTTTTTTTTTTTTTTTTGTTGTTGTTGTTCCTCGAGACAAGGTTTCTCTGTGTAGCCTTGACTGTCCTGGACTCACTTGGTAGACCAGGCTGGCCTCAAACTCACAGCGATCCACCTGCCTCTGCCTCTCAAGTGCTGGGATTAAAGGCGTGCGCCACCACCATGCAGCATAAATCACTTTTTTAAATGTTAAAATCTACTACCAAAATAGAGGGACACTCTTAAAGACAGATGAAAACTAATAAAGATTTGAAATGTGCATGTGGGGAATGACTTCTGGCTCCCAAATATCTGCACAAGAGAATGAGGCTGTGAAATGACCGTTTAAAATATTAATTATTGCTTTGACCCATAGTAAATGTGGAAAGCTCCCAAGGGTAAGAATTTCATTTTCTTTCTATCTTGTCACCTTTTCTCTACAGGAAGAACTTATTGTTTTTAAACCAAATATTCAGTTAATGGTTTTATTGTTCATATTGGCATGGAGGGAGGAAATGCTAACGTGAACCTCTTCTGTTTGCAGAGACCCTGAGGCTTGCACAGAAGCCATGTTTGCACCATGAGTCCCTGCAGTTTAAAGCAGCTCCCTGGAATGCTCAAGGCTGCACTCAGCCCTTTGAGGGTGTTTCTAAATGGCACTCTCGGACACTAAATGGAGAGTGGTGTTTGGACATCCCTTCCCCTTATGCAAAGCCACACGTCAGCACCACCAAACCATCATTTTCTTACAAACCTCTAACGACTCTTGTAGCATGGGAGCCCCTTACAAATGCATTAAAACAATTAAAACCTTTTACTCAGGAGTCTTCAACTTAGGCAAATTTGGGGGGTTCAAAATGGGGGGCTTTATTTGATACATTCTTCCCTAAATATGGAGGCCAGGTTCTTCGTCTAAGTCATTATTGTTGTATTTATGGGTGACAATGACAGTCATAAGAGTGGATATTTACTGTAGTAATTTAAATACTTCCCTGTAAGACAGAGACAGCTCATCGAAAGCCTGTTTCTATTATGGCCGTGTGTGTTGTACTCAAGTCAACCTCTGCTTGTGAGGGGATTCCCAGAGAGCTGAAAGAGGCTGTGTGCTTCAGTGTTAATTAACACAATGTGACTGCACAGCACTGGAGGAAAGGCATTACCTTGCTATTCTGATTTCATACAGGCAATCTTTTCTATATCCATTACCATAAATAGTTTTAGCAAAATACAAATTACCAGAAGTTTCCTTCTTTACCTCTTGGGTGAGAAGAGCAGGTTTCTCAAGGATGAGTGTCAAGTGCTCATCAGATGCCCTTTGAATATTGACAGCCCCTGGGAAGTTGAGTCCCAGGAGGCAGTTACTTTTCTACTGTTCTGCTAAGTCCTTGATAAGAAGTACCTTGATGAAGGAAAGATTTACCTTGGCCCATGGTTTAAGAATATGTCTTCTTCTGGCAAGAAAGACACGGCAGCTATATCGTTGAGAGCCTGGGGCTGTGGTTTATGTCTTGGCATTCATTAAATGGAGGCAGAAAAGGACCCAGGTCAGGCTCCAAGTCTCGGGGGCTGTCAACCAGACACTAACTTCCTCTATTGAGGTCTCACCTTCTGTAGAGTCCACAACGTCCCCAAACAGTGCTGCCGGCTGAGAACTAAGACTTCAAGTACGGAAGCCTATGGGATAACAGTGCACAGTCCAACGGTGTAACTGCAGTCAAGATCTACAAATGATGTCGTCTTTGTGCATTGCCTAGCATGAGCCAATCCTCAGAAGAAGAGGCAGGAAAGGAAGACAGGGATCAAGGTCCCTATTGAGAGGAGCTCCATCCTGCAGCAAGATGAAGGGTTGGAAAGCCAAAGATAGTAACACTCTTTGTTGGTGTCAGGCAGGCTATGTTGAACTTCTGGAAGCTTTCTCCATCATGCATGCTTTCCAGGGTAGCCAGCAGTTATCAGACACTCTCAGTTTAATGGCAGGAATCGCTAGTGCTTAGGAAGGCCCACTTCCTAAGACATCAGTGTTTATTTAGCAAAAAGATTGCAGTGCTGTAAAATCAGTAGAAAGGCACTAGATGCTGTAGTGAAAAATACATAATTTCTTTGTTTCTATCTTTTTTCTTTTTTGAGATGGGGTCTCACTATGTTTCCCTGGTTGGCCTGGGAACTATGTAGATGGCCTACGTCACTATGTAGATGAGGCTAACCTCAAAGTCACAACTATTCACTTGCTTTTACCTCCTGAGTGTTGAATCAAAGGTAAGCACCATCACATCCATCCATCTTTATTTTTATTGTTGCTGTTGATTATAATTCTTTTTAAATGAATTAAGTAAACTTAAAGGTGACTTCTGCCAACTTTAAATTTTTGACTGCAATGTTATATTTTATAAGAATCAATATAAAGAGAATATGATTAGCATTTGTACTAACTATTAAATCAAAGGTGATTGTTAGGTTGTCTGTGTAGATAGGACTAATGTTTTTATGTCTCACTTTTCAGAGGAAGAAAAGCTGCTTCAGTGCTCAGTAGATGATAATTACAGTGGGTTTGGAAGCTAAAGCCCTGAATGAATGTGAAGGTTCTCTGCTGGCCTGCAGAATACCAACTTCATCAGTCTGAAAAGATGCTTAGACAAACATTTTAAGGGAGAATCTGACACTTCTCATAGAGTCTTCAACTACCAACCAAAATGAGCAAGTATCACTTATTTGAGAGTCTATGAAAACGGCATCACAGTTTTCTTTTTTTTTAAAATAATTTATTGAATTTCATTTTAGCATCAGAGTGTCATAGCCATTGGAACTGGAATTATAGACAGTTGTGAGCTGTCATGTGGTGGCTGGGAATTGAACCTGGGTCCTTTGGAAGAACAGACAGTGCTCTTAACCACTGAGCCATCTCTCTAGCCCCCAGTTTTCAAACCTGTGGTCCCTTTGAGCACCTCGTACTACCTTCTAATAAAATCCAGATGTGCCTGATCTTTATTTCTGGAATTTATTTTTCCTAACCAAAAAAAAAAAAAAAATTAAAGTAGTATTTTCCATAATGATTGCTGACTTCCCAGAAAATCAAATCATTTTTCACATCAACACCATGGTCCAAATTCATTTCCAACTAACTTTTACTTTGCAATGCTCTGACTATGATCCCTAAACCATGTAAACAATATTGCTGAATCCAAGACCCAATAACAGTCCATTATTTATTACCCAAGAGAAGACAGGAGGAAATTTAGATGTACTGATGTACTTCATTATTTTAAAATTATAGAATACATTGAAAAGTTCAGAAGGGGAAAAAAGAGTGTAAAGGTCATGGGGCAGGGAGAAAGACTAAGAGATGCTGTCTCCTAGATATGTCTTGGCCTTTGCACACATGAACTCTCGTCCACTGTGGTTGCCTTTACAAGTTCTCATCCATTGCACTCCCACCTTGGGTTGGGGAGAGCCTCCTGACACTCCACAGCTAGCTGAGGAGCTGTTGTCAGCTGATGGCAGATGGGGGGGTGGGCAATCACTTTTCTTGAGGACCATGGCCACTCCTAGGTTATACATACCCCAGTAGATGACCTCATACCTCTGCCTATATCAGAAGCATTGATTTGACTCCTTGTTTCAAAAATAAATACATCATAAGAGGAGGTCATGGGGGATTCTGGGAAGAGGTGAAGGGGGAGGAAAGATGGACATGAATAAGCTGCGCTGTATATCTGCAGGAAATTATTCAACAGATAGTATAAAACCCTCAGTAGATGAAAATGCATTCCTCCCAGGCATAGACTGTGGGAACCCATGCCAAATTCTGCCATGTCAGAAATTCTGTGCTTAGGCTGTATGTTGTGACCTTCGAGTTGCTGACCTTTACCTCAGGAGGTCTTGTGTTCTAGGCTATCCTTGGACTCTTTACCTTTGAAAGAAGTAGGGAAATCCCAATTTGGAACCACCCAGAGGATCTAGGAAGTTCTTAGAAGGAACTACTCAGAGAACTAGGAAGTTCTACAGGGAGCAATTTAGGCTATTGTATTCTTGCCCAGGGGCTAGGATGAGATTAGAATAGATCCTATTGACCTTGCTCTATATATGTTCCTGCTAGTCGGCATTAAAGTGAATCTTGATCAGAAATTTCCTGACTTGATTCATTATTTCTCTCGTCTCTGTATCCTACTTTCAATCTCAACTGCCTCTTTCAGGTGAACCTAATTTGATTTTTCCCATAGACTCCATTAGGTAATCTTCCACACAAGCCATTATTATCAGTTCTGGAGACTTTGCATACAAACATAAAACTGTATTGTTTCAAATTTTGATGTTAGTTCATTGCATTCTAAAACATTTAGGATGGGACAATTTTTAAAGTCTCCCTATGTTGAAGTTCCAAATATTAACCTTTCCTTCAAAAAAGTCACCCCTGGGTGTGGCCTTCACCAGTTCTTTGCAGAAGGATATTCTGAAATGATTGACATGTGAGCTGTTTCCAGCATCTCACCCTTGGAGACAATTCAGGGTTATTTGGCTTTTGTTTGTTTGTTTATAATTCCTCTGTGTGGTCTGTGCAATGGTCTCCATATACTGTAAAACTGCAAATACTTAGCATGTAGGTTTTATGGTATAGATTATATACATACCCACGTTTATGTGACTACTAATGTATGGAAACTAGCAATAATTACTTCAGGTGGAACTAACTTTCCTAGGAGATATTTCACTGATTATTTTAAAAGTTAGAGCTAGCCAAGTGTGGTGGCACACACTTTTAATCTCAGCACTCGGGAGACAGAGACAGGTATATCTCTAAGTCTGAGGCCAGCATGGTCTACAAAGAGCATTCTGGGTTGGCCAGTACTACCAGTAATACAGAGAAATCCTGTCTGGGAATGAATATATATATATTCTGGAATTCCAGGTGTTTTATACTGAAGACATAAATTTCCAAAAAAATAATTGTGAAAATGTAGGCTATGAATATTGATATAAAAGCTATAACTTCTAATAAAATTTACAGTTCTTTATCTACGATGTTGCTCTACCATGAAACATGCTTCGCTAAATAATAACATGTAATTTTAAATTACAAACTTATAGAAGCTAATCTACCAAAAGTTGCTTGACCATTCAAATTCATGGTCCAACCATGTCATACCGACGGATCATGTGCCAGATTGAGCAAAGGCAGCTGGGCCATCTGAATCTGCTCTCCATCTGTGCATGCTTATCCCATCTCCATTTTATGAAAGAAAAATTCAAACTTCGCTTTCTGTTTAATTATATCTTTAACTTCCTTTGTTCCACTTGTTAGACCTTAGAAAGCCTTGGAATCAATTCTTTTTTATTGATCACCAAAATACCTTAGGACATTCTCTTATGATAATGTCTTTTAATACAAATTGCTATTAATATAGTTATTTTATTGTCCTTCATGTAAAGATGTAGTGATTAGACTTCCTCTGGCTGTGAAGTAAATAATCATAACCAATAATTCCTTTTTTGAAAAATTGTAAATTGTGATGTACTTAGACACATCTTTTAATCTTTACTGAGTGCTACTCACCATAATACATTACAGAATAACATATAAAAATGATAAATTATGGCAAAGTCATTCAAAGCCATAATAAACACTAATGTTTGATAATGGTGGTAAACACAGTCTTTTCATCTTTGCCCTTTAAATTTTCTCTTAGTTTCATAAGTTTGAAATGCAGGAAATCTCCATGTTTCTGGTTTTCCTCTGGGTCAGCATTTTTATCACCAGAATACGAAACCATGAATGAGTCAGAGGCAAGAGGAAATGAGGACTCTGCTGAAACGGGGCTTACGGCGCGGCTGGGCTGCCAGCGGCTGTGCACGCCTCTCCCATGCGGTCCAGTGTTTAGTTAACACAGCTACTGCCTCTCCAGGGTCCGCAGGGTCCTTTCTTCCTTCTCTCAAGTGGCCCATAAACGGCGGTTAGAAGAACATAGGCTTTAAAAAAGACGGCCGGAGGGGTTTTCTGGTCATTTTTTCCAGTTTGGTCATTCGAAACAAATACCTTCTCCTTTTCGTTGGCTCTGCTTACTTTCGCAAAACAGTTTAGATTTACAGAAACCCACAGGCTAAGCAAGTACCTTTAAAAAGTCACACTTTTCTGGTGGTGCTGACGGTGGTTTTAAAGGACCAGCAGGTGTAGATCTGTCCTTTCTGCCTTGGATACATTATGACAAAATGGAACAAAAGTTCCTTCCACTATTGGAGATAAAATGCCATGAAGGATGGCCTAGAGTCCAGTAATGGGTTGTTTGATTAGCCCACTTTAGGTTCAATCTTTACTTTTATCTACATATAGATTTTTAACTCCACAATTTACAGTGTCTAAGAATGTGGATTGTAACTATGTGGATGAAAACTATGTGTAGCATAGCCATTGTGAACTGAGCACTGAGTTCATCCTCTTCAGAGAAAGGACCTTCCTGTAAGGCACACATATCCACTCTGAAATCCAAAAAGACAAGCATTTTCTGCCTCACTTTGCAGTGTTTGTGTTTGATTGCATTTTAGGGCAAAAGTAAATGGACTGCAAACAAAACGAATAGGCACCATAAAAAGAAAACATTGTGACAAGTTAGATTTAACAGGTTTTCTGAGCCAAGAGCAACACACGAATGGACATCATTTAGAAAAGAAGTTCGGGGAAGGCTGCTTCTCCGCTCAGTGGGAAGATCCACAGAACAACGAAGTAGTGGAAAGGACTCAGCTTCAACCCACAGTGGGTACCACATAGCATGGTGGGTAAGTCATTGCTTTGGCTTTACCGGAAATGGTCACCGAGACCCCATTAATCAAATAACCAATCCGTTGCTTAGCTGTTTCTGATTGCCTGGGCTCGTGTTTTTAAATGAGAAAAGATACAATCAGTTTTAGCTTCTTTTCTTCTTTTCTTTTTTGGTTTTTCAAGGTGGGGCTCCTCTGTGTAGGCCTGGCTGTCCCAGACTCTCTTTGTAGACCAACATCTGCCTGCCTCTGCCTCCTGAGGGCTGAGGTTAAAGGCGTGCACCACCATGCCCGGCGAGAAAAGATACATTCTGAATTCAAAAATCTTGATTATTTAAGAACAGCCTTTTCATGAGAAAACACCAGGCATCATGGCAGCTGGGCTTGGATGGCGCTGTGAGAGCAGAGTCCGAAGAGAGGTAAAGACCCTGTGTGGTTGTCTTTAAGAAATGACCCTGCAGCCAGTGTGAGCTGAAAAACCGCGGCTTTGCATTTTGCATGGTTCTTCCGAGAAGACTTCACAGGACTCAGTGAAGCATACGGTTTTCCTAGAGTCGGGGGAAAGCAAGCATTTCTTTAATTTTAACAATCGTAGGTGGGGGCGGGTTAGTTCTAGTTGCTGTCTGTCTGTATTTTTCAGTTCTGAGAACACTGCATCCATAGCAATGGAGAGGAACTGCACAAACTCTCCACAAGCACCAGCTGCTTCTCTGCAAGAAGCCGTCACAGATAGCTGCCCGGAAGCAGGCTTGTGTTGGACCTCAGTCTAGCCCACAGGTCGCCTGGAGTACGGATCCTGTGGAGAGCGGGCGCCTTCCTCACAGGCCACTGTCAATCACCTCAGCAGCTCTTCTTGGCTTTGCTGGGCGTTGATGAGGGTGCTCTGGTTGTAGCTTAGGTTTGCTCACCTGCTGGATGAACTGGATTCAGGTCCGGGTTCTTCTGAGACTGCAACTCGCTTTAAATATACGGTTGCCTTTCTGTAAATCAAACTCAAGTCCCTTCTAAAGGCCAAATCCACAGTTACTTGGAAGCTGTACCTGACAGCTCTCCACTGCTGTGCTGGCCTTTCCGGTGGTTGGGAGGCAAAAGCCTCAAGTTTCCAAAGAGCTCAGTCATCAGGTAAAATTGAGCCCCACGAATTTACACCCAATTAGATCTTGTCCTCACAGCAGTGTATTCCAAGACAATTGCTGCCTAGATAGACAGATGATAACTTTAAATCCCTGGAAGGCGTTGTCATCGAAAACTAACCGCTTTCTTCAATTCAGGTTTGCGCAGACTATGGCCTGTGAGATAAATCCAGCCAACCATGTATTTTCAAACAGGCTGTGAGCCAGGGTTACTTCTTAATGCTTGTTTAAAAAAAAATCAAAGGGAAAAATAATACATTCTCATACATGCAAAGTGAGATGTATGTAATTTCAACGTCTATAAGTACAAGACCAGCCCCACTGCCTGGCATAAACCTTGTCTGTGACCACAATAGAGATACTTGGAAGAGACAAAGACCCTGGTTGTCACAGGATAAGACATATTGAGAAAATGGCCCTTTATACAGAGGGCTGGATAACTCCTTCCCTAGGACATTTTTGGGTCCTGCTACTTTATATGCAGCTAAAGGAAAAACAACTGATATGTTTAGTTTCTTGGCCAGAGTCCATTTGGGAAGTTTCCAAAATGTACTAAGAACACACCTATGGCACAGTCCAGCTATTACTTTCTAATGCAAGCTTATCTTCGCAGCCCCAGGCAGCGTCTGGCCATTTATCTAGTCAAATACTTACTCACCAACACGGCTGTCCCCAGTTCCGTCCCTTTCCTCCCAATCCAGAATCTCATACTCTAGGCCGATAGTCTTGAACCTTTATATAGAATTTCTACATCTGTTCTATGAAATACAAGAAATAACTGGATACAACAACCATTTACTCTCTGTCCAGAGTCTCCGAGTCAATGAGAGACGGCAGGCTGAGGCGATCCCTGACAGGCCTTCTAACTGGTGGCTGCTCACGGAATCGTTAATCCTCAAGAAGGTGACCTGAGCCTGTCCGTGCCATTATAGTGGGATCTCAAGTGAGCACATGAAGCACATACAGTTTCCTGAGGCACAGACTTCCTCTTCAGTTGTTAATGAAAATAACAGAGTCTGATCAGTGAAATGAATCAGTCTCTTATAAACTTTACAATTAACACGCAGATTATACAGCTACACAGTGCACACAGCACACAAATAATGACACGTGCTCTTTATTTTTGAAGATGCAAATATTTCCACGGGACTGGAGTGCCAGCTGCTTGTGGGCCACCAGGTGGGTGGCAGGATCTGAATCCGCTCCTCGTGAGGACGTACTCTGAACCACCTCTTCTGATGCAATGAAATATTCTTACCAGATTTTCTTGGTGGTGGTGGTAGTGTTTTTCTTTTAATCCTTTATTTCATTTTATTTATATATTTGCTTTGGGGGAGGCAGGATCTTTCCATATAGTCCAAGATGGCCCTAAAAATGTAATTGTCCAGTCTCAGCCTGCTTCCCAGCAGAGTTTTAGCAGCTAGTACAGATCGTATTTCATAGAAAGAACCAGGCAAATAGCATGAGGAAAACTAGGGAAGTGTGACCTTGGTAACTATCAAACCCCTGTTTTCTCGTACGCATTTGAGTGGACAGAGTGTTCTTTTTTAATCCCTCCTCAAGAGCTGGTTCTGGAAATAATGTCCTCCTTAGAGATATTTTGACACTTTGAGATATTTCTGGTTTTTTCTCTGTGGCCCACCCTTTACTCTGTTGCAAGTTAATCTGAAAATCTTGAGAGGATTTAATTTCATGATTCTGTATTTCCCTCTCTTAGATTAGGTCATAACAGTGATTAATTACTCACAACTTTATTTTAATCTTGGCCATTTGTCCATCACAATTTCATGTACAAGTGCTGGTGGAAGGGAACTGATCTTCCCCGACTTGCACAGGCAGCTTCTGCAAGCACTGCCTAAGAATATGTGCAGAAGAATCAGCAGGGTGGGTTCAAGCTGTGGCTCATGAACCACAGTTATTTCAACCTCTTCCTTCTACACAGCTTTTGTGCTGCTAAAATAGAAGGAAGTGTGATTTCTCTGTAATCCCTCAAAGTTATACACAGCCAAGGCAAAATTATGGATTGTGTTATATTTGTGCAGCTAAGGCCAAACTTCTGTGGAGGATGCTGGGCTATGTGTTATTTAGAAATATAAATCAGATTCAATGGCTTGGGGTTAAAGAGTAGGACAGTTCAATGAGCTATCTCAAAGGCTGTGAGATTACTCTGTAAGCTGATTCAAGTGTGAACAAACCACCAAGTCAGAGATTTTAGCTTCCCTGGATGGGAACTTGTCAGGGAGCTTGGGCTCAGCCTGTTAGGCAAGGTTAAAAGACATCCAGAATTAAGAGATGATCTTGCCTTCTAAAATTGAATGCAGGAATAAACAAAATAAGCTCTAAGTATTTCTTCTGTTTGCATTAGATAAATGGCTCTGTCTGTAAGGTACTCACTGTACAAGCATAAGGATCTCAGTTCGAACCTTAGATGACTACTTCAAAAGTTAGGTGTGGTGCTATGTGTTAGTGACCCCAAGGCTAGAGCAGAGGATCCCGGAGCATCTCTGGAGATCACTGAGAGCCAATCTCACCGAACTTGTGGGCTTCAGGTTCATCAAGAGGTTCTCCCAAAAGTCAGTGGAAACTGAGGAAGACATCTGATGTTGACTTCTGCTCCCGACAAGCACACAAATGTATAAACACATAAAGGTATATATACACATACCACATACATACACATGCACATACATGGACACACAAAATTCCTTTTGTGTCATTGATGCAGAAGAACAAACACAAAAATAGACACTTCTCAATTATTTTAGGCCAGAGACAGAGGTAAACATAGGGAGTTATCTCTTCAGAAGGCATGGCCGCCTATAGTCTGAAACTAACACTGTCACCTTCTTCGTCACTAACAGAACTCATGTGCTCTAAATGCTATTTCCTTAGAGAAGCCTGCCCACCCCTTATTAGTTCATCTCAGAGCTACTGAGACTTTTCTTCCTAATCCTCCTGCCAAAGATGTCCACCTTCTTCCTCTATGTTCACTTCCCCCTACTTTCTAATAAAAACTAAATTTTGGGGTTACATGATGTACTTTATGGGGAAAAACCACTTCTTTGTCTCTCTCTGAGTTGACTGACTATTCTCAGCTTCTGCCCAAATAGATGAAGGTGGTCTTTGGTTGGTGGACCTCTCAAACAACTTGTTCTGAGCAAACAACCTCAATCATTCATTCTCTCTTGCTTCTTTCACCTGCTTATAATATGAGCACAGTGGGAAACACTGAAGTCAAGTCTTGCTGAGATGGGGCAAGGCTAGGAAGACACAGTGACCTGGGCTCTGGATCGCTTCTCATTTGTGAGAAACTATTTACCTGTGGAAGTCTTGCAATGGAAGGACAAGTGCACGCACTGTCATGATAAGCCAGCATTTTTTTTACTGTGTTAGCATGAACCACGTAGACAAACCCAGAAAGCACAGCATTGCTTTGTGTGCAGGATGAGAGAGGATGACCAAGCTTCATTCTTGTACATTAGAATTCAGTTTACCCAATGCCATTTTTTAAAAGATGCTGTCTTTACTCCAATGTATATTTGGACACCTTTGTCAAATATTAGGTGGCTATAGTTATGTGGACATACATCTATGTCTTGATCAGGGAGTCTCTTTTTGAACAGTACCATGCTGTTTCTACCACTGTGGCCCTACAGTAAAATTTGAAATCAGAAATGGTAAACCTCCTGCCATGTTTTTCTTGCTCAGGATATAGACTGAGATAAGTGCTGCTCTCAGACCTCATCAGAGAAGTTACTTGGAGCAGTGGACAGTGGTTAACTCAGAAGCTCACAAGTAGAAAGAGTGCAGAAAGTCAGAGTCAGTGGAGTGAGCAGCCACAAACAAAATGCTTATATCACTACTCCCCAAGGCTCGGGGATCATCCAGGTAGAGGTAGGGAAAGATTCTAAGGTATAGAGAATGGAGATGGCAGTAGAGAAAAATGTCTTTTGTGCAAGGCAGTATTTACGTATCCATGAAATCACAGCAGCTGTGATTTCCTGCACAAGACCTACATAAAACCAAGTAAGTCAGCACTGAATAGAAAGGGTTCGTGGGTGCCTACCCGTAACTGAGAACCATGGACAGTCAATAAATTCCTGGGGGTGGGAGAGTGGTTTCCTTCTAAGACTTGGCTCCTGGTAAGGAAGTATACCATATTCCAGGAGACGTGGGCAGCACCTATTGGAGTAGATGGGTTATTAAAATAAAATGGGACATGTGTTACATGGAGCAATTGGGGGTACAGTAATAAGATACATTGTATGAATTACCCAAAGAAACAAAATATTTTTTTAATTTTCTAACAGATAAATGTCTCCAAGTAAAATTTCATACAATGCATGATGTTCTGCCCATGTATATAAATACACGTACTGGAGAGACATGTGATATGTATAGTTATAAATTAGAACCCCTTAGGAATGGTAGCCCTGAATCTGAAGTCCTCAGGCTTGGCCTGAGTTGTGCAACTACAGATCCATGAACAGTTTGGGTCAGATTGTTTTTGCTCAAGGTATCCATTCCCTGTCACACTCTTACCTTAATACTATGAAAAATTAAATGTATCCAGGCACTGGAAAATGTCTCCAAGAGGGGGACAAAGTCTCCACCAGAGAGATGTTGATCCAAAGCCTATGGGAGAGGGGTTCTGTAAGCAGAAGCCCCTGGAGTCGGTGACTGCCCTTTGCCCCCTGTTTCCTCCCTTGGCAGCTATGGGATCTGACTCAGTTCCCTCAGATAAGCATCAAGAGATATATCAATGTCTAAGCAGAGACCAGAAAGCAATGTGCATGTGGAAGGAGCAATTTAGGGGGCACTTCTGTGACACTGAGCACCGTTGTCTGAGTTTCAGAAACGACCAGTGTAAGAACATGAACACTGAAAAAATAAAGTAACTCTTCACAATTGCAAAATGTAAACTCAACCCTCAGCCTGCAGTAAAGCAGAAGGAATGCCTTGAAGTATTTTGTAGCAGAGATGCTAATTTCATCAGGGAATCCCACACGCTCATATACCCACAGCATTTTTTCGCTGGCTGCTTTGAAAATAGCAAGGGGGACACATTGACAGTTTCCAGTGTCTGAGGCCAAATGACATCTCTGAGTTGGGCGTTTTTACACTGGTTTTACAAAGGAAATGGAGATGGTGTGAGCATTTATAATTCTCCATGGTAAGATAGACAAGGCAGGGAAGTGAGTGTGTAGACTGCCTGGCCATTACACCTTTATGTATTTTCCTTCTGGTTGAATTCAGAAGCATGTGTGTTCATTTAACGACACCCAACACCCCCACTTTCCCACCCCTCTCTACATACAAGAAGTCACCTCCAAGGTCATCTAACTCTTTAAAACACTTCTTTGAATAATTCATCTGTCACCTCTAGGTACAACTTTTCCCAGCCCAAAGGAACTCTAAGAATGTTAATTTGATTTATAAACTTCATTTATGTACTTTTTATCAAATTCCTCGAATATATAATAACTTGCTTGGGGTACAATACAATGTTCAATTCTAATCTTTGTTGTGGACTTTGATGGAGAACCTGTTACTTGGTATCACTTCCAAGCAGTCATTTTAAAGCATACATTGAAGGAAAGAGATAGCAAATTTGAACCAGACTTCTCCAGAGTATTTGAGAAACAAACACCAATCAAAACTTCAGTCTTTTTCTAAGCCATAGTGATACAGGCACTAACATCTTATGAAGGTCAGTTAGCAGACAGGAAAGCTCAATTCTTCACTCCAGTGTTCACTTCATGCTCATAACCAGACAAGCCTAAGCACACAGCACTCAGCTCACCAGGACACACTGTCTGCACCCTGCCCCCAACGCCGCATCTTCCCAGAGTGTGATGTAGTGGAACACATAAAGTACTCGAGACGGCATGTGGGCTTTTAGATTTTGCAAAACCTACTTTATTTAGGCTTCTTAAACACTTCAACCACACTTCTAACCCACTGGCCAGAGGAAGGGGAAAAAGAATGTTAGTAGGAAAAAGGGGTTGTGGACTTGTTTAGGTGTAGTTCCTTAGGCCACTTCCACTTTGTGTTGTCAGGATACCTGCAGTCCTCCATCAAATTGACACGAGTCCTTGAAAGTGGCTAGAATCAGCCAGGGTACCACAAGAAGTTCTCTGTAATGTTTCTCTCTGTGAAACGATGACCAGTGAAGACCAGCGAAGACCAGGGAAGCATTGCATGGCAGGGTAGCAATGCAAAAGTGTTGTCCCACTGTCCAAGGGGTTCTATTTACTCCTTCCAAACATCACATGCCCTCTCATGTGTCTGCTCCCAAAAAAACATCACGTGCCCTCTCACAAGGCAGTTCCAAGCAAAACACCATGTGACACAACTAAGTCTTCAAAGAAACCAGAAACTTCCAACTCAATGGGAAGACATGAAGATTACATGGAGCTCCCAAGGGAGTTTTAATTTCCTCTTCTATGAATGAATGGAACGATAGTTCCACAAAAAGCTTCCTCACTGAGGGTAATGAACTTCGAAGATGTATTTTAAATGACAGTGAGCGGTGACCAACAGCGTTGTTGATATATCAAAAGCACAGTGCTGAGAACAGCAGCTGATGATGGTGACCAAGCCCCTACATCACACCTTCAGACAGATGGAAGGTGTTTATCATTCTTACAAATCAATGTTTGTTATCCCATCCCTCCCTCAGTCCCTCCCTCCCCTCCTTCTCCCCTCATCAATTTGCTCTACAGTGCTTGAGTGTGCAGGTCCCCCACTTAAGAATCATTCAATAGCACCCTTAACCATGCTCCCTTTGTCTCCGTACTCCTAGGATCTAGCTTTGCAGTAATAGTTAAAAAACAATTGAGAAACGCACATGGCAAAAAAATATATTCTGTTGGTTTGAATTCAATATTCAAATGAATCAAGGTTTTCCAAATCCAAGGCAAAAGACATTATAAATAACAACTCTAAATCTAGAAGTCAGGACTATTTACAATTTGACCATAGAAAGTAACCGAGGTGTCTCAGAAGCACTATTGTAGGTAGGTTATCACGAAGAAAGCTTAGCTGACACATTTCAGATGTTTAAATGTGGGAAGACTGTACAACCAACTCAGTATTTAATCATATAGATATTTTCCTTCACTCTTGACTCTTTTATTTGGAAGTAGAATTTCAGTCAGGATAATTTGATAAATTGTGTGTCAGCACTTTTTTAAAAGAGCCCTCTGTTGTTACAAAAGCTGGCAGCTTCCAAACAGGCAGAGTTTCAGAAGAAATGATGTGGACCAAGCAGAAAGAATTCAGACTCCCACTGGCAAGCCACCTGCACAAACACACATCCAGCTTCGATTCGGGCTGCTGGCTTCAGAACCCTCAGTTACTGCGGGCGCTCAGAGGGTCTATCTTCAGGAATGAAGGAAAGCGTGTTATCAGTAGAGCTAGGGTTTTAATCATTAATACAAGCCTCACTGTTTTGGACAATGCTTGCTTTCTGTCAGCACGGCCACTCTACCATGTCAACATATCATGAGTGTGATTTTGTTGTTTTAGTATAATTTTGTCTTGGAATTTTCAGTTAAGCATATTCTAAGGAAGAATATGAAAAGCTAAAAAACACCAAAGGCAGACATCCCATTCCAAAGTTGTCATGGCCCCCCACCATTCAGCTCAGTCTGCTCCTGACTCCTTTGAAACCCTTTGGGATTATAGAGATGATCCCAACATACAATGTTCGTCATAGCCTCATCTGTAACAATGTATGCTATTATTATGACAGCAGACATAGGTTAGGGCCTGCAAGTTCATATTTTAATGGTCGATGGCATTTTGGTTGGTTTCTTCGAGTAATAGAGATTTAAATTATTTTTAATTACACTTCTTTATTTTAGGACAGTTCATTTTTAAAATTTGCAAAGACAGTACAGAGTGTTTCCACCTCATGGCATACTCCGAGCAACTGGAAAAACAGTGCTGAATCTCTTTAATAACCTACTCTCTAGTAATTCTGATTCAATGGTCATCATCTGATGCCCTTGCTATGTGTCAAGGTCACACCACCTTTGATGCTGTCACCATATACCTTAGACTACACACAGCTGGAGGAGCTTCTTAGGCTTCCTTTGCTTTCTCTGTCTGGCACAGTTCTGAGGAGATGACTGGATATTCTGAAGAAAGCCTTATGGCCAGGCTTTCCTGTTCATGATTAGACAGTGCTTATGGGATATGTACAGTGCTGTGTTGTCTTCTTTTCTTTCTGTCATCAGAAGATGACCCAGACTTAGCAGATATGTTTTCTACACTAGTCCGCAAGCCTGCCTTTCTGAGGACCTCTGTTTTATCGGGAGGTCAGAGGTCAATATCAACTGTCTTCCTTGATTATTCTCTTCCTTATTCTGCCATTCATGTGTGTGCATGCACATGTGTGTGTTCATGTGTATGTACTATGTACATGTAAATGTGTATTGTAAGCATGTGAGTGTGTATACAAGTAATAACAATATAGGATAGTGAGTGTCTTTCTCTATTTTTCTCTGCCCTGTTGCTTTGAAGCAAGGTCTCTCGCTAAAGAAAAAGCTCTCCATTTTGGGTAGGCTAGTTGACCAATGAGCTTTTGGGACCCATCGACCTCTGCTTACCAATGCTAAAGTTACAGGCACTCTCCAACTTTTACATTGATGCTGGGATTTGAACTCAGGTCCCCTTGCTTCATGAACCGTCCCCACTCTTCACCATTCAGAGTTTGAATGATGCCTTGCTTGGACTCTAGTTTGGATGACCATAAATGGAGGTACAGGTTCCTGTGCAGATGCTTTTCAGACAAGTCAGGCAAATACTCTGGAACAATGTTCCTAGGTTTCCTATAACAAGATGCCTAGTTGTGTAAATCTTTGCAAAAAGTCTTTGGGTGTAGCCATTTTATTTTATACTTCACCATCTATGAATTAAAGCTGTGTTGTTTTTCTTTGTCAGCAACTGATAGTGTCAATGGTTTAGCTGTTATGTATTGCTCTACACACTGCGTATCTTTCCATGGGCAGTTCTCAGAGGGTGACTGACACATTGTTTCAGGTGTTCGTTTGCCCACAGCAGTGTCTTTTCTTTGGCGTTTCACTGGAAATATTCTTTTGTGATGAAAAGATCATCTATATGTTTATTTCCTGCTTTTAATGTAAAAATTCCTTCAAAAGTTGCCATTAAGATGTTTATAGTTTATTCGCCATAAAATTAAGTGTCATCAAAGGAATAGAATGTAGTTCTACATAGACCAAAATGTCTGCCTTCAGAATGATAGAATGCCCATTCAAAGACAAGTATGTTCTCAGAAAGGATCCTTATGTGTGGATGCAGAAACAATATTTATCACAGTATCCTCTCTCTTTAACAGTTCAACATCACATTGTAGAAGACAGAGTGCTGGATAATGCTGCACACACCTGAGACCCCAGTGCTAGAAGGAGCAGACACAGGAGGATGAGTGGGATAGCCTCACTCAGTCTTCAGTGAGAGACCTTATAGCCAAGGAATAATACACCTCATGTCCTCCTCTGGCCCCTGAGTTGTGCACAGGTACACATAACACACACACACACACACACACATGTACACACACATACACACACACACACACGTGTGTGTGCACAAATCACGCATATGAACAAACATGTCACATGTCATTCATAACTCACAAATAAAGCTGCCACCCTAAAGAAAACAATAACCCAGAAAACTTAAATTTCTAATAGTTTATGAGGAACAAATAATTTTGAGATGCAATTAGAGTCTGGTACGCAGTAGCGGAGCCTTTGTAAAAGCTCTCAGCACTTGGCCTTCCATGGCCCCTTGTGTAGGGCTCAGGTGGAGATATATAATATAATTGGATCTGAGAGAGATTTATGATTTTAATTTGATGAGTTTGATGAAAACTTCTCCCTTCTGAATAGTATGATGGGAGGTGGAGCCCTCGTGGCTTCTGTAGTCATTACACTTCTGTGAAAGATGAGACCCATGACAGAGGATGAAAACACTAAGGATCATGGGAAAATAGCCATGAGATCATTAAACTGGCACCTTGGGGGCTCTGTCGGGATTGTGATGTCCATGAACCTGTAAGCAATTTTATGCCCCTTTTCCAAAATGTTCAAAAATCTCTTCTCTCTGCCTCCTACCCCCGTCAGTATCATGCCAGCAAATAATTTTCAGTTGACATTCAGAACAATCTCCAAAATAAGATGTCCACTATTGCATTCTTTCTTCTAATCCTAGATCATATAAGCTCCTCCCCCAGAATCCTCTTCATCCATCTTTGTCCCTTCACCATCGACCCCACCCATGAAAAAAAGGCCTCCCTGACTATAATTCAGAATTCTGAAACATCTTCCCATAGCAGAGGGGGTGAAAATCAAGAGTACAGTTCATGTTCCCATGGCTCTTGGTGTCTTATGCCTGCTGCTCTCATGGCACAGTTCCTCACTGCCCTCCCCCGTTCTTCCCCCTCACGCGTCCACTTCATTTTCCCTCCTGCTTCTCACACACATGCTCACTCGAGAGTCATTTCGTTGCCTGGATCTCAACATCACCCACCATCATCTCATGGTCCTTAATTTTCATTCATTCTTCGTCTAAGGATTTTAGTTGTCTACAGCAGAGCTCACCTGTCTACCCGTGCACCAGTTAATCTTCTTCATTGCTCAATACTTCTGTTCATAGCCTTTGTAGTGTTAAGGCTTTATTTCTGATTTTCCACCCAAACTCTAAAGAGAATGTATTTTCACCAGAGCTGGAGCAGGTCACTTCCTGTACCAAAGTCTATGAATGTGTCTAAAACCTGGGGCAGAGCTATGAATCACAAGGGATGCTCAGCAGTTCTGTGAACTTGAACGGGACTGTTCTTCCCGCAGGTTAGAGTCAATTCTTGCTTCTGTTGGTTTTGCTTTGCAACTAAGAGCACTTTAATTAGATAAATGCTAATCTAATTAGGCTTCAGTAAAATTAAGTAAAGAGTGCATAACATGTTCCAGATGGAAAGAACACTTTGTATATTGTGCAGTTGTGCCTTAAGGTGCACCATGTTTAGCAGTTTCCATTAAAGGGGTATATATTATACAACTGAGAAAAATTGACACAGCCGACCATGGAAACCATGTGTACCAGGAAAAGGAACTCAGCCAGGAGTGAAAAGCATCTCAGTTTAGAAATTTGAAGATTTTTCTAAATAAAGAAATCCTGCCACCCCTCTGCCCTGCTGGTAGAGTTTTGTACGGTGTAATAAGACCCACTGCTGGAATTTAAGAGTGATGCTGTTTCCACACAGATGATGGAAACTGGGGCATCACTGCTCCATGAAATTCAGCTTAAGTGCTAAACTCCTTGCTAGATTACTTACACACACTGCATAGTCTTATTTTCAAAATCTTTTTCCTCGGTGTGTATTAGAGACATTACTTTCCTAAAGAACAAAATAAGGCTCAGAAACAAAGGAGAGTGTACTAGATAGCCACAAATCAGTATGCATCAGCATCCAAAATTATTTTAAAAAAATATATATATATATCATTTTAAATACACAGTTAAAATGTTGGTGTGTACACAAAAGTTAGGTATTGCTGGCATTACACTTGCTTGGGAAGCTTGGTCTAAAGCATATTAAAGTGCTCATTGCAGACTAGTTTGAGTGGTGTTTTCATACTGGCTCTGGTCCATGTCAAGTCTAGGGTGGGTTCTGCAGGCTTGGTTTTGCAAACTGCTGTAGCCTCAATTGTAGCACAAAAGACCTTAGTAGTATAGATTTTCAGCACTCCAAAGTATAAAATAACTTGAAAAGTACCTTTGGAGGACATTAAAAAAAAATCCCCTTCCTACCTTTGTCAAGGTGTTAGACATTTTAAGACAATTTTAAAGAATTACACAGAACCTGTACAAGCCAAAGCTAGACCAAGTACCAGCTTGGAGAGGGAGGTGGCCACACAGTCCTACCCCTAACCACAAGACCATTGGCGACTGTTACCTGCCGGCATAGGAAGAGTCGGTTGTCTCTAAGAGCCTACCCTTCTGGGTTGGCCATAATCCGGTGGACTATCCTACACTCAATAATGTTTTAGCTAACACAACTTGGTCTTGAAAGGTCTCTTTTGAAGGACACAAAGTTGGGTGGATAGGGACAGGGAGTGAGGCGTGGATCCTGGGACTGTTGTGGGGTGACTGTGAGGGCCACTCATTGTAAGAAACTTAAAACTCAAGGAACTAATTCAAAAAGAGAAACAAAAAAGATCATAAAGTAAAAACTTGACATGGTCATTAGTAGGCACTTTAAATTAATGTCTCTAAAATGAGAGATGAGGATGGTATTAAAGGTTTAGTATAAAATAAGCAGACACACAAGAATTGTATTCGCTACCAGTACGAAGATACCAAGTTGTTAAAGCATTGCCTGCCACTAGCTGTCAGTGGAAGAGAGAAAAATACTTTAAGTCAATGACCTGGAGACAGAAACTAAAGAAAGCAGGCATAACTTTTAGAACTCAATTACTACCAAGTACTCAAAATGTGCACTTTGTATTTCTGCAAACAAGTTCACTGCCGAGCCCCGGCAGAGTCACTTAGAGTCTCCAGAGCACCGTGAAGACTGCTGCGGATGCCTCTTGAGTGGTAGAGTGCTTTTCTGTTGTGCATGAAGCCCTAGCTCAACCCAAAGCCACAGACACAGGGATTCTGGTGCCCAGCTGCCATCCCAGCACTCCAGAGGTAGAGACAAGTGGATAAGGAAGTCAACATTGTTTCTGAATATATAGTGATTTTCTTATGCCAACCCAGACTACATGAGACTGCCTGAGACCCTGTCTTGGAAGAAACAGATTCTAAAAAATTGGAAAGGCTGGAAACAAAATATCTCTCCCCTCAGATAGAACCCTCATCTAACCATTCTATGGCTCCAGCAAATGCTATATCAACACCTGTAACTTTGGTCGTAGGACCTCAGTCGTTACCACAGAGGTAAAGGTTCTATGGATGGGTTCCCTCTGGACAGAAACCATGGTTGAAAAATGCTTCAGAACTGGTCCCAGCCTGGTCAGAATTCAGTAGAGGGTGAGGGCAGGAGGGAGACATAGCCATTCCCTCAGGGCACAGCACTACACAGATGAGATGTCCCTCCTCACCACTCCAGCGCCTGGCATCCACGGGCTTGGACTCTCTGAGGCCCATGCAGAGGATGCATGCAGTTGTCAGAAAGGCACCCCCAAGGCCTTTGGGAGTCTTGGAGCTAGCTTTGTCACCTCCAACTGCATCAGCAGTGCAGCCGTGGGCGGTCCGTGGAGGAAGGGCAGTCCTCTCTCTCTCTGCAAGCTTTGCAACACCCTCTAACTAGAGACAAAATGGGGGAGGGGAAATGATAAATAAATCAGGCAGGGTGTGATGAGAACCTGCTCCTGCTCTGTGGGTCTAGTTTTCAGAAATAGATGCAGAAGGTTCATCACATCCCCAGAGCTGTACAAAGCTCCTATGCTTTGCTCTGCTGTGGAGTTTGAGTTCTGTCTGTGTTTGCCATGTGAATGGACCTTTTTCTTGTGGCTACGAAACCCTCTTGTGTGTTTTCCATTACTTAGACAAATACACTCTAATTACATCCCTGACCTGAAAACACTGTCTTTAGTATCGATAAGAGTAGGTTTTCCAGTGATTGACATTGTTTCCTAACCCATCAGGATCACTGCCAGGGTCTCTGGAAGACGCACATTGTTAAAGGTCTTTTATACCACACTGAAGTACATAGTTTGTACAAAATAATATGCATATTTGTGAATGTGTATGAAAGATATGTTTGTGAAAAGGAACACTCCCCTTAAATCATTTTATTTTAATTAATTAAATGTGTGTGCATGTGTGCCTATGCTTGGGAATGTGCATGTAAGTACAGGTGCCCATAGGTGCCAAAAGAGGGCATTGGATCCCTTCAAGCTGCAGTTACAGGTGGTTGTGAGCTACCCAGCATGGACGTAAGAAAGCAAACACAGGCGCTTTGCAAGAACAGTGTGTGCTCTTAATGGGTGCCCTCTTTCGACAGACCCTGACCTTAAAAATATTACATTACTCAGCTTTGAACTCCAGGTCTTCAGTGAAGGTATGATGATGCGCTGGGCTGTGAGGTCTTGAAGCTCACTGCTTGACAGCAAGTGGAAAGGGTTACTGCTCTCAGTGTCTGGCTGCCTCTGCCACATCGCCCGTGGTCTTTTCCATGTGTGTTTCTACTTCAGCTGTTGGCAGCCCTTCTGAAAGACAAGTACTGAGTCTTGTCAAACAAATTTTTATTATCCTGCATTGATCACGTTTAGGACATTTTCACAGAGCTTTTGTTGCTGGTTTTCCCTCTTTTGTAACATCTAAGTAGACCTTCCAGAGCATGCTTGAACTCCAGTCAAGTTGTTTCTATACAGATGAAGACTGAAGAAGGCTTTACTGATTGAGTAGCTGTCTCTGTTCTTCTCTCTGTGCTCTCTCTCTCTCTCTCTCTCTCTCTCTCTCTCTCTCTCTCTCTCTCTCTCTCTCTCTGTGTGTGTGTGTGTGTGTGTGTGTGTGTGATGTGCCTGTGTGAGTTTGTCTGTGTTTATGAGAGTATATGTATGTGTGATTGTGTGTGTGTGTGTATGTATATGTGAGAGGGGAGTGTGTGAGTGTGTGTATTTCTATGTGAATGTATGTGTCTATGTGAGTGTGTGAGTATTTGTGTGTATCTGTGTGCGCATTTGTGTGTGTGAGTGTGTGTGTTTGTATGAGTGTATATGTGTGATGGTGTGTATATGTGTGTATTTGTCTGTGTATATGTGTGTCTATGTGAGTGTGTGAGTATTTGTGTGTATTTGTGTGTGAGTGTATGTGTTTGTATGAGTGTATATGTGTGATGGTGTGTATATGTGTGTATTTGTCTGTGTATATGTGTGTCTATGTGAGTGTGTGAGTATTTGTGTGTATTTGTGTGTGTGAGTGTATGTGTTTGTATGAGTGTATATGTGTGATGGTGTGTATATGTGTGTATTTGTCTGTGTATATGTGTGTCTATGTGAGTGTGTGTATCTGTGTGAGTATGTATATCTGTGTGAGTGTGTGTGTCTATGTGAGTGTGGGAGTATTTGTGTGCATTTGCGTGTGTGTGTTTATGTGTATGTGAGGCTAGAGGTTGATTGATATTGGGTCTGGCTCAACTACTCTTTGCCTTATTCTTGAGAGAGGGTCCCTCCCTGATTCTACTGCTCACTGTCGGAGCTTACTGACTCAGACTGAGCATCTTTCTGCCTTTCTTCCCAACACATGGCTTATAAGCACACACCACCACTCCTGGCTTTTTGTGTGGGTGTTGGGGGTCTGAAGACCGATCCATGTGCCTATGCAGCAAGCACTTTACCACTGAGCCATCTCTCTAGGCCCTGCTTCTGATCACCTGATTTCTTATGTGTTTATTGATCAAGATGCCAAAGGGAAATGCATGCCTGTCTCATGCTATCTTAAATAGAGACTAGAGAAGCCATACAATTAAAATTCATTCTATGAGATTTCTAGAAACATTTTCCAACCTCATCATGCCAGTCTGCAAGGCTGTGCCTATGTGATGTGCACATAAGTGCATAGAGAGGACAGAAGAGAGGCAGGAACACCATGCCACCACTGACTGCAGAGAGCATCAACCAGGCTGGCATATTTGCTTTCAAGTTCAGTTTCTAGACAAAATTTAACTGAGGTTACTGAATCTAGCTCGCGTTTTGTGCAGGTGTGGTGTGGTACAGAGTAGTTGGTATCTGGAGCGTAATCTTAGGCTAACTTTTACCAAGCCACTAGTGATAAATTCTCTAAAAGTGATGTCCCGTCTTCTTACACATTTTTAAATAAGAGTTAGCTGGTTTGGGTTATAAAAGCTTTGTAAAATGATTTTAGTTACCTGCTTATAGCAATGACTACCTTTTCTTACTGAAATGTTTTGAACTTCATGCATTCAAACCAGAGTAGTTATTTATTTCTGAACATTTGTTTCTTTTAAAATACTGCTTTTTTACTATAGCCTTTAAGTTATAGTTGTAGAACAGGACTCAATGGAATTTATCTAAAATTCTTGTCATAATTAAGTATGTTATTAGGTGCACAGTTTGGAAAGAGCACTACATTTGGCTGCAAAATTCAGAATTGTCCCTTACTCTTTTTTGCTAAAGATAAATTTGTTTCTAAGTGTGTCAAATAACTAGAAATTTAGTGACAAGAATATGAGACAGTCTTGCTCGGATGTCCTACCCTCCTTTACTTTTTCCCAGAGCATACTACTGTGGATGCAGTAAAATGCACTGTCTAATACAATCTAAAAATGAGAATGAGGGCTGAAGGCATGGCTGTGTCCATGAAGCACACATTTTGCCAACATCATGACCTAAGTTTAACCCCCAGAACCTAATTTTCAAATACCAGGTATGGCTCATGCTCATAACTTTAGCTCTGAGGATGTGTAGCACTCAGTCCCCTGCTGAAACCTGGCACGGAGAGCTCCATAGGGTTTCCATGTGGCCTCAGGTGCACAGGCAGGGCATGGTTAGAAGAGAAGAAAATGTGCACTCTGTGTGAAGGCAGAGGTGCAGCAGAGCCGGAGATTGGCTGCCCAGTGATGGATAAGGGACAGGCACAAATGCTGAGCACACAGAGGCTTGAGTTGCAATCCCCTGCTTGAGTTTCTCCTTCGTTCTCTGTGCACACAGTCAGACTTCCTTGGGGTTTGTTCCTTTGTTCATCCGCAATATTTCTTTTTATTGAGTTTTTCCTTACATGTACATAGTACATGGTGATGACTCCAGCCCCTATCCCCTTCCAATCCTGTGTAATGCCTCCCCACACACATACATGCATAAATATCTCTCATGTCCATCTATTCCTTCTCATCCACTGAGTTTTTTGGAATTATCCATTGGAGTTTCGTGGACTTAGAAATGAGTTTGCAAAGAATGGCAGTGAGTCACCCATCCCAGAATTTATCTATAGCCACTAGTTGGTCAGTAAAGCGTGGGTTCCGTGAGCCCCTCCTGCTCCCATCACCGTTGACAGTGTGCATTTAACCAGAGCTATGGAGTGTGCATATGAGTCATTTTTTTATAGTAAATGTTTTACCCTGTCCAAACATGTCTTGCTTTTCCTTCTGGTTCTGAATGAAGTGTCCACCACATTCCAATGATGCGAGGCTTTACTGAGATGCAGACCTCTCCTGGTAGGCCTCAGGGCTGTGACGCAAGCACACTTTCTGTCTCCGTCGGGTCCATAAGTGTGCTGGTGACCATGTCTGCAGACCTCAAGTTGAGGAGCAAAAGCCTCAATCATCTTTCCAGTCTACTCCGTAGTTTTGGAGGACATTGCCACCATGAATCCACAGCTCAGGAAATCTTTAAGACATCTCTGACAAGCCCTGTCCTGTCAGTCCTGACAGCTATGCTGACTTCTCAAGGTCTCTGTCTTGTCTTCCCCTTAATGCTAAACTCTTCAAACGCTAATGTTCATCTTCATGTGCTAATAGTTAACGGTTATTTACTATGTCAGGTACTGATTTCCTATTAGACACTGGCCAGCTGCCACAGAGTTCAGCCTTAACCCCTGTCCTTTCTCCTCTCCAGTTTCTTTCTTTGGTTTATTTCCCTCTAGTATTATAATTTTTCCTTGGCTCTCTCTAAATATCTTCTCAACCCCCTCCATTATGCGACCCTATAACTACATTATAAGGGTAGACATATCACCAGAGATGAAGACTGTCCACTTACTGTGGCTCTTATGTTCAACCCCTGGGGCCAACTGGTAAATCCTTTCTTCCAAATTTCCAGTGCCTTCAGGAGCTGTGGGAAACATGGAGCAGTGGGGGCTAGTGGGAAGAAGTCTCCTGGCTCTTAGGTATGTGCCTGTAGAGGGGACAGTAGGGCCCAGGTCTTTTCTCTCCTTCTCTCTTCCACCTTTGACCAGCGTGTGAGGAGATATTTTTTCCTCCTTGGCACTGGCTTACCAGCAACAGCCAATGAACCATGGATAAATAAACCTCCAAAGCTATGAGGCAAATAAACCTTTGCTCTTTATAAGTTGATTAAATCAGGAATTTGTTATAGTCATGGAAAAATGACTATCAAAGCTACTTTTCATAATTAATATATTTTGGCTGGTGGTTGACATGGTTGAGAGGGAAGCTATTTGTTCTGTCTCTGCCAATTTAATAAACTTCAAAATTTTAGGATTTCATGCTGACTCTTACTGTAGGGCCACAACACGTCAGAACTACAAGACCTCAGAATGTACTGACACCTAGAACACATTAGACCAGTGCGATCTTGATTATGAAGGTGAAAGGCGGCCAGGGGACGACTGTGTTGGTAAAATTGAATGGGTTGGTTAACATGTAGGCAGAAATCATGGCATGGTCACACCTGTCTATCATCCTAGGACTTACAGGGTGTGGGTGGTAGGAGGATTGGGCTTTTAAGGGAAGCTTAAAGGAAGGAAGGAAGGAAGGAAGGAAGGAAGGAAGGAAGGAAGGAAAGAAAGAAAGAAAACAAAAAAACAGAGAAATAAGAAAGAAAAGATGTGAAGTCAGAAGAAAAATAGACCCTTAAACAAGGAATTTCTGAATTGCACCAAAAGCACACCTCCAAAAAGATCTCAGAAGTCTTTTGATAAGCTAAACGAAGCTGCCTTATATATAACCTTCCAGATAAAATTTTGCATATGCTAAAAGTTTTGAAGAGCTCTTTACCAGAAAACAGTAAAGAGGCCAGACATATTCTCAAACGTACAGACATGCACTGAGAACAACACCATGGCGCACGGCAACTGAGCAATTCAGAACAGAGGAATCAAGTTCAAGGCCAACCTGAGCTCCATTCACTTCCTGTTCAGTCCACAATCCTCTACAAGCCCCAAATACATTCAGTCTGGAACATATCTATAAATTTTAAAGATGAAAAAGAGAAGGAAAGACTGCTAACTCACCAAGGCTGTGTTACCTTGGCAAAGAGCTAGGAAAAAGCACTCAATTTCCTCCAAACCAGTGAGGGGCTGAGTGTGCCAGCCAAGCCCCATCTGTCTCCTCCCTTTTTTCTTTCCAGAGACATTCATGGTCCCCTCTCCAGATTCATTTGTACCGATGCTTAGGAACCCACATAAGGGCATGGGGTGGATGTATCTGTGAAGGAGGTGCTTTGCAAGTTGAACTGTTGCCATTGCCTTGAATTGCACAAGAGCCTTTAGTGTTGCCTTGTCACGTCTAAGCTTTCTATGTTCCTAGAACGTTGTTCAAGTGAAGCAGGAAAGCAGTGTGATGCATCTTTCTAAAGCTTGGCAATAGTCTCTTTTCTGAATTGTGGTCATGACCATGAGGGACAGAGGCCACTGGCTTAGCTAATAACCCTGTCTCTGGCCCTTCTCTGCATTTTGGTCCCTGCTTTCAGTACAGTGTCAATGGTACTGTGCTTCAGATACTATCTTTCCTTTTGTAATTCTTCCAGCTGTTTCAATATTGTTTACCTGCTCTTTTTAATACTTAAGCCATAGTTTGAGCGGGACCCCTGGGCCCAAATCTGCCTATCATAATGTTCTACTTGTAGGTTTCTAGGATCCTCTGGGTCCTTCTACTTTGCCATTCTCCCATGCTTCTCTCATCTAGAGTCCCACTAGAATGTCCTCCCCTCTGTCTCAGTTTCCTGGTAGGTGAAGGCTTTCATGGGACATGCCCCTTGGGCTAATATGCAGATATAAGTGAGTATATACCATTTGAGTCTTTCTGCTTCTGGGTTAACTCACTCATTATGATCATTTCTAGCAGGTTACCAAGAAGAGACTTGAACCCTATGAACATATACAGGGGGAGGTAATCCCTCTCAGGAACAGTCATAGGGGAGGGGAATAAGGGGAAAATAGGAGGGAGGGAAGAATGGGAGGATACAAGGGATGGGATAACCATTGAGATGTAACAAGAATAAACTAATAAAAAAAGGAAAAAAATACTTAAGCCATCAAAATTGTTTCTCCTCAAGGACATTCAATTGTAAGCCAGACAATGACATAATATCTACAATTTGCCCATCTTTGTACCTTTTTTCAGTTGTTTCCATTTTCTTCAGACAAAGCACTTTACAATATCAGAACTTACCCTAGTAGCTTCAAAGCTACTATATTCTCTGCCTTCACCTAAGAGTTTAAAGCCATTGGTCATGGACTCTGCTTGTGCATTTTGCCACCAATCACAGCTCTGCCTAGAACACATCAGACATTTAAGAAATGTGCACAAAGAATGAACAATCACAGCAGGGCTCATGGAATAATACATCTTGATCTTTCTGGAATGAAACAAATGATGTTTGAGTGTTTCTTGAGGATAGAAGACTGTCTTATTTAGCAATTGTATTTAAAACAACTTTGTTATTAAGTAGTTTAGTGTTACAGTCAGAACTAGTTGTCAACTTGACACACCCTGGAAAAGGGAAGCCAAAGAGAGAAGTTCCCTCCACCAACTTGGCCTGTAGACACTTGAGAGGGGTATTTTCTTGATTAATGATTGATTTAGGAAGGACAAACCTGCTGTGGGTGGTGACAGCTGTGGGCAGGTGGTCCCAGGCTATCTAAGAAGGCAAGCAGAACATGTCATGTTGAGCAAGCCCATAGCCAGCATTCCCCTGTGGCCTCTCCTTCAGCTCCTGCCTTTGAGGTCCTGCCTGAGTTCCTGCCCTGACTTTCCTCAAGGATAAACTGCAACCTGTAAGCAAAGCAAACCCTTTCGTCCCCTAGTTAGTTATGGGTGCATGTTTTATTACAACATCAGAAAGCAAACTAGCATTGTCTGTGGACCTGAGGTAATAATATAAACTACCCAAATGCCAATTGCTTCATCAATGAAAGAGAAATACTGAGACGGTGTGGCCTAAGGAGATGATTATAAGAAAAATCACTGGGAACACTAGCTGTGTTTGACTGACAGTACTGTAAAAAGTCGTGATGTCTTAGCATGAAGTAGAGAGCAATGAATCCAGGGTGAGGGCAGTAGGATGCAGCAGAATGAGGCATCTCATGATGGGAGGAAGGGAGAAGTTCCTGGGTAGAGCCTGCCCACATAGACTTACATTGTGGATGCTGTGAACAAAACAACCTGCTGTCCCCCAGTGAAAATGGACTATGCTTATGTTTTATCCCCGAGCACCTGCAGGTGGGGTGTGCAGACACAAGACAGCACTTCATAAACTGCTGAATCATCTTCTTCTGTGTGCACAGGGTGATTGACTCTTCTGGAAGAAAGAAGAAAGAGCCTTAACTGAAGAAAGGTCTTCAAGCTCACACAGGCTGCTTGAGTTAATGAGTCCACAGTGCATCTCTCACAGACTTGTGCCTGAATCCCTGGGACAGAGCACATTCCTGTCACAGGCTTCTAAAATTGGTTAGGAATGTGACCCTCATGTAACAATCTGTGACCGTCTCAGCTTGAGATATTAGAAAACTGATTAATTTCCAGCCAATACTTCCCTCCCTATAAATTGAGCTAAAGTCTCAGATGCAACGAAATTATTGTAGCTACTAGCTAACATAGGGTAATAGAACATTTAACTTTAGAAGTAATAGCATAGAGACTGTATCATTCCTATTTGCCACATGCTATGCTCACCCATGAAACATCTGACTTAATCCACACACATCCCCATCTGTTTAGCAATGTTACAATGTTCCCCTTTATCATCTCAAAAGCAATGACTTAGAGAGCTATTCTAATTAACTCTAGAAGGTCAACATCTGGATTTGAGGCAGGTGTGATGTGACCACCTGTAGCCATCGATCTAGGAATACAAGAGAGGAGGATCAAAGCAAGTTCAGGGACAGGATGGTCTGCATAGAGAGACTTTCTCTCAAACAAGAAGAAGCCGGAAGCAATTGACCTGGGTTTCAACTGAGGGTTTACCAGTTTGGCATTTTAATTTTATTAATTTTACCCCTAAGTTAGGTACTATCAAGTTCATTAAGGATTTTTGTTATTGGTGTTGTTCTAAATATTTATTTTTAATTATGGAGGTACATGTGAGCGCATGTGCCCACAGAGGCCAGAAGATGCTGCCAGATCCTCTAGAACTGGAATCACTAGTAGCTCTGAGCTGCCATGTTGGAACTGAGAAACAATAGTGGTTAAAGAAAATGTGGTACACATATAGAGAAGAGAATATTATACAGCTATGAAAATGTAATCACAGAATTTGTTGGAAAATGTATAGACTTGGACACTGATTTGTAAAACAAGGTCACAATCCTTTACATGAAACACAAAAATCTAGCATATACCATGAGACCTTGCAGGTATATAGCATACTTGCCTCTTCTCAGCATCCACTGTTCCTCTCCCAGCCACGCTAAACTGTTAGACATCCCAGGATTCCCAGGCTGATAGACTCCTCCTCCTCCTCCTCTTCCTCTTCCTCACCACCATCATCATCTTCCTCTTCCTGTCCTCATACTCCTCATCATCATCATCCTCATCATTCTCTTCCTCCTCCTCCTCACCATCATCTTTTTCCATCTCTTCCTCATCCTCTCCTCCTCCTCCTCATCATCATCTTCTTCTTCCTCCTCTTCCTCCTCTCCTCCTCCTCCTTCCCCTCCTCCTCCTCCTCCTCTTCTTCCTCCTCCTCCTCTAGACAATAATTAATTGATGCTTCCTCCAGGAAGCCCTTCAAGATCACTCTTTTCTTCACAGTACAAACTTGCCCTGCCTGGCAGACCTAGATTGAGGGTAGGACATTGGAGAGTTCTTTATCTTTCACACCTAGTGTTTAAACACATTCTGGCTCACAGCATGTTCTCAAGAAGATTTGTTGTAAGTATAAAGGAATAACAGAGCTGGGTGTGTTGGGCTCTGCTGGCTGCAACTTGAGCCCCTCTTATTTTGCTAATCGGTGACATTTTATGGCCATGTTTTTCAAATGAGTTTTGAAAAATGTCAACAATCCTGAGTTAGCACTCTATGAGAATATCATGTAACTAGGACAGTTTTTGGCAGTGGGCCAAATACAGAATTTTTCCAGTGTGCTCTACTTTCTGGTAATTTGTCTCATTTTACTTTTAAATAGTTAACAGAGCCATGTAGTTAAAAAAAAAAGTCTAGATATTCATGCACACACATAAATGAATACCACAAATGATTGATGGCATGGCTGCTTGACTATAATATACCTTAAAATCAAGTTCATCCTCTGTTTTCCTTTATTCTCTCATCTGTTACCTCAAACAGGTCAATGTGGGTGGGTTTGGACAGTCTGTGCAAGTTGCTGATATAGAACATAAAGGATGTAATAAAATCTCATGGTTCAGATTAGCTTTGTAAGACTGGCTCTTCCTTCATATATCTTTGATGTGTGAAAAAAAAAGAGTGATTTAAAAAGAGCAATGAAGAAAAAGAAGAAAACAGAGTGAAGAGAAAATTAAAAGATGGGTCCAAACTGCCACACCAGTGATAAAGAAGGACTATACCAGCTTTAATGCAGAAGGACCTCATCAGTAATGATGGGAAAAGATCTCATCAGTGATTATATAGAAGGTTAACCCACACCAGTGATGATAGAGATGGAGCATAATAGTGATGATGGAGATGGACCACTCAAGTGATGATGCAAATGGATCACACCAGTGATGATGCAAATGGACCAACCACGTCAGTTATGATATAGAAGGACCACACCAGTGATGATGCAAACGAGACATACAAGTGATGAAGTAGAGACCACACCAGTGATGATGCAGAAGGTCCACACCTGTGATGTTGCAGGACCATACCAGTGATGATACAGGACCACACCAGTGATGATGCAGAAGGACCACACCAATGGTAAACAATCTGTCAATACACTTATATTCTTAGAGTATTGGGTCACTCCTGTCTACTAGTGCTTATTCAAGCTTCTTTCTTGAACAAAAGGCCTGAAAACAAATCAAACTTTCAACACAAACACACACACACACACACACACACACACACACACACACACACACACACACTCAGTGTCTCTCGTATTCCTCTCAAAAAACTCCCATTGTTTTATGAAGTCATGCTTTCCATGACCTAGGTAAGCAAGGCACTCATCTGTCTAATCTGTAGGCAAGATCCTCACTCAAAAGTGGCCCTGAGGACTCCCTGGACTTGTTTAATGAATCGCTGAGGTTAGATTTGCTGAATGAAGACTTCACTCCTCTAGAAAATGAATGTTCTAGACAGTTTTATGTAGACATTCTGAATTCAGAAATTTATATCTCAAATAATGCTTTCTTTCATTCTGATGGTGGCTGCCTAAATATAGAGTGATCATAAGGTATGAACAGGTGACAAGCCATTTTAGCAACTGTATCTTCCTGCAGCATGTCTAATTTGCAGACAAGCTTGTCTAGTTTGCTGTGCACCATGAGAATAAGCTGCTGTTACTCCAGCATGCTGTGTGATGTCCTGTTATTCTGGCTCAAGAGTAAGTGTATGGTTCAGAGTTTAATTACCACATTAGTCATCAGAGGAAAAGAAAGCTGGGCATAAATAACAGGGTTGCTCTTTGCGAGGTGGCATTGTCTTTCCTATAAATCTCTGACCTCCTGTGGATGCTTCCAACAAAAGTCACCATTATTTAAATTTTGGTACGCTGTTAACAGGCAGATACACAGGATAGTTTAAATTACACTTAAGCCCAATCATCAGGTTAGAAATGAACATTTCAAAAAATAATTATTGCTACTATAATATTACTGCACTGTAACAATGCAAACAAAACCCTTAGTGTAGAGTTGAATGCTCTTGGAAAGATCTGTTCAGAGTCTGGGTGTAGCTCAGTTGAACCGCTTGACCAGGACATAGACATATTCCCAGCAACCCCTCCTCAAAAAAAAAAAGTCCCACATGAATTTATCAGCAAGCACTGAACTCATGTGGACTGACACAAAATGATAGAATGATTGGTGCTGAAGAAGTGGCTCAGGGTTTCAGGGCCCATGACTCTCTTTTATGGGATCCTAGTTCAGTGCAGCAACTGCCTGTTACTCTACTCCAGGGATCTCCTAGGATACCGGTACATGAGAAATGCACACACACACACACACACACACACACACACACACACACACACACACACACAGAGAGAGAGAGAGAGAGAGAGAGAGAGAGAGAGAGAGAGACAGACAGACAGACAGACCCAGGCACAAAGAGAATGGATTTTCAACTTTTTAGATTAAATATTAGTAAGTTTACAGATGCCTCTCAGTAAATTATAAAGGCACAGAAATCCACAGATTGATTTTTAGGGGTGACAGTTTGGTTGGTCTTGGTACCTCTGTTCGTTCAGTCTCCCTGAGATACCATCCAAATAACCCCACCAGAGTCAAGGACTTGGTTCCAGGAATTTTGATACTGCACAAATGTCCTCCTGTCATCCTCTCAGGCATCACTGTAATTTCAGAAAACTGCCTCTCAGTGTGCATGCTTCCTTGTAGAGACAGACTGTGTAGAATGTCAGGCCATGGTGGCTAGATATGGGCCCCATTCCATTCAGTTCTTCCTGTAAACACTCTGTCAGACTCAGAATCTCATCCTTCAAACATTTGCCAGGCTTTGCTTTGCTGGGTTCCCCCATGACTCGGGGCTCCTTCTATGGCACCCACTTCTTTCCCGGCCCTTCAAGATATCAATCTCAAACACACTTCTTAATCTAGTCCAGACTCAGAGATTTCCATGGCAAAGGCCTAGGGATTTTTAATCCCTGACAGTCTTAATTCCAAGTGTGGAACAAGGTTAAGTTTCTGAAATAAAAAAAAAAAAACAAAAAACAAAAAACGAAAAGCTGAAAATATTTATGAAGGAGAATATGCCATTCAACCTTTAAACTGTGGTCAATTTTATTACTCATTTTATGCAGGTATTTCCTTAAACCAAGAGGTCTCATCAGCCTTAACTCACTTAATAGAATTCTAATAGTTATGGTAATGAAAATACTGAAACTACTTTCCTCCCTTGTCTGGGAATGACACTTCTCTTCCACATTCGCTGGCCTGAGTGCAGCTCTAAAGTCCTGCGGGTGTGTATGGTGCGGTGTTTCTCCTGCTAATGAGTTTGTTCTCCAAACACAGGACTGTTAGTTTTGTATCATTTTACAGTGCACAGTACAGCTCTTGCCACAGGCGTTTTCACAGAGTTTCAGTACTATGGAGTTTGAACACAGCGGTAAGGTCCTCGGGTGTGATCTTTGAAAGGCTGTTACCCTCCGCCTTTTTGAATAAGCGAACTGAAATACAGCCCTAGTGCCCCTTAGCTGGCTGTGGCTGTCTGCCCTGAGGCCAGGTCAGTCTTTCAGTGATGTCCTGACTGCCCTTCCTGAGGCCCTCGGGCCTCTGGAGGACACAGACCTGAATGCATTCTTTTTCTTGTGTATCCTCCTGGCTAAAGACATGAAACTTTTAAAAATATGTGGTGCAGATTTTTCATTGATACTTTAAGAGGTCATTCAAGATCCTCACTGAGAAGGACTAAGTTCACTGAAGTAGGCCATTAAAAGAACTCTGCTCTGTAGCCGGATCCACTTGCTACCTCTAATGAGGAAATGGAAGCAACTGTATGGAAAGGAATGTCTCTGAAAACTCAATGAATATAAAGCAAATCTCTTAAAGCTTGGGTATTTTTACTGGAAATAAACCCTGGCACTAAGAAGAATCTTGAAAAATGTTTTGTATAGAAAGTAGACAAACCAGTTCCAGACAGCAGCCCTTCCTTCAGCTGCTCCCAGCCGGGGTGAAGGCCTCAAGGGGCTGTGACCTATAACAATGAAAGTCTATTCTCTCCCTCTCTCTCTCTCTCTCTCTCTCTCTCTCTCTCTCTCTCTCTCTCTCTCTCTCTCTCTCTCTCTCACACACACACACACACACACAGAGAGAGAGAGAGAGACAGAGAGACAGAGAGGGGGGCTAGGGAGGGAGGGAGACTGTGGCAAACTGACCTAAAGCAATCAGCTGTGCTCTGGTAACATGAGTTTCAGGACAGCACTTAGCACATTAGTATAAATTTTGTATAAGAGGAAAAGCTTTAAAAGCTCAAATACAGTTCTGATGTGTGCTTTGTTCAATACTAAGACACTACATGATAGTCACAGTGATCATGACAATGGAAGATGCAACACCTACGCATGATGACATTAAAGACTTACACAGCAAATACAAACACTTCAGACATCTACCTGGCAATGCAGGAGACCAGCTGTTAAACCGTCCTAAAAGGAAAAGGTTTCAAACATAGAGTGTATTCTTAAAAATGGTTAATTTGACTACATTAAAATTACTTGTGTCTGTGCAATATAAAACATGAGTGAGAGTGTAAAGAATAGCCCTTGTATCATGAAGAATTAACTAAGACTCAATATCAGAATTATTATCCATCATGCATATGGAATTTAAGAAAATGGGTAAATGAATTACCCAAATACACTCCAGGAGAGAAGATAAGTGTCTCTGAGTTATTGATGGGAGTATATATAACCTACAATGGTCATGTCACAAGAATTTAGCATAACCTTATAAGGTGGATCATTAGTTTATAATTTAGTCCTAAGTTTCCACTTCTAGAGATGCATGCAAAAAAGTATGCATCTATTTACCACTGTTTTTGGCAATGTGAACCCAGGAAAGCAGAGCCTAAAAATAAGGATGACTAAAGTCTCATGCAACAGTCAACTTTATTCATAGCGTCTGAATATAGAAACCCAAAGACAAGCCACAGGTGGCAAAAGCATGTTTTCCCATAGAGGTACCTGAAAACACATTCCAATGACAACTGTGAATTTTTTTTAAAGAAAGTGAGGTCACAAGACTCTTATCTTGTTTTCTTGAAGTTTTCTCACAAGCACTCAGAATCCCTTCATAAGACTCCATCGACTATGTTCTGACATGCACCCATGCTTAGAAGATGTTAATAATAATGTATGTTAATCCCAGTTTGCTAGGAAGATGACTGATTGTCCAGTCATCTGTCAAGAAGACAACAGATAAATAAATTATTCTGCAGTCCTGCAACAAAATCCTAGATAATCCAAGCTCATGCAGTGAAAATAATTAATCTTTGAAAACTAAAACTGTGTGAATCAACATAATTATAAAACAGAGACCAAACATTTCTCTTATGTATAATTCAAAATCGAGTAAAGTAAGCCATTATATGTTCCAGGTAACTACATTTATAGAGTAAAATTACTATGGAGATAAGACTGCTTCAACGTCTAGGACACAGAACTTACAGGAATGAAAGAGTGATGCAGAATTTCAAAATCATAATTAGTGTTAGGTTTCACTGTTAGGCCACTTGACATCTTTGCAATATTGTATTTGAAATTGTATGTGCACGTATCCATTTGGCATCTACAGTGATTGGTTTTCCTGATTTTAGACTAAAGGGTAGAAGTGGCGTCTCTGAAGTATCTGTGTAGGACTTTTTTTTAAAATAAGCGGCAGTCTTTGAAGACATGCCCACTGAAGCTAAATTGTGCTCTCAGAGGTTCTGAACTTGGACGAAGTGATTTTACAAAGGCCCACATATTCTTCCCTTTGGTGTCTAAGGTGACAATGCAGAAAAACAGTTAATAAACTCTGATTTGCACACTGTGGAATCTTTCTTTACCTGCTATTTCATCTCTCCTCCTTTCTCCTCTTTCTTCTCCTGAGTACTTTTTGAAAAGTACACTTAATGTACTCAGGGTAAAAAAAAAATCCTCCTAGAAGCTGACGTCAGCATGCTTTGAGTTTTCCTCTCATGTATGCCAAGGACAGCTCTCCAAATTTAGTGGCGGGAGGAAGAGTCAGTAGCTGCCAAGTGATTTCCTAGTTGGCTTGCAGAAAAGGCATTGTGTTATCTTAAGTTACCTCAAATGTTGACAGTAGAGGAGAAATGGTTGTGTGAAAAAAAAGTAGCACAAGGGCTGGGCAGATGCTCAGTGGGTGAAGTAGCTGCTGACAGCCTCAGACAGATGTCCTTGGCCCAAAGCAAAAGGCTGAGTGTAATGGCCCATATTTGTGACTCTAGCACTGGACCAGTGGGGTCAGGAGCTCGCTGGCCACCCAACCTAGCTTACGTGGCAAGGTCCAGGCTAGGGAGAGACTCTCAGAAGACTCGGTGGGTGGCTCCTGAAGAGCCACACTCAAAGCTGTTCTCTGACCTCCACATAGAGGTATGCATATATGTAAAGAGACACATACATGACAGGATGATCTTCCTAACAGAAGATAAGAGTTACCACATCATGTTAGCCTTACATAATGCACATCCTATCAATCTCATTTTTATTATATTTTTGTTTCTTTGGTTGTGTGTGTGTGTGTGTGTGTGTGTGTGTGTGTGTGTGTGTGTGTAAAGGTGCCTTGGTACACATATTAAGGCTAGAGTATAACATGGATGTAATAACATATATACATGTAATATCAATTAATTTAAAAAGAGGCTATGGGCTTAAAAGGGAACAAGGAAGGTTGTTAGGGGAGCATTTAGAAGACAGAAAGGGAAAAACCCACTCCATTATATGAACTCCATGGTTAATACTGTTATCATAGTCAAACCCTGTGATTAGACATGTTATAGGCCTTAGTGGGCAAAGTACTATTGCTGTTCTGGTAAACAGACATAGCGTTCAGGTGACTCCTAATGGTTTATTGTTATATAGATACATTAGTTCATCTGCCACCCCTCATCAGAAAAGCTTCTGGGTAGCACATGATAACACAGAGACACAGACCTGCTCAAGGTGTGGAAAGTAAAAGACTGTAGAATGTTCCGCTCTAAGTGGAACAAGGCTCAGGAATCATTGCAGAAGAGGGGTTGGAAAGAATGAAAGTCAGAGGTCATAGATGCTCGAAGGAAAGTGTGTTTCTCAGACACAGCTGGGAAGCTGCACGCAGGAGCCCATGGGGCTTGCAATAGCATGCAAAGACCCACACAAGCCTGAGCCAGACAGCCTCCGTGTACTAAGGGGAAGGGTGCGGGTGGCGTCCCACCACTAGCAGGGAGGCTACTGGGAGTTGATAGCTCCTGAATCAGGCAGAGTCGGTTTTCTTGACAGCCATGGCCCCAGATAGGCTGAGCATTTTCCACGGGACCCCAAGCATCTCAGAGTGTATGCAAAACACAAATGGGACATGTTCAGTTTGAAACAAAGAGGGAAGACACAAAGTGGAAAGGACATGGACGGCAGGATAGATCGGGTAGACAGACTCCAGGGTGGATGTGTTGGGTTTTGATTTTTCCAAACTTAATGATAATGTGTGTGTGCAATAACACCCACCGAATCCCTGAACGCTATACAGACTGTCCATCCACACCTCGGAATGAGCTGTGTGCTTCAAAGTGGAGCCCATGTAAACACACTGTGGTGTGATTTAAGGGTTAAAGGTGTATTTCTTTTAGGCACTGTTCTCCATATATACATCTCATTTTACTTTATCTCTTACAATTTTTAAATACAGTCTGTCAGCTGCCTTTAAAAAAAAAGACTCCAGACACCTACCTCTAAACTGCTCTAGAAAATCACAGAAGTTTTCATTCCTAATTTCCCAGTTGTTCACATCCCACTAAAATATCAGCTAGAGATAGTTAGATAGAGCCTAGTGTCTAGGACACTATCAGAAAAAGTCCCTGGCCTGGCATGCACAATCTAGAGCATGAATTCCCCACTTCCCAGTTTTATTGTTTGTTTGTTTGTTTGTTTTTTGTTTTTTTTTGTTTTGTTTTGTTTTTTTGTTTTTTGGTCTTTTATTTTGTATTGTACCCAGCAGCTTTCATACATCTCAAGAATTTTGTCGAGGACGTGGCTGATCCCTATCCATGCCCATGGAGCCACAGAGGAGAGTCGAACCATTGTGCATTTTGCCTTATGAACTCTTGTGTGACAGTTCCGTGGGACAGCGTGGGAGACTCCATTTGCAGTTAGGATGTTAGATGTGCCTGCCAAGCATGTCACTGAACTTGTGCAAATGTGCAGGGAGCCCAGAACTGAGCCTACTGACCCACCTCTTTGCCCCCACCCTAAGACCAGAACAACAGAAGAGGGTAGTAGGACTGGCCCGTTTCATCCTAAGCCACTTCGCTCAGCTTCATGATGGGCCTGAGTTTGCACCTGCCATCTGACTCCTTTCAAGGGACAAACACTAGCAGGTGGCTCTAAGCCTGTGTTGAGGGCCCAAACTACTTTAATTTGATATTATTTTCCTTATAGGACATTCTACATTAGGGGAGGATTGGTTTGTATTCATAAATCACACAGTCAGAGATAAGGATTGTGTAGTGAAATGATTGAGATAATCAAGCCAGACAGCCTGCCTGGGTCATTAGTACCCATGGCTGCAGCAATAGTCTATGAGAGAGAAAGTAATATATAGAATGTGTATGCCTACACTACAGGCACCGGTGCGGAAGGAGACGTAGGATTTTACTTAAATTACAGATAGTGAGGGATTGACCCTTTAGGTGTGAGATGTGGACACTGGGCTACATGGAAAATATATATGTAGTAGAGGAAGTCCAAACACTTGGGTAGTAGTGCCACTGAAACCCAGAGCAGGCAGGAAATCCAGAATTCTGCAGATCCCTGGCTTGCCACGGGGTAGTCAACAGTTACTCCACACAGCTGATGACCTGCCATGGCATCTCACAAAGCCATGATATCTCCATAAGTGCCAGGAGTCCTTTCTAGTGAACTTATGAATTAAGACTATAAATGAATTCGTGTTTGCCTACCTGGCTAGCCATTCTATGCTTTGAAACCATTAATCAAACTAGAAATTCACATGGAATTGCAGAGTGGAGCACCATTGCTTTTTAGGCACAGTCCACCATAACAGCTGTGGAATAAAGCTGAATTCTGAAACAAGCAGCTATGCCCTTGTCGTCCTGCCTTGGAACTGCTTTGGCCTGTTCCCAGTAATAATGAATGGGGTACGTTGCATTTTCCTTTATACAGGGGAGAACTGCATGAGCAATTTAACTCTAAGCAAGCCCACAACCCATCAGTGGGAATATTCAGGTCTCCCGGTGTGGAAGGTGGCAGAATGCCTCATTGAAGCTTTCCACATTCTCTGAATCCTCTTAATGCTGCTGACACTGCAAAGAGCAGTCAGAGCAGATGTCTCAGAAGTGTGTGAGGGAGCAGAAGGTGTTTCTCCTGTTTACCTGGCTTGTTTTTCTAACTTAGCTATCAGAAAGGGCGCTCCAAAAGACATTAGTGAAATTGTATACATTTTAAGAATGTTTACTGACTTATTTTTGAAAAGTTTTTGTACATGTGTGGAGCATAATTGATCAAATCCACCCCCGACTCTTTCCCACCAACTCCTGTGCTAATGCTTTCTAATAGTACCCCTTCTGAGCTCCTGATCCTCTTTTTTTTTTTAAGTTACAACATCTGAGTCCAAACTAGTGCTGTGATATGTACATGGGTGTGGGGCAATACATAGGGCATGGGAAACCTACCAGCATCCACCCTCCAGAGAAAAGTGACTCTCTCTCTCCCCCTCCGCAATGGATGCCAATATCTCCTTAGCTAGGAGAGGGGCCTCATGAACCTTTCCTCTCTAGATGAGTTAATTGGTAACGTGTTTGGTTTTGTGCATGTCTTATGTAAGTTAACACAGCTCCTGGGAGTTCAAAAATAGAACAGCCATGTCATTTCCAGAGGAGAGCACCCACAGCACACCTCCCCACCACTGTTTCCTCTAGTAGCTCCATCTTGTCATCTGCTGTGTTCCCAGAAGAACCAATGTCTACTGGGGCCGACATTATTCACCAATGTGGGGCACTTGTTTATACATTTAAGGGTGGGAATCCTGGAGGCAGAAATTTTCAAGCAGGTGGTGGAGTGGTGGGCATGGGGAGAACTGAGAGCAGGGGAAAGCTTAGCCACCACAAAGTGTTCACAGAGGAGCTATGCGGGAGCCTTCAATCCTAAAACCCAAGTCAAAAATATAATGGGAGCCAGTAGAACAGATGTGAGAAGGAACAGTACAGAGACAGCATGGTGGCAGTTAAAGTTTAGATCTGGGATGGGAGAAGAGATGAGGAATGAAAAATTAGTATACAAGTTAACTAAAACCAAAATTTTACAATTTTTAACAATTAGCTACACCTTAGTTTCTAGGTCAGTAATAATACGATAAATATGAAGTGAATTGTAGCAAAGTGCGTAGAACATTTTGATGCTCAGTGGATGTCAATTAGCCAATTAACCAATTAACCAGTGTTAAGCACATGTGTCTCCTGCTCAGGTCACTTTCACTCGCTTGGGGCACCTGGGGATAGCTCATATCTGTGCCCTTATTAAACAAACACAGAGAACCTAGAAAGGATGGGTCATTAAGGAGAAAGAAAAAAATGAATAAAAAGGTGAAAGATTCAAGAAGGTAAGTGATAATGACTTTTAAAAAGAAAGAAATGAAACCAGACATTCAATAACTTGGATATCCTAAACTAGAGAAAATTTGCCCTAAATTTGATTCTTGCCCTTTTTGGTTCATTATACTTAAATAAAAATGTCTTGTTCTTTCTATCCTTCAGATATCTTAAGTAGAGAGAAGGGAAAATAAATTGAAAAGAAGGAACTGGAACTAAATTTAACCATGTCCTGGTCCACTGAAGTCCTAATAGTTCTGTGTGGTTCTGGGATAATGCCCAACCTGTCCATCACACCTCCCGCAGATAGAGCTATAGTGAGAGCAGAGGACGACGCTCCTTACACTCAGCCCTAAATGCCTCTGGATCACCACGTCCTCCTGGCTTCACTGCCCCTCTGCCTTAGAGACTTCCGGACCTCTCCCACTTGGAAACAACAAATCATAGGCATAAAAAAGATAGTGCCTTTAACCAAGAACTGAGTACATCAGCATCACAGGCTTGCCTTGGTTCTACTCATGGAGAGTGGCTAGGCAGATAGGAGTCATTTTAATACTAACCTAGGACCCCAAGTCGCTTTTATTCTATAGCATGGCGTACTTCAGGCTGTCACACCAGCTGCCTTGAGTTTCATACCTCACGTCACTTCATGACACACACAATATGCTGTAATAAGGGAGAAAGAAAGGAAGGAAGGGAAAGAGGGAGAGAAAGAAAGAGGGAGGGAGGGAGGGAGGGAGAGAGAGAGAGAGAGAGAGAGAGAGAGAGAGAGAGAGAGAGAGAGAGAGAGAGAGAGCCTTGCCTGACCCAGTTGCTTTTGCCTGTGGTGATTTGGCACAGAGATAGGAAACAAACCAGGACAGTACACAATCAGCAATGCCCGATGCTAGCACATCTCTCTGAATTTATCACAAGTGCGTCACTATTCAGGACAGGACATAGTACTTTCAGTTGTGTGCACTTTGTAATCATACTCTTGAAAGACGTGTGGCTATGCTGCCTTCCTTAACGATGTAGGGCTTGGCACAATGAACAGCAGTCCTGCTTTACCATGCTATATATTAGAAACACCCGCTAGGTAAGTTTAACACTATACTCTTACATGAAAATACAAATCAACTCAATTTATGAGTGACTATATTTTTCTCATGTATATAATTAGATATAACATTATTTAAAAATTAATCAATTCATATATAGATGCTAATAATGGTATCAAGTAATATTTTATTCCAGCCAATACCTAGATAGAAAGAGTTTGGTAAAAGGACGTTATTGGCCCCCAACTTCTAACGTACATAAATCAGCGAATAATTGAATTTTATTTTCTACTTTCCACAAATTACAGACTAGAGAATCTTAAGTAAGATGCCTAATTTGTGTATGTTTTAAAACAAAGAATTTTGTAAATGTAGAACTAAAAAGATGACTTGACGATGATTTCTCTACCATTCCCACACTCAACAGATGTGTAAAATGCATATATACATGCATGCACACATACACACATACATACAACAGATGGAAAAATAAAGAAGAAACTGGGATATGTGGCTGGTGAGTATATTTACTATAACAGAGCACAGTGTCAAGAGGGTGTCCTGTTTATTTTTACTTTTCTCACTGAAAAACTTAACAGAAGCACAGCCATTCCGCTCCCTCAGACTTGTGATGAAGAAATGAGCTTGTCTAGGAAAAAAATTCAGTTCACTTTTTTAAATATAGTTTTGCATCTCAACCAAACAGAATTTTAAAAATACAACTTTTTTTGATAGATTCTTAAAAAAAAATTATATCCATAACGGAGCAGTTCATCAAATGGTGGCTTTAAATGGGTAAATTTAAAAGATAATATTGTTTTTATTCATCAAGAGGTTAGTTCCTTTGGAAATATCTTAATTTAGCTGGACTGATCACCTTCCAAGTACAATGATATTCAATTAATTACATACAAAATGCAAATCAGTTTTTCTTTAAGATTTACTTTTATTACTTTTAAATTATGTGTCTGCATCTGTATTATTTTTAGCTCTCTGTATGCAGTATATACACTGTGTCATGGAGGCCAGAAGACAATGTCATTGGTTATTGGGGGTTGTTAGCACCTGACATGGGTGGTAGGCATGGTAGCCCCCAATGTGTGTTCACTTCCTGGTCTTAGCACAGTGACCTCCAATAGCTCTAGACCTTACCTGCCAACCCTAGTCCTCCTCACAGCTCACATTCCGTGTTGTACTCCTTCCCCGGAGGCATTCTTGGATGTGAGGGAGAGCTCAGCCCCAGAACCTGGGTCAAGCCCTTAGCTGCTGCAGTGCAGGGAGGGCACTGAGGGTGATTGAGTCCCCACTGGTGGCAGGTGCTGGCTCCTTGTTGATTCTCAATCCGATCCTCTCTCCACCTCTCCGGATGAATTGATGGGCTGTAGCCCTCTCCTTTCAGTGGCATGAGCAGTGATGTTTCTCAGGCTTTTCTGCTAAGATTCATCTATTTTATATCAAATCAGTTAAGAATTCCAGGCCAATGGAAAGTGGCTACCTGTGCTGGTAAGCCTTGCACTTCTGTTTTAATGTTTAACGAAGGCTGAAACTTTAGAATGGAAACTATAAACTTTCTATCAGTGTCTGCTTGAATATTTATGGATCTATAAATTAGGAAGGCCTTTACCTCCTGATGTGTGTGCAATGTTTTCCTATCTTGGGGTAGTGTTAACCCAGTAGAATATAAAATCTTTTTAAATAAATATACCCACTGGTTTATATATAAATATTTATTAAAAACTAGCTAATCTTTTTTTTAATCTCAGAAACAAAGGATATTGAATTTCTCCTATTTTTAAGTTATTAAAAATTCTTGTGAAATTTTTCTCAGGAACGTTTTGCTATTCTTTCACCTAGGTTTGGGCTCTCCTCTGCCACCTTTTTCCTTATTTGGGTTTCCTCGTTTGTCTCTCATGTTTCTCCCTGCAGACCTCCTTGCCGTTCTTGCCTCCAAGAGGGCTTATCTACACGCAGGAGTCTAGAAAGCCACCCCCTGGCCATGCACAGTTGGTGACATTCCCATCTGGGCTGCTGACCGCCTGTGGATGGAGAAATAAGATTATGTGTGGGAGTTTGGATGTGTTCCTAGAACAGTAACCCAGATCTGGTCTCTTCCTGTGGCAAATTCAGGGAGGTTGTAATTGCTTCATCTCTCTGATAAGAATCCTTCTCGGTGAGTCCTTACACAACAGTTACACCGGGAGACTAAGATACTCTTGCGCTTCAGTCTCAGAGACTCACCCTGATGGAGGTAGGGAAGGCAGAGGGAGCAAAATGAGCTTCTCTCCTGCTGTAACCAAATACCGGACAAGAAACAACTCAAGGGAAGAAGCCCTTACTCCATCCATCAGTCCATCTAGGTCCGGGAAGCCGGGAGGCAGGAGTGGGAGACACTTGGTCACTTGGTACTTAAGGGCGGAGAATCTCCTTGCTCCAGGGACTCACTTCCTCCTGGAGGCTCCACCCCTTAAAAGGTTCTACATCCATTTTAAAACAACACTAGGTAAGACCAAGTGTTGAAATTCCATGAGCCTCTGGGGAAGTTCATACCCGAGCCATATAAGGAAATGCTTCAATAATAAATGTAAGAAAGACGGACTGCAAGTTTGGGTTTCAGAAATGTAAATTAGAGAGATGAATTGTATGTGACTTACAGTGCAATGCGGTTTAAAACTCTGGTTTCTCCTCATTAAAAATTCCAGCCTGCTCTTAAGAACAGATATCTAAAGTCAGGCGGGGTGGTGCATGCCTTTAATCCCAGCACTCAGGAGGCAGAGGCAGGCGCATTTTTGTGAGCTCGAGGCCAGCCTGGTCTACAAAGCGAGTCCAAGACAGGCAAGACTACACAGAGACACCCTGTCTTGAACAAAAATGGATAGCAACAGGCAAGACCTGAGAGCAGAGCAGAAGCGAGAGCTAGGTTGGGTGGGGAAAGGGAAGTAGGGAGAACAGGGTAAGCAACGGGTAAGGCTGCGCGTACGAGAGGGCCGAGTGCCATAAGACAACTCGGTCCTCGGTAATGAGAACTAAAAACCATCAAAACGTTATCCAAGCAGGAAACAAGGCAACCTTGCCAAAGTGAGAAGAAAAAGCATACGAGTTACATGCTTCTGCAGGCCCTTAAATACCCTCTAGAACTTAGTTCTAAAGAGGACGTTGAGGCCAGCGAGATGGCTCAGCAAATAAAGGGTTTGCAACCGTGCTGACAAGCTGCTGCATTTATTTGATCCCCAGGAGCCATCCCTTAGACAGCAGGATTCTACCTCCCCTCCCTGGCAAGTTGTTCTCTGACCTCCACAAGTGCAGCGTAGCAAGTACACTCCCCCATCCTCACACAAGAAACAAAAGTTTTAAAAGAAGGAAAGTAGTTGTTAAATAAATAAAACGGATGTTGTGACTCACGTCTTTGAGAAAACTAGGTGACAGGAAGGCCTATCACTTGCTGGGTGGCGGGCAAGGTGGGACTGAAGGCACTGAGTCATTGAACTCATATGAGAAAGTGTGTTCACACAGCCCCGGAATCGTCACAGCTTCCCCACTCCCAGCAGCAGGGAGATGAGGTGAGGGTTCTCCAGGGAGAGAGTGGGTGAGTGAGGTTCCCAGAGAGGCAAGTAAGTGAAATCCAGTGACTAATGACGACTCTAGGGCAGTGGTTCCCAACCTGCTGGTTGCTACCCTTTTGGGGGCCTTTCACGGGGGTCATGTGAGACCATCAAAAAACACAGATAACACAGAGCACTGTGATTCATAGCAGTAGTACAATTACAAGTTTGATACGTAAAATATAATTTTAAAGTGGGGGAGGGGTCACCACAACATGAAGAACTGTATAGAAGGGTGGCAGCATTCAGGAGGTTGAGAACCACGGCTCTAGGCTATGACAAGCCCAAACCATTCACACACAGCTTTTCTGTGTTGCACTGCTAATGCTTTTAAAGTGCTGGTTTAAGGAAGTTTTGCATATTCTGTGAAACTACAAAAATTGAAAAGTGAAGAAAGTGTAAAACCAAGATTGAAACTCCCACTTCAGTGGAGCTGGATGCTTGGAAGGTGCCCAGTGGGGTGATAAGGAAAGGTACCCTCCCCCCAGGCCCCAGATGCTATGTGCAGGGACATGGGCCATTATTATATATGAAAGGCAACCAATTAGATGATGAACAAATGTGGCCTGGGCCTGTGATACGAGTGTGTGATGAAAGATGTGTAGAAATAAACCAGCTTTGTGTGAGGTTCAACTGAAAAAAAAGGAACGGTAAAAGCACCATGCCCAAGTCACCTCTTCCAGATTTCTGTGTCAAAATTCTAAATTCGGTATGACATTTGGGGCTTAGAACTCTCTATCCTCCATGGGTTGGGGCTGTTTTGTAAACAGAAATGGCTAAAATGTAAAAAGACTAGTACGTGAAGAAAAAAAAAAAACAAGAAAAATTTAGGCCTACGCTAATCTTGCCAAAAAAAGTCCATGGCAATGCATCAAACTGATGCAAGATTTATTAGTAATAGCCACAATATGTTTGTAATAACAAAAATGTTGAAAGATCAGCAAGGCCTGCTTTTGTATATTAAATGGCTCTGAGATGCTTGATCAATGAAATGGCCATCTTTAAGTGACAACACTGGACACTTTTCAGGAAAGCATTTAAAAAGTTCAGCCAGTAGGTATGTGAGGGCTTCTCTGAGTCTTGTTCAGTTTGAAGTCTACCCTGGGAAAGACCTCTTTCCTCAGGGAAGATGGAAGTGGAAAGATCTCACTTAGAAAGTCCTTGGGTTTCTGATTCAAACTACTGTGTAATTATGTCACTGCAAATGTGCAGGAAAGCCAGCTCCAGGCAGTCACAACATCTGTCCACATGTGCAAAGCCAACAGCGGTAGGTGAGGAGAGCAAAATATAAAAGACCCAACCCTCAGATCACCTGGAAATCACTTAGTCCCTGCTCAAGCTTTCTGGGAGTTTCTGTCACTCACATGGGAACACAACTGGGACACAGCTCAGTTTGCAAAGGCTGTGCCTTGCACGCGGGAGGACCTGAGATCTATTCCCCAGATCTCATGCAAAAGAAGTGCACTGTGATGACATGTGTGTGTTCCCCCAGCCCTTGGGAGTCAGATATAGGTAGGCCCCTAGACCTTGTTGGCCAGCCAGTCCACCTTATTTGGTGAGACCCTGTCAAAATTATAAGTAATAACTAATTAAAAAATGAAGTGGACTTAAGAAGTGACAGGAAAGGTTGTACAGTGACCTCTGCACACATGTGCATATATAAGTGTGTATACACACACACACACATGCACACACACACACGAGAGGGGAGGGGAAGGGAGGGAGCGAGAGGAGAGGAGGAGAGAGGGAAGGAGGAAGGAAGAGACAGAAATGGAGGGAGGGAGAGAGAAGGAGGGAGAAAGAATGGAGGGGGAGGAGGGAGAGAGAAAGGGATGTGGAGAGGGAGGGAGGAAGGGAGGGACAGAAGGAGGGAGAGAGAATGCAGTCTCCCACCTAGGATCAGTCATCTTCCACGCCACTTTCATCTGTGACCTTTACTTTTTCTGTGTTTACCTGAAGTCTAACCAACGAACAGACAGCCAGCCATGCGGGCATGCAGGCATGCACGCGCACACTCACGCAAACACACAATGTAAAATAAAATGTCAATGCCCCCCTTCTCTGTGCAAGTCAAGGCATACATACAATGTCAGTGTCAACTTGCAAGAGTGGATTCTCTCGCTCCACCTGGTGGGTCCAGGGATTGAACTCAGGTCATCAGCTTTGGTAACAATCATCCTTGCATGCTAATGTATTATCTTCCCGTAAAGAAAAAAAAACTAATTAAAAGTTCTCAAATACCCATACCTTTCAGTGTCCCTGCCGTGTATCACCACAGGAATTAATTTGTATTTCGAAAGGGTGATGAAAACTGACTTTTTTTTTTTTTGTCTGTAACTATTTTCTAAGTCCCAAATGTTAGGCTTGGAAGGAAAAATGCACAAACCCATCATGTTTTGAAACAAACATTCATTGAATTAAATGTAATCATGCAGCTTAGCAGACAACAACGGAATACAGCATTTAGTGCACACAAACGTCTGTGTCTCATTAATAGAGGCAAGAATCCTAACAGGCCTGCTTATTCATCTAGATTATTTCACAATCATGAAATCACTGCAGTCCTTCAGAACTGGCCTCTTTCATGCTGAGGTTCTCTTGTAGCTTCGCTCTTAGTGGTTGAACAGACTTTTATTTTTTTTAAATCAATGCAGGCAACAACTCACTTGAAGATCCTGGTTCCTGCTTTACTGATGACGTCCATACAACCTTCTCAGAAATAAACAGTGTGGTTTTATTTTTCAATGTTAGGATCAAAGCCTATATGGCATTACTGGGTGTAGTGGGCAAAAGCTCTACCACCCGCTATAAGCGTATGTTCGGCTACGGTATGTTCATATACCATTAGCTCCCTTTCACCATCTCCCCACTGTCTCCATCCCCTGCTCCCATGCCTGCTTAACACCTTCTACCCCAGTCGTATGTTCCTATCCTCTGTGCTCTTCGTACCACGCCATGATGCCTCTCTATCTGCTCTCACAGCCTTTTCTAGGTTCCTGGCCTGGCAACTGCAGACCCACTCGCAGGCAAATACACTTACCTAAAGCGCAGAGGCTAAGGTCAGCAAGTGAGAGAGTATACACCCTGTTTGTCTTTTGGGGACTGAGTGAATTCAGTTAGTACAGCACTTTAGAGTGACAACCATTTTTATTTTCAAATTAGATAATTTCTGTTTAGGTCTAAATAAAGTTGCACTTTGTGTATGCGTCATGTTTTATTACCTGTTCCTGTGTTGACAGACATCTCTCGGGTGCACTTCACAATTTCAGAGCGAAGATGAACTTTCCTTACTTTCTCTCCCTTTCTGCACAGTTGTTCCCATCAGTGAGATGTCCTTTGATTTTAGTCACCTGTCCTGCACAATTTTCCGGTAAGATCATTAATATTAAGTCTAAATCTTCCCAAAGACATGATACATTTTTTCAACTGTGTTACCTTGCAGCTCAGAAGAGACCTATGACACTTGGAAAGACTTTACCAAAATACAGTGTTTGTCTGAGTGTCATCAGCTCTAATCTGATATAAGAACTTCTAACGCAACGCACCAGGCTCTGAGGAACCCTGCTGTCTAAAGAGTGACCACCTTTTATTTATTCATCCCATTGTGTACAGGTTCAGAGTTCAGAGGCTCAAGGAAAAGGCAGCTGGATCCAAGCTGGCAGCACGCATCCCACAGACTTTATTTCTTCTAGAATTTTCCTTTCTACATATTTTTCTCCCTCCTTCCTTTACATTTTGCTTCCACAAGTAATTTTGGCATTTCATGCTTGCCTGCTGCCCACTACTTTGGATTTAGTAACCGCATGGCTTGTGAACCGTGTAATAGTGACAGTCACATCGGTGTTTGCTTTGAAGTGAGACGGTCATTGCACCTCAGGTGGCATGAAGCGAGCTTGCCTCTGATCATGTCACACGCAATAAAACATGGATCGCTGCATCTAGAGAACAGACTGGCTCGTGAAGTTTACAGAAGTCTGTCTGTCCTTTCATCTGAAACATACTGCTAGTGTAGGAGAAAAGGAAGGGAGAATTATATGCTCCCCCAACCCTGAAGTTAAATTATAACCATTGGAAACAGTAGGTGCGTGTGTGTGTGTGTGTGTGTGTGTGTGTGTGTGTGTGTGTGTGTGTGTGTGTGTGTGTGCAGACAGGAGCACATGCTCATGAAAATGAGCACGTTTATCTTTTTAACATGTAGAATCTTAACGAGATCTAAGTATGGCAGCCATTATCTTGTCAGTCATGTGTGATCCCTGTGAGTTTAATATAAAACTATTTTAAATAGAGTGATCATGCTATATCAGTGAGTGAGAAGGGGGTTCCAAAGCAAAAACATTAATATGTGAAAAGAAGTCACTGAGCCCAAACTCTACCTGTGTTTGAGTCCCTTGCATTCACTTCATCATGAGTTCCAGCGCTATATTTTGTAGTGCTGAGAATTGAACAACAGAAACATGGTCAGTGGAAGCTTTTTTATTGTGTTTAACATATAGAATTACGTTTAAATTTTTAAATAAAAAACTTTAATGAGAAAAGAGTGTTTGTCTAAGACTTTTTGTGTGTGTCTGTGTGCATGTGTGTGCAAATGTGTGCAAGTGTTTATGTGTGTATATATGTGTACATAGCCTATATGTGTGCATGAAAGTCACCGAGCCGGTGTGTAAACATGTGGAAGGCTGAGGCTGACTTCAACCTGTCTTCCTCACCTTATTTTATTGGGTCATTCATTTATTTTAAGGCAGAAGCTCTCCCGGAACCCAGAGCTGGCTGTTATTTAGCTAAACAGATCAGCCAGCCCCCACAGTCCTCTGTCTCCATCCTAATGCACTGCAGATACAGCCATGCTCAGCTGTGCACAGCCTGACAAGTGGGTGATAGGAATCCAAAATCCAGGTTAGCAAATTAAAATCTTAATGCAATGTATTTTGATCAATTCTTTATCCTCCCCCAACTCCTCCCAGATGCTCCCAAGCTCCCTTCACACCGAACTGCATGCTCTTTCTTAAATTTCAAATCAGTATGTCTTGGTGAAAACTGACCATCTCCACAAGTTCAGGCTCAACAGACAGTATAGACAGATTCCACAACCGTCACCACTCACAGGGTAAATCAGCACCCTGTTGATCCCAAGTTTTAAGTGTTGTTTGTACATAAGCTTCCATTCTCGATTGTAGAGAGAGGAAACCTGATTTTACAATAGGGACAGAAACTGGAACATCATCTGCACTTCTATTCCTTTAAGTTTTATTATTATAACAAAATTTAAATGCTCAAAACACTGGTTTTGGATTTGTTTCTATTTTGTTCATGTATGTGTAAGTGTAAGTCACCTGTGTGGGGATGCCTGGGAAATCCTGGGGATGCCTGGGAAATCCAGATCCTTTAACATAAGCTTCAGAATCTCAGACTTAAGTCACAATAAGAACGAAATTGAAACAGCATACTGCTATTGGATATAGAAGTGAATGACCCCACACCCTTGTAAAATTATTTCCAAATACAGCTAATATATTTGAGTCTATCATTTTCAGAACAACAATACAATGGAGAATTTTGTAAGTTATTTCAAATAGCAAACAATAGTTCTTAAAATAGAGGTATAGACAAATATATATGATATATATCAGAAATATGTATATATAGTACATATATATTATATATAATATTATTATATGTCAATATATAATACACATATATTACATATATAATACATTCTATTTATATAATTATATATGATTATGTAATATATAACATTATTACATATTACATATAATATTAATATATAAACACACATATTTGCACTTAGCCATTATATTAACAACTCTTTATAGTCCAATTAATATTACTTAGTCCAGCCTCTTTGCAGGGAAGAGTATTTTCTTGTTAGCATTGCAAAATCCTGTCAGCAATTAGTGACAATAAAGCTTGTTAACTCTTCCCACAATTCCAAACCCTTCACACACTATGTCCAGCATCACTGTTCTTTGCCTTTGGTGCCAGCCGCTCCCCACTTCTGTCCATGAATCCTCACTGTGGAAAACTGCAAACACAGACAGGGTCCTCTGTGACGTGTGTGCTCTCCTTGAAGCAGTCTGTCTGCATTTTCAGAATGCATGCAGTGGTTCAGCTTACCAGTTATTTGGGCTAATGTCAGTTGCTTTCAAGTGGTATATCTAAAATTGTTTTTAGAAAATATTGTGTCATTTCAGCATGAAATAAATCTGTAAAATTCCATATGGCTGCTTAATTATTATCCCTGCTAAATGAATGTAAACAATCATTATTACAAATATTTTATGGCCTGAAATCATCTCATGTTTGTGTATGTTTGTTTTTCCCTAGTTGAAGCTACAACATGATATTACTGTTGGATACGGTCCTCATTATAGAGCCTGTGTTAAATCCTGTGGTTCCTCAACTCAGGATAGATGGGCAGCAAGAAGCCCTGAGCATGCCTGAAAGCATAATTCTGGAGAAGGGAAGAGTCTCCTGTAAACACTTTCCTCTGCCCCTCTTCTGAGATTAATGAGTACACCAATGGAGACAGCAAGGCTGCTGTGTGTTAGCCACACAGACAAGCACAAAGGCAGCCAGGCCACCTCCTAGGCTCTACCTGAATTCTAATTCTAACACATATCTCAGGGATAGCCTTGGGAGATGAGGAGAAGGAAGCCCGTGTTCATAGAGTCGTGGTGGGTCTTGGGGGTATCTTATGATCTGGAGGCATCATCTGTTATCAGGACCCATGAGTTCTCCTAGCATCTGACAGGTGGAAGCCAGAGATACTTTTGTGCCACACCCTTCCTAATGAACTGACTTTATTCATGCCAGAAGTCAGTCTCGCTGAGGGCAAGAAGCTGTGCTGGAGGGGCTGGGAAGCACAGCTCCATTTCAGAGTTTCCCATTTGTGTGGCCTCACCAGCCACATAACTATGCTTAAATTATTTTGCCAGGATTTCTAATTCCAGTCACCACCAGTGCAGGGGCATTTCCCAGGATACTAAGAATAGCCTTTTGGCCAAGGTAACCTAACTTTAGAGACCTTTCTAAACTTTTTTAATCAGACTCTAATTGGCAGGAAATGTTCTTTCTGATGCTGATTACTGTGCAATTACACACATTCTGCAAGTGAAAATTATGACTTGCTTAAGATATTGTAAATATTTGCTCTTCCACACACTAGCATTTTTCTGTATTATGGCTTATGTACCTCACCACAAGATGTGGAATTCATGTGCAAGGTCAGCAGGGCAAGTAGTGCAGAGTTGGAGGCAATCCTCCTGCAAGGCTCATGTTCTGTATTATGAATGTGAGAGAAGAAACCTTTCCAGCTTTGACTTTCACCAAATAGTTACTCTCTAAGCTTCTAATACATGTTGCAAGTGAGTCAGGGAAATTATTGGGTACACGGAAGAAGAAGCCTCTCACTCTGGAGTCTGGTTGATGCATTGCACCAGCCAAGAAGCTAGAATTCCAGAACAATTAACATTTGTTGTGAAGGTCTCCATCAGAGAGTTTCTTGAAATGGTAGTGAATGGGGCTAAGGCCAAGGCCCATGTGACCTTAGGCATGGCCTCTTTTCTCTCTCCAGACACTTTCTGGGAACAACAAGACTGTCAAGTCTACCTTTTGGAATCCTTGTGAGCTAGACTTTCCCTAGTCAATTGTAATCCTGTCAAGTGCCCCTACGGAGCTAACCTGGGATCCCTTTTTATACAGATTCTCATGAACACAATGAAAGGCAATTCTCAGAGAAGCTCATAGCCTGTTCTCTGTCTCCTTACTAAGTGAATCTCTTCCTCTTATTCCTCCTGTTTAAAGTCTGAGGAGATGGGCACAAAGTCCCACCCATATCTGAGGAGTCTGGTAACACAGACTACCGCAGAGGGGACAAGCCCACCCAACTAGGTCTGCCATTCCCAGGGAATGGCCAGGCACCCAAAAGTACTTGTGTTTTGTGTTTTGTTTTGTTTTCATTTTTAAAGAGAACTCAAGTTTAGACAGGTAGGGTTAGGCATGGGCTTGAGAAGATTTAGGGAAGGTGTAAGTATGACCAAAAGTTGTTGTACAAAATTCTTTTTCTTTTTTTAACATTGTGTGTGTGTGTGTGTGTGTGTGTGTGTGTGTGTGTGTGTGTTGCTAACAAGCACAAGTGGAGACCAAAAGACAGTTTTGAGGAATTAATTCTCCCTTGCTACAACTCAGGTTTTTAAGTTATATTTCAGCTCTGCTTACTACGATTCTTGCAAAACTTTCCAATCTTTATTCTTCTCAAAGTACAAGGGATTCCTAACAGACATAGCTCCAGGCTGAGAGAGTCTGCACCTGGGAGGCAGCCAGCCCCAGCTCCCAGCGCATCGCAGCTTCTCCTACACATAAGATCACCACACTTCCATCTCTCGTTTATGTGTAATTCAGTATTAGTCTTTTGATAAAACCACATTTCCCTTTTGACACCTTTAAAATGATTGATGGAATGACTGGCGAGTGTCAAATAAGACATTGTTTTGAATTGACTGTTTGTGGGAAAAAGGCTTTGGAAAAAAAGAAAGACCTTTTTTTTTTTTCACTTTGAAGCCTGCTTCTAACAGTACTTTTCTCAGCCTGCATTGCTTTGCATATGCTGGTCAGCTGATTTATTTGACACCAGAAATATTTATTCTTAAAAAGTTTATGCAACATTTCAATTTTCACGGTATGTTCTGGTATTTTAACATAGAACATTATAAGATATGAAACACATTTTAATGGGTTTCCAAAATACAACTATTTGCAATTTTGATACAGTTTGCAATTCTATTGTTATCTTTTAAATTCTCTGAAATAAAATCAATTTTGTTTTTTCTTTACTTCTCAGTATAAACTTTGCATGAAAGTCAAATACAAGTAACATGAAAACCGTTCAGAGTAGCTTGGGCATTGGTCTTATGTTAGTTTGAATAAGAAATGGCCCCTACAGTCTCCTGTATTTGAATGCTTAGTCACCAAGGAGTGGCACTGTTTGAAAGGTTTAGAAGGATTGGGAGGGATGGCTTTGTTGGAGGAAGAGTGTCACTGGGGATAGCCTTTGAGGTTTCAAAAGCCCACTATCTACTCAGATAATTAATTTTATTCCTTCTCAAATCTCTGATGGGGTTGAAGACCAGATAGTTTAGTTTTACAATTAAGCTTATTTGTTTTTTGGGCTTAAGATGATTTTAGGTCTATATCAACGTTTTAAGATATGATAGATATTGATTTACATTCAGAATTTTAGATGTACCAAGGTAGGAAAGAGGATCTCTTCAAGGTTGCCAAATACAAATAGCCAAAATACTATGAATGTAACATTTTATATAATTCCTAATTGATTTGTATTTCTTATTGCTGTAGATAGTTGATGTATAAATGCGTAGTAATATAAATGTTTATGTAAAAGTTTTTTAAAAGCCCATACCAACCTCAGAGAAATACGTCACTGGGGATAGGGCTTTGAGAGTTCAAAAGCCCATACCGACCTTAGAGTCTCACTCTCTGACTGAAAATGAGGATGTAGAATGCTCTGCTAACTCCCCAATACCGCATCAGTCTGTGTGCCACTGTGTTCCTCACCATAACAACAATGGATGAAACTTCTGAAACTGTACGGGAACGCCAATTAAATGCTCTTTTAACATAATAATTTCCTTGGTCATGGTGTCTTTTCACAGCAATAGAACCGTGACAAAGACAGGTCTATTGTTCAAGCACTGATACTCTTGTCAGTGTGTCAAGGAAGGGCCTGTTTTCTTTACATGCGTTGACTCTAATGGAACCAACATTCCATATAGTTACAATGACACATGTGAAAGGTGATGTTAAGTCTAATAAACAGTATGACTAAAGTTACTTTATGAATTGGAAATAAGTGTCCCCAGCAGCACTGTCCCACAGGCTAACACTGTTACGCAAGTTTGTGTAGCACTGCCAACACAACAGGTGACATTTTCTAAGCAGCTTCTTCACTCTGAATAAAAGTGCACTAAAATCATACAGAAATAATGTTTCATAAGCTACACTATGGACTTACAAGTATAAAATAAGTGATGGTCCCCGCACAAAATCTTGGCTGTAATTACAAACAAAATGAATTGTGTATTGCAAAATTGCTAAAAGAATATATTTTACATGTCTTGCCAGGAAAAAAAATGTTTCGGGTGTGGAGGATGATATATTTGCCAAAACTCCAGACTTAATAATTCTACATCGTAAACATGTGCCCAGTATTTTTTTTTTTTTTTTTTTTTATTAATTTATTCTTGTTACATCTCAATGGTTATCCCGTCCCTTGTATCCTCCCATTCTTCCCTCCCTCCCATTTTCCCCTTATTCCCCTCCCCTATGACAGTTCCTGAGGGGGATTACCTCCCCCTCTATATGATCATAGGGTATCAAGTCTCTTCTTGGTAACCTGCTGTCCTTCCTCTGAGTGCCATCAGGTCTCCCCATCCAGGGGACATGGTCAGAGGTGTGGCACCAGAGTGTGTGAGAACGTAATATCCCACTCTCCACTTTACTGTGGAGAGTGTTCTGTCCATTGTCTAGATCTGGGTAGGGGTTTAAGGTTTACCGCCTGTATTGTCCTTGTCTGGTGCCTAGTTTGAGTGGGACCCCTGTGCCCAAATCTGCCTATCATAATGTTCTACTTGTAGGCTCCTAGGACCCTCTGGGTCCTTCTACTTTGCCTTTCTCTCATGAATCTCACATCTAGAGTCCCACTAGAATGTCCTCTCCTCTGTCTCTGTTTCCTGGTAAGTGAAGGCTTTCGTGGGACATGCCCGTTGGGCTAATATGCAGATATAAGTGAGTATATACCATTTGAGTCTTTCTGCTTCTGAGTTAACTCACTCATTATGATCATTTCTAGCTCAATCCATTTATCCACAAATTTTGGGAATTCCTTGTTTTTAATAGCTGAATAGTATTCCATAGTGTATATGTACCACAGTTTCTTTATCCATTCTTCTACTGAGGGACACTTAGGCTGTTTCCATGTTCTGGCTATTATGAATAGGGCTGCTATGAACATGGTTGAGCAAATTTTCTTGCTGTGTGCTGTATTACTCTGTACCCCCATATGTACACATGATTATTTATTTGTCAATAGGGAATATAATTCTAAGAAAGAAAAACTATTGAAACGTTGCCATGGAAGAGGGAAGGACACATATATTTCAATGATTCCACTTGCCGTTTTCCAATTCTGCTTCTACTGACACAGGAAAGTCAGATTTTAGAGGCAATGCAGGTCAGAGCTGGTGCTGCGGGAAATGCTCCTGACAGGAGCAAAAAATCACATTCCAAATAAGATCTCTGGGGAATCATAAAGAAATATACAATCATTTGCTCGCACCATGACAAACTACCTCAAATAGCCTTATAAGCGGTTTTCAACATAGTCAAAATCAGCCATGCATTACAGAGATCCTTTGCATCTGTGAAATACATAAAGTCAGGCAGCAACTTGGTAATTCTGACGCCTGTGGTTAAATCAGATGAGATGTGTCAGCGGGGCTGTCACAAGTCATCTCCCTCCTTCAAAGCTCGTGATACTGTTGTGCAAGAATGCGTCCTGGCAGTTGAAAGCAATGCTGTGACCAGTAGTGACCACCCCCACAGGATGAGCCTCTGGTGTCAGGTACATGTTCTTTGTCCTATACATTTGCTGGGATCAGTGGTTTTGTAGGAATTTTATGTTTATATAAGAAATACCAAAGCATCATAATTACTATAAAAATCTACTTTGGGTTTTGAATGGCTATCTTCCTGAATACTCTGTCACTCCTACACAATAAGACTGTAGCAAGTCACCTGTGTGCCCAATGATTAAAACAAATGATACCTGCCCTCTTTTGAACATAGACACATGCAGACACATAGGATATATGCACAGGACCACACACAGACACATTCAGAACGCACACCACACACAGACACATTCAAAACACACACACACACACACATAGATACAAAACATGGGACACATGAATACATGCACACAGGACATACATCCATTCCCATGCACACACAAGCATGATTTCAGGTCATCTGGGGAGCTGAAGAAGATTCTAGAAATGATATAATAATCTCAGTAATCATCAGCCACACAGCACTGCTTAGACTTTGCTTTTATATATAACTGTTTCTACTGTGTGTACATTTATACAGAAACCTTCACTTTTATGTAAATGTTGCATCTAAATTTCTATTATGCTTAGTCTTGAGGTCCCATGATGTGAGGGAAAGATTCCAGGCAGTGACTCAGAAGTTACAATTTCACTTCATTGTCACTCAGCCTTGAAAATGACCCACATGAACCCCGAGGTCCCATCATTCCCCACTTTGTGTAACAAAACTAAAATTCTAAATTCTAAGGAAACTATTTGTAGAAAATTACTCATTTTTTCCTTTAATCTATATTCAATTAAATGTCTAGATTCTTTCCAGTTTTTTTCCCAAGAAGCCTATGTAATAATGATGACTTTGGCAACAAAAATAAAGTACTATTCCAGGACCACAGATATGTTCACTTGAAAATTATGTAGAATCATAGAACTGTATGTTTATATTACAGCATTTTTTGTCTTCTTTGTTACAGCAGTTTTGTTTCTTCCTTGTCCTTGCATTTCCTCTGTAGACTGAGCCTGCCATTTTATTTTGAGTGACAAGCGTCCTATGGTGGCAGGTTTACCACTGTCTCCATCTGAGCAGTCACTAGGAGAGGCCTCGTGTTGCTGAAGATACTGACTCAGACAAAGGATAGGGACTAACATGAAGGCAAGTTGGGCACTCATGCCCATCCATCAAGCCTAGGACCACATGCTCATGAAGTTTGGCTGTGACCCCGCAGATTGGTAGCTGTCCTCTAGGCTCAGAACACACACATCTATGAATGTCACTTTTCTTTCCAACTATTCCTGTCTCATAGCAGTGAGGAGCCCAGGAGGCTTCGAAACGTTATGAAGCCAGTGTGTTGCCATTTAAAGTATATTAAACAACATTAATAATAATAATAATAACAGACATGGTTGGAAAGATTGTACAAATACAATAAAGCTTGATCCCCCCACGGAGCCAATCAATGCATAACACTCCCCCAGGGAGAGTGTAAGACACAAGGAAAATTGATATTTTATCTCTGATGATAAAACTTTCAGCTTTAATTGGAGCTTACATTCAATTCAATCTGGTTTAGGGCAGTCTGTGATTGTCCCTGAAGTATTGTCGTAACGTGTGAAATTATATCTCAGAGGAATTAATAGCATTCCTCAGCACATAAATAGGACAAATGTTGGCAGATTTTTCCCCCTGCACATGTTAGCATGGGGAGCTTTGCTTCACTTTAAAATGCAACTATTTGGGCAATTATCTGATTTCTTTACATCTAACTCTTCTGATTGATATCAAATCATGAAGACAAGCCAATATGCTTAGAAAGAGCCTCAGTTTTGCTTCTTATTTCCTTTCTAAGCTTGCGGCAGATGAGCAAACAGCATGACAGGAGACGATGTGCGTTTCTACGGTAGTGTGGAGTCCTTGACTCAGAGCAGCCTGCTGATGTGAACAATAGCCAAAGCGGAATGAGTCCATAAGCCTACATGGAACCAGTCTCTATGAGTCGAGTGTGACTTTGGAAGGCTGGAGATGGGGCCTGGAGTCATGGCTCAAAGGTAGAGCTGCCACTTTGCAACCATGAAGTCCTGGGCCCAGATCTCCTGAACTCATGCCAAGTCAGACTGGGTAGGGCAGGCCAGCACTCCTAGGGTAACATGGGGGTGAGGGTCAGGCAGGAGAATCCCTGTAGGAACAGGATGGACTGGGGAGACTGGCACCCAAAGCTCTCCACTGACCTCCACACATTCCCGGGGCAGAGATGTACCTGAATTCATACACATGTACATACATGCATACAGACACACCCATTATAATAAACACATACATGCAAAACAAATTAAGTTGGAAACGAAAGCATCGTACATTATTTAGTGTGGGGTCGTCTTATTAATAAAAAATGAAGAGAAATGACAGCAATATTCTCCACCAGAAATTTGAAATGAACCATGAAAAACCTAAGCAAGAAGCGGACTTTAAACACTCAAACCCTCTTTTTTGAATTTGAAGCTTAGTTATCAAATGAGCAAAGATCCTAATTAATGTCCAATAGACAAAAATTAATATTCTGTAAAATCCGCTATTATCTATGAACATATGGAAGACATCGGAGTGAGCCTAGTCAGATGTGAGTCAAAAACAAAAGCTGCAGTGATGATGCTCCACCTCAGCAGGGAGAGAGGGCAACATCCAGAGAGACCTTTCTGTGCTTTGTTCTGTCTTCGCAATGTGGCTTTATTCTACTTTAATTCCAAGCACAACCCGTGTCCCCTTGTGTTTCTTTATGGACGTCAGTTTCCCAAATTGTGCTCCTGCCTTTGAGAAGGTGCTATCGGTGTGGCTCTTCCACAGTGGCACATGGGTGGATGGGGTGTCTGACTTGGTCAGAGTGCAGGTGTCTCTTTTTTTTTTCATCTCAGAATTGATCCAGAAAATCTCATAGCCTCATCTGGGGTCCCCACATGCTCTCGTTGTGCATGTGTGAATGAGCAGCCTGGTAGACTAACTATTCAGAGGGAGAGGCAGACAGAAGGGAGAAAGGCAGGACAGAGTGATATATATTTCAAATATAGCATTGTATATCTATGTGTGTGGGTGTACGCATGTGCACCACTGCATGCAATGACTGTGCAGGCCAGAAGACAGTGGCTCATCGCTGGCAGTACGGGGAGCCGTGAGCCACCTCATGTGGGTGCTCAGAACCAAATCTGGGTCTGCTGGAAGAGCAGTGTGCTCTAATGTCTCAGCCACCTCAACGCCCCAAAGGAAATCTTTCAAGAAAACATTTCAGTTGAGACAACAGTCCTACTGCTTATCATGCATTCAAACACGGGTTTATAGACTGTGTGTGTGTTATAATAAACCAAGAACACAGGCACGGCATAAGAGCGTGGGGCAGCTAGAAGTGGGCTCAGGTCCTTTTCTATGCTCATTCACAAGCACGAGTTTGCATTAGTCTTCTGTGTGTGATGAAGACTCGGCCCTGTAGTCCACAACCCAGCTGAGCAAGCCACAGCTGCCTGGAGTCTGCAATCCAGCGTGAAGTCCATGTATTTCAGCTACGTCCATTTAAGCTAAACTGTAAGTGCCACCAATCAAATTAGAAGAGGTTTTGCAACCCTGATCCTAGAAACTTGCATCAGGCAAAATGATAGTTTAACCTGTCTATTGCGCTCAATGTGTCATTCATTGATAAGCCTCAGTGTGGAACTGAAATAATCATTTGAGGAGCACACACTTGATATTAAAAAGGAACTGAGGGCCTGGAGAGATGACTTGGTCATTCAAGTGCTTGAGATGCACACATGAGCTCTGAGTTCGGATCCTCATCACCTGTATTAAACGCTGAGATGCCATGTCTGTAATTCCAAAGGGGGCGGGGGAAGCAATGACGGAAGAGCCTTTGGCCAACTTTAGCCAAACTGCTGATCTCTGAACCAGTGAGAAGCACGGTCTCAAATTGTAAGGTGCCGAGCAAGAGGAACACACACAATGATGTCATGTAGCCTCCACACATGCTAGTGTGTGCCCACGAGCACACCCACTTGCAGAAGGAATGGAAGAGGCAGAACACACTGACTGTTTTTCAGCTGTGCATTATCAGTCCTTCTGATTTCTGAGAAAGAATATGAGAGGCCCAGCTATCATCACAGTTTAGAGGGTAGGAGCACATTGTTACAAGTCAAACAGCTCTATGGTTTCGTGAGCACCCTAGGTGCCACTTGACATTGGTTTGGGGGCCCTCTGTACTCCTACTACATGTGACTCTTGGAGAAAGTAGTAAAGCACAGAACAGGGCACTACCTGGGATTTATCTAACCAACAGAGGCAGTGGAGCAGTTTCCCTCAGAGTACTGAGAACCATGGTGCTAGCCAGGAATCTTTCCTGTAAATATATTTTCGTATGCACATATTCAAATGTAGCCAAACTCTTACCATATGCCAAACTGGAAAGTTATCTTTGAATGTGTAAAACATATGAAAGCTGGAAAGCCAAGCATCCAGGGGAGTCTAAGTAGAAAATAACACATCCCCGTTTTTTTAAAAAAAATCTGCTTTTCTTAATTGGCAGTATTTCCCAGTGAGTTTCTTTTTATCCTTTCCAGCAGAGCACAAGTAAAGCAATTGACACCTGGAAAGCTTGGCAGCATCACAGCACAGGGACATGAAGGACGGCACGCCCTGGCTTGCCTCTGGCATGTCACCAAAGCAAGAGCTGCCTCTGTGCCTGAGAGACAACTACTTTCCTTTTTACCTAAGCTGGGCTTTGAATGTAATTGTGTTTAAATAAGAACATTAACGCTGTAACTTTAGGAAGCCATGGACGTGGAGAGTCCAGCATTTACAGACTTCTTCTCCAAAACCATGGCTACAGTGCATCATAGTGAGAGTCTGTTTTTAGCTGTATACACTTAAAATTTAAAAAAAAAATACAAGTATGGTTTGGGAAGATGACTCAGTGGCTAAAGTGCTTGCCACACAAGTGGGAGGGCCCCTAATTCTCCAGGGAACGGTTTCAGTGAGGACTTTTTCCCTCTTCATTTTCTCCGATGTTCACTGATTCATCATTTCTCTCACATATAGCATCCTTCCGGCTCACGAGCCACTAAGAACAAAGTCTTCACTAACCAAGCTGGATATTGGAGGGAGTATCTCCCCTGAGCATCTCCCCCTGAGCATCTCCCCTGAGCATCTCCCCTGAGCGAGCATCTTCCCTGAGCATCTCCCCTGAGCATCCCTTGAATCTGTTCTAGCACTGACTCTGTAAGCATCAAACTGCTTCCCTTTGTTTCTGGGATTGGGTGGTGAAGCAGTTAATAGCGAGTGTAGTGTCCCTGGTTTATCTTGGGTTAAATCCATGGTGATCAAATTTGGGGCATAGCTACTGACAGCATGAGAGGCAAATCAGAGAGCACGCACTTTCATCTTCTGTTAGAAATCAGTGTGGGTTTTCTCTACCTCCCCTTTACTTCGAGGCAGGACTCCTATAAATTTGGCTTTATCTGTTAAGCCTCTGAATAGTTCCTTGTCTTCACAAGCTTCCACTCCTGGAGCCCAGGGGTCCAGTGCGCATATGACCCCTCCCCTTAGCCGTCATTTGAATGACTTCTGTTGTGTACATCCTCATCAGTACAAGATACCTAATGGTTGCCATATGCCTGCTCCCATTCCTCACTTGCCTCAACATTTCAAAGGCAGGACATTCTTGCAAGGTGTCAGTCGTTGTATGATGGCTAAGTATAGACAGGGCTGAGTACGCTCTGCCTTGCCTACTTCATCTGTTTGTTATGATGGAATTAGAAAGGTCTGGATACAGCTCAGTTGACAGAGCTTGCTTAGAATGCATGAAGCCCCGGAGTCCCATAAATCACTTAAATCCAGTGTGGAGCTGCATACCTGTAGTGCCAGTATTCTGGATAAAGAGGTAGTAGGATTCTAAGTTCAAGGCATACATAGCAAATTCAAGCCAGGTTGGGATATGTGAAAGCACATATACTAAGCAGAACAAAACCAAACAAACAAACAAACAGACCTAGAAGGAAAATTATTTTCCAAACAAGGGGATGTTTAGCTGTGATTCTCAAAAACCTTGCACCTGTGTTTGAGTCTATAGTTTCCTTCTTTATTCTTCCCACATGGCTTGAGTCATATTTGTGATAAATATTTTATTAACATGCTTTGCCAACACAAAGCCTTTTACAATATTTCAGGCAAACTTCAAGTAAAAACTTTTCAGAAATTCCACTTGTTTTTCTGTAAGCACCCCCCACAAAAGCTCATGTTTCAGATATTTGCTAGAGAAAATTTGATACTTTTGAAAGTGACTGGACTTTGAGGATGCTGACTACATCAGTGGGTTCATCCATTTATATGTTCACAGAGTTGGCTCTAGGAGATGGAATGAGGTTGGTAGAAACAGTCATGGGGCATGACTTTGGAAAGCATATACTATCCAAAAAACCTCACTTCTCTCCTCTTCTTTCCTCTCCTCTCCTTACCCCTTCTCCCCTCCCCTCTCCTCCCCTCCCTTCCCTTTCTTTCCCCTCTCTTCTTCTCTCTTCTCCTCTCTTTTCTCTCCTTTCACCTCTCCCCGTTTTCTCTTCTTCTGCTTTCAATCTCTTATGCAGTGTGTTTTTTTTCTCCCTAAAGACCTTCCTCCTCCAAATCTCTCTCACTACCCTCTCAACTTCTTCTTTATTTGAGTCTCTCTCCATTTTTCCACATTTCTCTCCCTTTGTGTCTTCTTCTGTCCCTCTCTCTCCTCCACTTGCTCTACCTTTTTCTAGGTACAATGACAAGAGCAGCTCTCTTTTTCTATATTCCTGCCACCATATTATACCTCACCATGGCTCAGGAACAACAAAGCTAAGGGAATGGGGAATGAAACAATGAGTGAAAATGAATCCTCTTCCTTCTAAATTATTCTCTCAGATATCTTGTCACAACTATGGGAAACTGGAAGATCCATATGCCATGATCTAATAATCACTTCTGAATTGCACCTGTGCATACTCCCTATTCTGTACAGTAAAACAGCTAGGTCAATGGAACTTGATTTGACGGATGCCAAGGTATCTGTGAGATTGTTTCTATGCTTTTTTTTTTCAAATAGGAGACAAATTCCATTCTGATGTCTAATGACAGGGATGCTGGAGTCATCAGGAATACTGACATGGATGCCAGAGCCATCAGGGATGATGTCAGAGGTGCTGAAGCTAAACAGGATAATGACAAGGGTATTGGATGCTTATCAAGCACTTGAACAGTCTGGAAAGCTCTGCCTTTTAAATCATCTTGAACTTACTTTTGGTAGTCTCAATGTTCCAGTCATGAAATAGTTCTAGACTGCCACATAGATGTAGGCAGTGTGGTACATGCATCCTAGTGTTCTTGACAGCTGCTCTTCTACAAGGTTTTAATGAAAGAAACCATTGAGGGCTTGCTTGTGTGTCTGACCTCCCATGGATGCACATGTGTGTCTGGACGTGGTCAGAGGATAACCTTGGCTACATTCTTCAGACACCATGCACATCCCAGTGTAGAGTAGAGTTCACTGATTATGCTTGGCTGTGTGGCTGGCAGCTCAGGGATCTACCTGTCTCTCCCTCCTAGAGCTGCCATAACTGTTCATGGTCAGGCACATCTTTCTTATGCCAATTCTGAAGAATAAAGTCAGGCCCTGTGCATTCAAGGCATGCATTTTACCAACAGAGCTGTCTCCCAGCCCTCAACTTAGGCTTTTAGACACAGACACTAGACAATGGGTGGGAACGGGGAAGGATTGACTAGTTCCTATACTAAACCCTTCATATTTTTTATTTGTTCTTGGGTTTCACATTCTTGGTGAGAATGTTCTTTTAATGTTAGATTTAAAAAAAAAAAAAAAGAACCTGCTTGGAAAACTTTAATAGATAATTTGTATCAATTTACTTAAAATTAATTCAACCTAAATCTTGAGCTAAACCACATAATTTTTCTTTTCTTTGTCCTCTACCTCCTTTTTACTTTTTAATACTCTTCCTTTTCTTTGAGTTCTTAAAAAGAAACAAAGAGAACTGAAATGTAATTTCTTCTGCAGTATTTTGTGTTGACACTGAAATTTTGGCCAGAAACAAGGCTGCTTTAAACATTGAAGAGTGTGCGCCTGTTTTCAATACGCACTGAGATTCAGGAAAATATTTCAGACTCACTCAGCCTCAACCACATTGCCTGCCAGGAACTCCACACAGCTGCAAAACTCACTAAGGAAACTGGGATAATTCTTAACAGAAACAACTATCAAATATCCTTACAAATAGAAATAGAGGTGGGTATAATCAGCAGAGCGAACGGTGCATTTCGATAGATCTGTCTCATGGTGTCCATCTTTAATAACAACGAGAAAGCGGCTTAGTTACAAGAGGACAGGTCACGTCACTCACGCTCAAACTCGGTCCATTGTGAATCTGTCAAGAGCCCGAAGATGTTTGAAAGTTGGAATAATGAAAGTTGAGAAAGTATTTTTCCTTTGGATTACATAGATCTGATCAAACAGTGGAGAATCGCCCTGCAGGGCTCTGTGCCCTGGCTAGGAAAGCGTGTGAGGAGAGCGTTCATTTCACCTCCCACTTGTTTTTCACTCCTGTAACTTCAAGAACGTGTTAACTGCGGTAATAAGACTATTTGAGGTGTGTGTATGCAGAGCTGGGCAAGAACAACAGAATAAAATCATAGCAATCACAACAACAACAACAAAAAAAGCACATGGCAGGGCCAGTATCCCCCGGCCGGCACCCCTCCCCAGTGTTTTACAGCATTACTGAAGGTGAGCAGTAAGTTTCGGAACACCTTTTCCCTTTTGCAAGGGACTGGACTCAGAGCTACATACATGCTATCCAACTGCCCTGCTGCTGACCAAAGCCCCCGCCCTGAGACCACTTCATCTGTCAGTCTGCATAACGTTTATATTAAACTCACGAGACAGCAGGAGCATGCTGTTGTGTACAGACATGTCCGAAAGATACTTAACCATTTCCCAACACCGAATGTGAAGAATACATGAAGTTTACATACTGTAGAATTCAAAGAGTTTGGTAAATTTGACAAACCATTTACGTACCAATACTTTAGCCAGAATTGACCAATAGCCAAGAAATGACTCATTTCTAGCAATCATGATTAAAATCCGCACATGTAATTTAAATTACCCAGGATTGTTCTTTGTCCTCCCAGGGCTCATGTGTTTGAAAACTTGGTTCCCAGTAGAGTTTTTCTGGAAAACAGCAAGGAAGTGGGCTTTGAGGTCTGTCGTCTAACCCTGCTCCCTGTTCCTTCTCTCTGCTTCCTGAGTGCTGAGCCAACGTCAAACTCAAGCTACGAGAGGTCCACTATGATGGAGTGTGTCCCCTCTGCAACCGTGAGGCAAAATAAATCCTTTCCCCTGAAGCTGTTCTTGTTGAGTATTTTATCACCATATCAGAAAAGAACTCAGACATAGGGTGAAAGTGTTTCCTGCTGCAGCCTCAGGATCTTATCATGGCTTGTCATATGTCTGTGTGCATCCTTATCACTCAGCAATCTTGTTGGCAATGTTGTGAAGATGCATGCTATAGTTCAGTCTCCTTGAGTTTATAGCCAGTTCCTCTGCACCTCAGTGGTACCAGCGTATGTATGTATGTATGTATGTATGTATGTATGTATGTATATATATATATACATATATGTGTGCATGTATATATATTTTTCTGCAAATCCTTTAGTCATTTCACATGAGATTAAGGTAACTAGGTAACATAGTTTGTACATGAACATGAAATATAGAATATTTACATTCAAAGAAAACTAATGTTTGGGCTCTCCCTAAAAGCAAGTGAGTATAGACTTCATTTATCTTGCACATTAGAAGAGACACAGCTCCGAGAGGCAGTTAGGAAATTGTTCATCACAGTGTCTTTGCTGCAGTGAACTGTAAATATTTGCACCCCTATCTTGAAAGAGAACTGTTGTAGAACATTTGCATTGCTTTGGATCTTAAGATGTTTGTGAGGAAAGATTGGTTGTAAGACATTTTCCTAAAGCCTAGAGCCCACTGAGACTGTTCTCAGTTGTTAAGTTACAATTTAAGGAGTAGATAATCCTGGGTACCAGACTGGGACTTTCCTGACAGGAAATACCATCAAAATAGAAGCAGCATTCTGTTCATTGGTGGCTGTTGAGACTGACTTTCCTTCTATGGAGAAATTAGAATATATATAATGGAAACATTCAGCATTTCTTTTTTTTTTTTTTTTTTTTTTTTTTTTTTTTTTTTTTGGTTTTTCGAGACAGGGTCTCTCTGTGTAGCCTTTGCTGCCCTGGACTCACTTTGTAGACCAGGCTGGTCTCGAACTCACAGCGATCCGCCCGCCTCTGCCTCCCGAGTGCTGGGATTAAAGGCGTGCGCCACCATGCCCGGCTCAAAACATTCAGCATTTCTTAAAAACTATTTGTCATTTTGTAAAATAAAAATGAATCTGCAATTTTAGCATTTGCCTGAACCTTTGTTGTTTCTCTCCTTTCCCTGCCAGGGAGATCCCTGTCTGCACACAAACCCTGGCACCTAGTCTGGGCTCTGCTAATCCCCACTATGTGTCTTGTGCTGTGGGTAAGCTCATATGCATGTGGACTTGCAGCTGAGCAGTGCACAGCCTGCACTCTGTCAATTTACCTGCACAAAGGAAGCAAGAACATTTGTGTGTAGGCTGGGTATGGTGGCACACACCTTTAATCCCAGCACTTGGGAGGAAGAGGCAAGCAGATCTCTGTGAGTTCGAGGCCAGCCTGGTCTACAAAGCAAATCCAGGGCAGCCAAGGCTACAGAGAAACCCTGTCTTGGAGAAAAAAACAAAACAAAAAATTAGTATGTGTAAAACATAAATCTAGGGAGATGACTCAGTTGGCAAAGTGGATGCCATGGTCTGGGTTCAAGTCTCAGAGTCCAAGCAGCATGACGGGCACTTCCCCCACCTCTAACCTAGTGCTGGGGAGGCAGAGACAACTGGGTCCTTGGTGGATACTGGCTAGCCAATCTACACACATGTAGAAATATAAATAGTGGAAAGATTTATTGTGCTGCCAAGAAAAATAAAAAATCCTGAAAATTTGGCATTTAATATGTGATTGTTTTAAAATAGAATTGCATATTAGATAGATGAATAAACCCCTGCCCACTACTTTGGATTAACTTAGAACCACTGATGCACTGTATCTGAAGTTTGGGCCTTCATCTCCTCCCCAGGGCTGATGGCAAAGGGCTACACAGTGACTGCACTGTGAGACTGGAGGACACACAGGGTTAGTATAAGGAGCTGGTCCTACACAGGCACGCTCGTCACCATTTGCCAGCCCTACTCCATTCAAGCTGAATGAAAATCCAAAGTTTGTGTTAAATTATTTAAGTCTAAGTACTACATATTAACTTTTAAAGTATTCTTACATTATCTATAATTCAATTTAAATGTATCAAAATATCCTATTAAACCTAGATACCTTACTTATTTACACTATTCCTTCATTTTATTTATTACTTTGGGTTTCTTTTTCACTTTTTATTGATTCTCTGTGATGTTCACATCATGCACCCAAATCGTGCTCATCTCCCTGTCCCTTCTTATTTGGCCTTACAATCTCTACTCCCCCCTCCCCCAAAATAAAGTAAAATTATAGGAGCAAAAAACAAAACAAAACCCAAAAACCCATCTCACTCTAGATATATACCACACAGTATATACCCTTTTTCCCAGACTGACTTGCAAATGTTCACTAAAATGAGTCATTCATCTGGTTTAAGGCCTCTGGCTTCTACTACAAATATCAATACTGGATCCTCACTGGGAATCTTCTCAGATATTCTGTTGCTCTGTGTCATGGAGATCCTGCATCTTTAAATCTGCAGGACCAGCCTCAACGTGCATTCCAGCAGTTCATAAATGGGGTAGATGTTGAGTAGATCAACTCAAAGCCCTGGATCTAGGCATTGGTGGGAGCTGAGTTGGTCAGCCTGCCGTGTGCTCTCCTGTATCCACATCACCAGTGACAGCTCTCCAGTTTTGCTCAGGTGAGGTCTGGAGCCAACACTCACGTTTTCTCACCCTCTGCCGGGGTCTCTCATGCCTACACCACCAGGAACAACTCGGCTATGCTGCCCAGGTGAGGTGTGGGACCAGCTCTCCCACTCACATGCCCTCAGGACCAGGTCACCAGTCTACAATAATCATTCACAATAGCTCATTTGCTACTGTTTTGGGTGTACGTATATGGGTTCATGTCTGTGCACACCTGTATGGGTCAGCTATCCTGTGGTGTCTTCCTTGACTTCTCTCCAGTGTGGTCCAAATGACTGTTCTATTCTGCCTCAGTCTTACATGGCTTCAGCAGAGTTGCAAGGATCTTCAAGGCCTGTTACTATGTGAATTTTATTTGACCCCTTCCCATCAGGAAAATCAGCGGCAACCACGAGAAACTGTGGGAAGGATGATGGCTCTGTGGTTTTTTTTTTTTTTACCCCCCAACCATCACAGGAGCAGTCCTTGTAACACTCATCATCCCTTTCGGAAGAACATTAGAGTTTTATATAAGTTTCTGTACCTATGGGAAATTAGCCAGGAACGTTCTTTCTCCCTCCTTCTCCTGGACCATAATTGGAAGCTATGTCATTTAGTAGCCTGTTAATCTGTAGAACGCAATCAGTGGAGGGAATGGGGCTAATTGAGTTGCCTTCATGTGAAAGGAAACAGCAGGGGGAAGGCACATCGCCCAGCAGTGACCCCGACCTCCTGGAGCCATCACCAGCTATTCTGCCTGAGTTCCTACATTCAGTCAGCCTTCACACACCATCTACTCACTGGCATTAAAGCACTGAATGCAGGTGTGGGGCCAAGGAAAGTTAGGGCTTGAGGATGGAGAAAGAGACAAGATTTGAGGATTGGGGCACCGCAACATAAAGGTGACCTGCACAAAGGACTATGCAGGCATGCAGGCCAAGACGCCCCCCCCCGAAAGACTGAGATCATGGCTTGTGACGTGATAGTGGAACAAGAACTTTGTGGAAGAAAGAAGAGCTTGACGGCTGAGACGTTGCCCATGGAGCACAGAGGACAGAAATGAAGGATCTGGCAGAGGGAGCCTTAGAGGTCACAAGAGAAGAGCTATATGGCTGAACAGGGGAGGTGAGAACAATCCTGTGGGTGACCAAATGTGTAGGGCCCAACCAGACCATAATACTGAAAATAAGCTCGAATCCTCTAGGATCAAAAGAAATCCACCCAGTTGGTGAAAAGTATTTACCCATAACTACTCTTTGCCTCTTTTTGTCTATGAACTAAGAACACGGGAGTGGTACACACTCCAGACCCCAGTAATAATGAGTACTACATACTCAGTACTGCAGGAGTGGTGAGTACCACAGATTCAGTACTTCGTTAGTGGTGAGTACTACAGACTCGGTACTTCATCAGTGGTAAGGTTCTGACCCATTCCAAGCTGTGAGAATCAATGAGTGTCGAATGTTCATCCCTAAACATGGCATCTATCTCACCCATTCCAAAGCTTGGAAAGTTCGCAGAAAGGAGGACAGGAGGGTTGCTATGAACTACCGTATATGCATATGCCTCAGCCATCACAATCACAGCCACACAGCAGCTGTGGCCACCTGCACAAGACATGCAGACAAGAAGAACTGACAGTAGGAGGGGAACCAGTTAGGAGGAAGAAGGGGTGAGCAGGAGTGGGAGAGCATCAACAGCTAGTTTGAGAGAGAGGGGGAGAGAGAGAGAGAGAGAGAGAGAGAGAGAGAGAGAGAGAGAGAGAGAGAGAGAGAGAGAGCGCAACCCTCGTTATCTATACACAAGTATGAGATTCTTAAAAGCCATTCTGAAATTGAAAATAGTAATGGCCTCACTTCACAGTCCTATGAATAGTGTCTGCACCACATCCCACCACGCTGTATGCTGTGTACTTGGGGAAATGTGATTTTAAACACATTCTAAACCTGGAGCAATAAATACATAGGAATTGTTCACTATGAGAATTCTCAAGATTTCAGGGAAATAAATTGTATGCTAGAAGTTGAAATGAGTAAAAGGATGACATTTCACTTCTTTCCTCCTACCTCTAGTCACAAATTTCACTCATAGCCATGGTGAACACTAATTGTTATTGATCTCTGTATAATTTTGAAAACACCAAATGAATTAAATTTGGAAATAAAAAAATGGACATTATGGTATAGTCACTAGCCAATTCTATAATTTCTCAACAAGATCAATGGCCCAACTTAAAACCATGTTGGTCAAAAGGCATCAATAGAGAAGAAAATAAAGTGTTATGCAAATAAGCTACCATCCTGACATCTTTAGGGTTTTCTTTCTTCACCTGTAGTTGTAGCTTGACCTAAAGCAATAGCTTAGTGAGGAAGCAAGCACAAGAAAACAGGCCAATGACCCCACGAAGTTTCATGAGTCAAATTACCGGTACTCCCAGAGTCACTTCTGATAGCGATCTATCCTTGTAAACCGATCGGCTCTGATTAAAATGGAACTTAGCATTTGTTTTTGGGCATGTGAAGAAGTTTGGGTTCACAGGGAAACAGGACTCTTTTTTCATAGACTTGATTTGGTTGAATAACTTTTTAAAGCTGATAAAGAAAAGAAAAGGAACGTTTCAGCCTGACACTGTTCTGTTAAAAGAAAATCAAAACACCTCATCTGAACAAAATAAGACTGCAGCCTAAATACACCTCAGAATGCCTTAAAGGAACAAATATGAATTTAAAATAATAATAATAACTTTCTTAAGCTGTGAGCTTTTGTGATCCAACCAGGTTTCCTTTACAAATAAAGAATGAAAATTCTGAGTTCTTGAGAAAAGTTACCACATGGACCTCTAGCCCTTTACTTAGTAGCTCAACCCACACATTTTCCTTGGTACAATGATACCATACCATATTGAGGAGAAACAGAAACAAAAATTTTATGTTGAAATCTCTTGATAGCAAAAGAAAGTGGACTTTAAGAATTATAGTCCATGAAAATGTTTTCCAAAAAGTTATACTTTTAAAAAGCCAATTCATGTGCTTTTTTCTTAAAAGCATATCAGAATCCATTCTCACTTTGCTACTTGCTTTTTTTTTTTTTTTTTTTTTTTTGTCTTTTTATTATTGATGTTTTTTTACTTCTACACAGAAAAGTCATAGCAGAATTCTGGGTTCCTCACTAGCGCTGGCAACTTGCTATTTATTCTCAGTGTTTCCTAAGAACAAAAGGCAATAGTGTCTGAACTTCAGCAGTTAGGTTAGCTGTGTATGTCTGACGCCTCCTATACAACTTCACTATGTTTTCCAATGAAAGGATTGCCTCTAGCTGTGGAAGAGCTGGTGAGGCTCTGTCCCAATGGTCTGAGTGAGCCTCCCTGGGGGTCACTAAGGCTTTCCCTGACCGAGGTTCCTGAGAAAGAACTGGACATTGGGAGGACAATGCTTCGAGACCCCTTGTAATGCGGCTGTGGAGCATCTGTGAGCAGCAACGGGGTGTGCTTGTGGGTTACCCCACAGTAGAGGCCTCTCTTGCATGCAGTGCCCAAGAGAAGAGGAAAGAAGCCAGCAGCATCCAGACCTAGAGATGGGGGGTGGGGGGAGGCGGTGGCGCATGGGGGAGGGGGGCGCGGAAGGAAGCTTCTGAGAGGTGCTAGGAGTCCAGCCTAAGGGAACGAAGAACCAGGAAGGAGACCACCCTGAAACGACAGCACTTGCCAAGCGGAAGGGAAGACTGTAGTTCAGGGCCAAGAGTTACTGTCCTAAGAACAACACCCCACTTCTGCAGACTCCAAGTCTCTGCTGCCTAGGAAGCTCAGGGAGCCAATCGTGAGACCCAGCTAAGAAGGACTTCCCCACAGAAGCTGGCATCCCAGAATTCGCTCTACCAAGCTTCCCGGTCTAACCTCTGGAGTCACTCTTCAGGCAGCATTTACATGTTTTCAGAAGTGCTGGAAATTTCCACTCATTTATCTGAGCTGCTCATCTAAAAAGAACATTTTCAGCCTCATCTATAATTCAAGTTTCCTCTTCCAGCAAGAGGTCTAGGGATGAACTTTCTTTTGATTTGCATTGATAATTAAGAAATTCTTTTGGGTTACTTCATTCCTCTGTGGTCTGACTCCAATTTCTTGTATTACATAGGCTTTATTTTGGAAATAACTGCCTTTATCCAAGTATTTCTGAAGCCGTGTTTTTCTTCATGTGTATTTTGTGTTGTATTATATATTTGTTCTTCTGTGAATTTACTGCATTTGTGATGTTCGTGTGTGTGTATGTGTGTGTGTGTGTGTGTGTGTGTGTGTGAGAGAGAGAGAGAGAGAGAGAGAGAGAGAGAGAGAGAGAGAGAAATAAAATCCAAGTTTTGCTGATATTAGTGATTATGATTGTGTTTAAGATTTGTGTTGGAAATTTTTGAACATATACATATATAATACATACATACACATATATATATAATTGTGTGTGTGTGTGTGTGTGTGTGTGTGTGTATGATCAAGTGTCCAATGAAAACACACCAGAAGCAAAATCAACTGTCTGTGTGTTTGTTTATCACAAGGGTATTATGGGACACCATGTTCCAGAGCCAGAGGTACTGGCCTGGCCATCTTTCTATCCCTACATACTAGTTGTTAGATGAAATATCACATATGAGAAACACCTATTTTCAGAGTTATGCATTGAATTGATGGCCGAGTGTCATGGAGCAAGTTCCAATTTTCTATTTAAAAAGAAAGAAAACAACCCCTTTATTATGGGGGAATGATTTACTGAAACAAATTAGCCTTTGTTAAAGCTGACTTGTTGGATCATAACACATCTGATCACACAGCAAACAAGAGCTGCATCTGGTATGCAAAGGAAAGAAAACAGCTATTCTAAAATGTGAGGGCAAATTTTTACATGGCTTAAAAGACAAGTATTCCACAATAGCCAAACTTTCTATTGCAGTCTAAGACGACACCTCTGTCCTCAAGTCTGCCAGACAATCAATTTCTGAAAAAACCTATTAATAAGTAAGCATTAGGTTTGAGGGGGACCCCTGGTCCCAAATCGGCCTATCATAATATTCTACTTGTAGGCTTCTAGGACCCTCTGGATCCTTCTACTTTGCCATTCTCCCATGCTTCTCTCATCTAGAGTCCCAATAGAATGTCCTCCCCTCTGTCTCAGTTTCCTGGTAAGTGAAGGCTTTCGTGGGACATGCCCCTTGGGCTAATATGCAGATATAAGTGAGTATATACCATTTGAGTCTTTCTGCTTCTGGCTTAACTCCCTCATTATGATCATTTCTAGCTCAATCCATTTATCCACAAATTTTGGGAATTCCTTGTTTTTAATAGCTGAATAGTATTCCATAGTGTATATGTACCACAGTTTCTTTATCCATTCTTCTACTGATGGACACTTAGGCTGTTTCCATGTTCTGACTATTATGAATAAGGCTGCTATGAACATGGTTGAGCAAATTTGCACCAGCCAAGGACAATACAGGCGGTAAACTTTAAACCCCTACCCAGATCTAGCCAATGGTCAGAACAGTCTCCACAGCTGAGTGGAGAGTTGGATATGACTTTCTCACATACTCTGGTGCCTCACCTTTGACCATGTCCCCTGGAGGGGGAGACCTGGTGGCACTCAGAGGAAGGACAGCAGGTTACCAAGAAGAGACTTGATACCCTATGAACATATACAGGGGGAGGAAATCCCCCTCAGGAACAGTCATAGGGGAGGGGAATAAGGGGAAAATGGGAGGGAGGGAAGAATGGGAGGATACAAGGGATGGGATAACCATTGAGATGTAACAGGAATAAATTAATTTAAAAAAAGGAAAAAAAAGAAAAAAGAAAAGTTTTTTAAAAAGTAAGCATTAGGTGATGGATGTTAAACTAGAATTTTGAAATTGCCTCACTTTGCTGGTACACCTCATGGCACATCATCTGTAAGTCCAGAGTTCATTCGTGTGTGCGAAACCACATGGAAACATGGTGACACTTCTACCACAGAAGATGTCCAATGCACATTTGTTGCTTCTATCTATTGAATAGTCAATGGCGAGCCATGTGTGCAAGGTGATGTATGTGTAGCTGAAAGGGCATAAAATAACAACTAAATAAATAATAACCCCCCCCCAAGTTCCAATTATAGAGACAACATACCTACTACCGAGTACCAGTGCACTTCCAAACACATCAGCTTGGGTTGTTCAAGTTATTTTATGTGATAACTAGGTTTATGTCAACTTGGCACATGCTGGAGTCATTTGAGAGATGGGATCCTCAACTGAGAAAATGGCTCCATCACACTGGGCTGCAAGCAAGTCTGTGGGGCATTTTCTTAATTAGCAATTGATGTGGGAGGATCCAGTCCATTGTGAGCGAGGCCACCTTTTGGCTGGTGGACCTGGGTTCTATCGGAAAGTAGGCTGAACATCCATGGGGAGAGCAAGCCAACATGCAGCATGGAGAAAGAGTGGTGTGGAAGAAGAGCCCAAGTAAACCCTCTCCTCCCCAAACTTTTGATCTTGCTGCTTCATCACAGCAATGGTAACCCTAAGACAGTATGGAAGCATACTTCAGAATAATCTTTAAAAATAAATGCTTTAGATTGATTTTTTTTGTTTTAAAATATTTAGTCTTTGCTTGATAACCTAGCCCTGCCATCTTGAAGAATGTGAAAACATTTATCCATCTCCATTGCTTAGATTTCATTCATTCCCTCTGACTTTAAATATTTATATGAAATGTCCTTATGTGTAAGTTTAAGAGATGATAGTATCAAACACTGACATTCTATGTACATACAGAGCAGCTTCACAGTTAACTCTGGGTAGCATCACTTGTTCCTTTGTTTGCATTTCTCTGCTACATTCTGGGTGTCTTGCTAAGGAACACTTTATGACCCGATAAGAGGTTTTACCTGAGAGGTTATATTTCAAAAATTTATTCTGGTGTTGCACATCTTTCCTTATACACCAGAGAAATAACTTAAAGCTATTTCCATTCTTAAAGCTTAAGTCCATGACCATGAGACTAACTATACAGAGAATAGTCTTGTCATGGCTGCATGTCCAAACCATACTCTACACCTGTGTTTTGATAAACACATGGTAACATTGTGTGAACAGTCATGTCTCTACGGAGATGCTCTAGTCAGCATTCTGTGACTGTAACAGATACCTAATATGCTACCTTATAAAGACAGAAGGTTTGTTTCGGCTCATGGATTCAGTCTATGCTCAGTCAGCCCCTTGGATTTGTTCTGTTTTGCTATACTTTTGTCTGTTTATCTGTCTGTCTCTCGGTTGACACACATTCTTTCAATGCAGCCCAGGTTTATGCTTCTGACGCCTCTCCCTCAGGCTGCCATAGTGGGATAACAGGTATGCCACCATACCAAGCAAGCCTCCTTGCCTTTGGACCTGTGTGAAGGAAGCACAGCAAGGAAGAAGCTGTGTCAGAACAAAACCATTCACCTCATATCCACCACGTAGAAGAAGAAGGCTCAGAGGGCCAGTATTTTTTTTTTGCAGTCACATCTCAATGCCTGTGATTGCCTCACCTCTTGAAATTTCTACCACCTCCCACAGGTGTCAACCTACAATCTAAATCTACCCTATTGCAGACCTAAACTATAGTGGTAGCTAAGTCATATAGTAATTGAAAGGTTATTTGGAATACATGCAAGTTCATAATACATGTTTGCTCTAACACTTTCCAAGGTAAATAGGCTAATATATCACATTATGTACATAATACATCTTTTTGATGGTAAGCAAACAGAGAACAGATCTGCCACTCCACTTTCTTTTTGTCTCTTTGTGTTTAGGAACCCAGGGATGACTCAATCAAACAGGCACATGTCTGCAAACATTTAATTTTAAAAAGAACAGAAAGTGGGTATAGCCATAGAATATGTGGTCACCACATGGGCAGGCCTTGGACCAGTCTGTAGTGCTAACAATTAAATAATACATTAATAAATTCAATGAGGTGAGGAGATGGAAAGTGCGGAGAGGTGCGCTGAGACTATAGGTCATGCTTACCCTCTGGGGAACCACTCTTAGCTCAGTGCTATATTGGGAACTTTCCTAACCCTCTTGTTCCAGTTCTGGGTTCTTCATTCTCATTGGCTCCTTTAAGCTACTGAGGTTTTGTCTCTTAAACATGCAGTAGTCTTAGGTGTTTGCACTGGGCTCTGTGGTTCTACATTAGCAGAATCCATCCCTCTGTCTGCTGTGGGCCCTTTCCATATCTTCACTCATTTACATCTCCCTCCTGTAGACTCTGTAATGTTTTTTGTTAGTTTGTATATAATTTCATGTTTCTCTTAATCTAATATTGAAGAGAAAAGTCTTTGTAAGGAGACCACTAGGTCCTCTACACTGATCAAAAATATCTATGTGTATAATAATGGAACTAATATTATGGGGATAACCAACCACTTTCTGATTGGATTTATAGTCAACTCCACAGATGGAAACAAGCCTCTGGTATTATAGTCAGGCCAAGAATGCATAGTTGGGGAGTTCACTGAACCCAGGGGTGAAACTACTGCCACTGTTTGGCAAATGGGTATAGTATCAAACTGCTGTCTAAATCTCTGTCTCTTCACAGTTAGACTGGTGCAACCTTCAGACCTCATCAGCTAAGTTTCTTTTGTGTAGTGGAAAACAAATTCATAGCTAGTGAAAGAAGAGAATAAGTGCCTGTGAGATTTATAGGCACTTTCTTAAACTATGTTTCATTTGGGATTTTTAATGCCTCTACCTCCCTTCCACCACCACCCCCAACCCTAGATAGGAGAGAAAGAAGTTTAGAAGACCCAAGGGGTGTAGACTTCTTTAGATTTAGTTCCAGCTGCTTAGGGTCATCGAGTTCTTTGGGGAAACATAATCTCAGTCAGCAGGATATCCAGCAAAACTATCAGCTTTCTTTTTTCTCTATCCATCTCTCAAAAAGTCTCCTTCTCTCTGTCAGAGCATCCCTCGAAGAGTCCTTCCTCTCTCGGGGCTCTGATATTTATACCCTCTCAAAGCCCTCAGAAGTAAAATAATTGTAGCTGTCAAAGACCATACCCCTCTCTGAACCACAAGAGGCTTTTATCAGCTGTAGATAAACTAAGGTAGCCCCATATCCCACACTTGGTATTAAAACAAAAACTTCTTTACATAACATAACTGAGTTTTTAAGGAAATCAAAACTTCTACTACAGGGGTGCTCAGCCACAAGTGAGATATTTATCTCATGCCCCCTCCCCAAGACTTAGGAGTCAAAACAGAAGAGGAAGTAGAAAGAGCTGGTTATCAGGAAGGACTGGGACAAACAGTCTCTTCTACACATGAAAGGCCCCCTGCACACTTAAGCTCCCAGTAGCTGCCTGGTCAAGAAGTATGAAAAGATCTAGCTTGTCAATATTCTAGCATGAAGCTAATCAGCCTCAACCCCTAACATAGGAGCTAGGACACTTGACAAGGAGGATAAATCAGTTTTTTTAAGGCTGTGGCTCATATGGAAAGTTCTATATGCAAAAACATATGGAAAGAGTAACCTTGGCATGAAGGGTAATTAAATTCTAAAAATTACATATTGATGGGTAAGAGGTGAGGATGGATCTTGTAGGAGTCAAGAAATGAGTTAAGAATAAATATGATCAAAATGCAATGTATGAAATTCTCAAAGAATTAATAAAAGTACTTATTTTAAAAAGAGAAGATGGATGAAGAAGAGAAGGTGAAAGAAGAGGAGAAAGAGGCTTAGACCTGAGAACACTGTCCGTGGATCAGGCCAGGAACCTTCTCAACTATCTCAGCAGATCCTCATAAACCTCTGATAGTGTGCTCCTCATCTGAGCCAGTCAATATAGGTTCACCCTAGCTCACCCTGGATCTAAGTTCCCATGCCACAAGAGGATGGATGGAGAAATGCATTGAGTTTCAGAGACCTACACAGTTACCCAGTCTGCATGGATGACCTCACCCCTGCACCAGCAGAGATATTTGCCTAAACCCACACTTCCTAGTTTGATGTGAGATGTGTTATCCTAAAATACTCTTCATGCACTTTTATGCTTTTAGGAGCAAAGCTGTGTAAGACTTGGTATGTAGGATTTCAAGCTCATTGATTTCAAGCTCATTGATTTCAAATTAGAACAGATGCAATGAGTGCTTTAGTTGTTGTTTTGTTTTGTTTTGTTTTGTTTTGTTTTGTTTTGTTTTGTTTTCTGCAGAGGTAGAGATACTGCAGATCACTTGCTCACATGAGCTTCCAGCTACATGGTGAATGATGGCAGGGAGCTCAACATCACTGGCAGAGGTGAGCCCAAGTGACAGAAACTCGTCCCCTAAAGCCTGTAGTTCATTAATGACAGCACTAGGGATTTGCCATGTGTAACACTAGAAAGCACAGTTACAGCTGACCTTTTCATGTGCCCTAGGCAGTCATGCTTTCAAATTAAGTGAAAGTTGTGGTTTTGTTTTAACACTGTATTGTTAGACTTTTAAACTCTTTTGTTTTTAAGTAGTACACAAAGTGATCAGTTTCCTTAGAACATTTTCATAAATACTTAATTTTGGTTGGGCTCCCTCTCAACTGCACTATCTTTATTCCCACAACTCTACCACATCTCCCTTCACATCTTGCCCGCATCCATACCCTACCCTTCTTCTCTTGTCTCTGCTATTTTATCACATGTGTCCTAACACATCCCCACCAATCTCTCTTTAAGCTTCCTACAGCCCAGGTCTCTTTTCTAGTTTCCTGACCTCTACCTTACTCCCTCCCTCATAAATAAATGCTTAGCAGGTATAGGTATTGGCAGTCGAATGACCTGAATTCAATCCCTGGCTCACCAATAGTGTAAGGGATGAGTCAACTCCCCAAAGCTGCATTTTGACCTTACTGCTGCCTTATGACACATATATCACCAGCACTGAAAGAACAAAAATAATTACTTATTTTTTTAATTAGTAGCTAGGATCTGCAAACAAGAGAGAACATTTGTTTGTCTGAGCTTTTGTTACTTCGCTAAATATATTCCCATTTTTCTGCAAAGTTTGCAATTTCTTTTTCTTCCAATTTTATTTTTTATTTTACAGCCAAAAAATGTTCCATTGTGTATAGTACCACACTTTCCGTAGCCCCTCACTGGTTCATGGGCACCTGGGCAGTACTGACCACCTCCTTACAGGGACTTTTCTGGTAAGGTACAGTGTTATGGTTTCTGCAAAGTCAGGACCCATGTAGCAGTGTTGAACTAGTAGTTTGGATACCCTGGACTTGGGACCCAGGGGCAGCCCAAGTTGCAACCACTCTCTTTCTCTCTCTCTCTGCAACAGACCAGTAAGCTAGGGGAAATTTTTATATCAACTCCTTCTGTGGAAAAGAACAAAATTCCCTGTCAAATCAGGTGGTCTGTGAGTAGACAGGTCATGACAGTGCTGTTTTCTCATCTTTTTAAAAGAGGGCTGATTAATGTCAAACCCTTAAAGAAATTAGACTAGGAAAATGGAAGGAAAAAGATGAATGCCCAAGGGAGGTCTTCCTCCCTCATATCCAGTGACAAGGACAAACTTGATTCAAAGTCCACTCAGAAAAGACTTTGTTTCTCACCCAGACCCCATAAGTACCATTTCCAGGAGGAACAACTTTTTGTGGACCTCTTTATCATGTCCTGGCTGAAGAGAGGGAAAATACATATATGTGAGGCAGCCCAAGAATAAAAAAGTTGAAAGAATAAAGAAGAGTAGAAGTCTGCCTGGAGGAAGTTGGGGGAAAGGTGACTTGCTGAGACTTTCCAGGTCCCCAGACCCCACACAGACATCCTTAAATAGAGGAGGAAGTCTCTTAAGTTTATGTGATGCGAAATATGGAGCATTGGCTTCAGAACCAAGTTAGGACTGTAGCCTCCGAGGCCAAACAATATATAAAGTGGGATATGTCCCTGGACTGTAATCTGTCTTCATTTGGACAGGGTTTCTGTGTTCTCCTCTCAGATGATATTTAAGTAGAGTGTTCAAAGACATTTGGTGCCTAGCTTTTGTGGGTACTGTAGGGCAGGTGGTCATAGAAAAATCATAATAGATATGGTGTCTGTTGTGTAGTGGTTATCATGTTTGTCTTTCACACAAAAGATTCCCAGTTTGAAAAATCATAATACATGTGCATGCTAAATAAATCTAAGATTTGGAGGCTCACTCAGGGGAGGTACCCTTGCATTCTATGCAGAGGGCCCTGGCTTTGATTCTTTCTTCAACACAGCAAAGAAAAAAAAACAGTAATGAAAAATAAGTCAAGGGGCACTCTCTCTCTTCTGTATTGCAGCTGGTTCACTGGCTGACACCCTCACTTTTGGAAAGTGTTCTAAAATTCATGTATATTGAATCTGATGTGTTACTTGAAAATATTTTAATTGAAAAAGAAAGAAGTTTTATATACAATGCTCCTCTTTCTAAAGAAAGTTCAGGATGCAAAAATGTCATAGAAACCCTGGTACAAGTGAGCCGGTACCAGAGCATGAGAAGTTGAGATGAGTCAACTTCCTCCAAGAATATGCTCTACAAATAATTCACAGTGAGATGTGCTAAGCAGACTCTTATCAAGAGTTGCATAAATTCAAAATGCAAGCTTTGGAGAGGATACATGACTGTCGAGCAACAATGTGAGATCAAAGTTGTAAAAGAAAGTTGCAGGTATTCATGACTATTTCTTCTTACACTAGTTTAACTTGATAATCAAACTAAGTTAAGAATTTTCTTTGATTGTTCAGCAAATATGAATTGATGCTAATGTATGGCAAGTAATTTTCTAGACTGTAAGGATGCAGGAGGGAGGAGTGAATTAGATGTGTCATCAGCTTTTGCTTCTCTACCCATGACTGATGTGTTTCATCACTGTTGAAAATGATTGAAGGCAAGAGATAGACAAACGTCATCTGAGATCAAGTTAAATGCCAGTATATATAATCAGGAAGTTGAGCAACTACAAATCCTTTGCTAATCTCTGATTTTTCTCTCACCTCCCAGTAGGACACCTGGAATTTAAGAAGAAATGATTTTCATAGCCCTGGAAGGTTCCATAAAAGCTACTGAGGAAGAAAAATAATCAACAATCTTATGCAACTGTGAATTCTTGGAGCTACAGTGAGGAAGGGCCAGCAAGACATGTTTGTGGTCCCATAATGGTACAGACATTATGGAAGAAACCAACAGCTTTCTGAAGGAATGTATTCCTGGTACCATCAAGGAAGGGCTGGGTGCCTGCTACATTGTAAGCCCTAGGAGAAAACCTAATCCTATTATTTTCTAAATTCACATATTAATCAATTTCCCCCCTAAGTTTTTAGTTTTATACCCATAGATTAGTGTACCTCTCAACCTCTTTTTACAATAGAAAGTGATTAAATAGGAGACCAACAACTTCTCAGGGTATGGGGGCTAAGAGACTGTGGAGTGCTCAGCTCTGAATGAGGCATCACATCACACCCAAGCCTCGGGATGTCTGTAGAGGAGAAGGAAAAAGTGTAAGAGTCTAAGGTAAGAGACCTTTGGGGTAAAAAGTATTCCCAGATATGACAAGGCCTTCCTACACAGATGAACTCACAGTGGATGTGACAGCATGGACAAGACCTGCAAAAAATCAAGCCACACAGAATCTCCTCAGGGATAAAGGAGAGGCTCTTGGACTCCCATCCCTAACTCCATAGCTACTGGCATTTTTTTTATGGCTGCTGGTGCAAGGAGAGTTGGTTTTCTCCAGGAGATAGTTGCCATGCTCCAGTACACAGCCTCACACCCACCCACCCAGGAGCAGCACTGAGTGCTTCTTTCTGAGATAAGCACACAAACAAAAACTAAAAGGCAGAGCAGCTTGATGAGCAGATCTAGAAACTTCAGTGGTCTTGTCTGTGTGGCTGCAGCTGCTCCAGAGACACCTAGACCCTCAAAGTGACTAAAACTTAGGTGTCCTTCATTTCAAGTGGGGACCCTGTAAACTGAACATGCACCCTTTGGGATCTCTGAATCTCTCTAGGCAATTAATTACTCTTTCCACTTTTAACTGAACCAGAAATGATAACCTGGCCTGGGATTTATGGTAGGGAGCATAAAAGTCATCAAGACACCAAGCAGGCCTGTCCCTCCTGCTTTTATTTTCCCTTTACAATCAAACAAGTTATGGTCTCTTAATGCTGGAATGGTACACGGTGCCATTTGTGTGACACGGGAACACTCGGATTCTAAACCCAGATTCTGATGCAAGGTGGGGCTGGCAAATTTTCATAATTTTAAGAAGGAAAAAGATAATGATTTGCTATGTTCTGCATTTGTATAGTAGGCCAAACCTGCCTAATTAGACAGCCACAGTTGTCCCCAAGTCGATTACTTAGTGTGCCTTTTCCAGCTATTCAGATTTAAGAAGTCTGTTATGAGGGTAGACTGTTACATTTCAAGTCTGATATTGGCCACTGAGAATGGGGAGGGAAGGAGAGAGGGAGAAAGAGAGAGAGAGAGAGAGAGAGAGAGAGAGAGAGAGAGAGAGAGAGAGATTGTTTCTTCATCAAATTACATCCCTTTTCCAGGCTCCTTGGAGGGATATACTTACTTGCCTTATACAGCACGATCTGCTACAGAGATTGCATAAAGAATAAAAATCTGAAAGTAAAGCGAGAACTGACAGCCGAGGGAGGTATATTTAACATGGAAGTCGGTGAAAAGTATCAACAGTCATTCTGTCTTTGTTTCCATTTCTGTGGATTTCACCTCCATTTCACTGAAAGGCCCAGGCCTCTGAATACTTTGAGTACTCTGCATACCTGATGTCAGAACAGAGGGCGATGATTAGCAAGGAGCCTCTCTCTAGACACGGCTGTGAAGTTGACAGTTATTTGAAATGTAATAATAGCTTGCTTTTTCTCCTGTAGATCCATTTCCAGTCACAGTTCATCAACTAGTGAGATTTGCAGTTTACTCCTGGGCTACAGAATATAGGCAAAGCTGACACTGTCTCTCCCCTCTCATTTTCAGGTGTATATACACTTATGCTCATTTTTCACCTTGATTTTTTTATTAATTTATTCAGATTATAACTCAGTTGTTCTCCCTGTTCCTCCTACCCTCCCATCCCTACCCTATTACCTTCCCTTAGGTCCATGTCCAAGGGGGATCACCTCCCCCACTTTATGGTCGCATGCTAACAAGTCTTTATCTTGGTAGTTTGCCTACTCTTTCTTTGTGTGGCACCAAGGCTCCCCTCCAAGGGGATCTCATCAAATATGGGGCACCAGTTATGTTCATTTGTTTTTTAAAAAGAAAAAGTCCTTTTCTCGAGAAAGTCCTTTTTCCAGTTACCCATGGTGCTGGGCTGGACTGAATCCCCACACAAGAGAAACGCATGCTTTGCTATGTTTCAAGCCTCTCAAAATATTCTGAGAAGCCCAACAATTAGCACTTGTGAGTATTTTTAGGGGGTTGAATTAAATCACTTTGAGGGTGTTTTTTTTTAACCTTAAAAGGAGAAAGCATGAGTGTTACATGAAGAGAAAACAGATCTCTACATCTATTTTTTTCAATTTTGTGTCAAATGGGATAGGCTCTACATTTGAAATTAAGCATTTCAGAGTAAAACTTAAAAAAGAATAGAAGAAAATATTTTCACAATTACCACACACACTACATTTGACTCTTTTTTAAAAGCCATTTTCTTTAATTAACTTGTGAAGGTATTTGGTTAACTGTTCACCTCTATTTTTTCTTTTATATATCATTTTAGACTATGTAGTTAATTCTAGCTTTTCTTTGATATTTTTTCTTTTTTGCATTTTTTGCATTTTTTTCTCCTTTATTAATTTATTCTTGTTACATCCCAATGGTTATCCCATCCCTTGTATCCTCCCATTCTTCCCTCCCTCCCATTTTCCCCTTATTCCCCTCCCCTATGACTGTTCCTGAGGGGGATTACCTCCCCCTGTATATGTTCATAGGGTATCAAGTCTCTTCTTGGTAACCTGCTGTCCTTCCTCTGAGTGCCACCAGGTCTCCCCCTCCAGGGGACATGGTCAAAGGTGAGGCACCAGAGTATGTTAGAAAGTAATATCCCACTCTCTACTCTACTGTGGAGAGTGTTCTGTCCATTGTCTAGATCTGGGTAGGGGTTTAAGGTTTACCGCCTGTATTGTCCTTGGCTGGTGCCTTAGTTTGAGCGGGACCCCTGGGCCCAAATCTGCCTATCATAATGTTCTACTTGTAGGTTTCTAGGACCCTCTGGGTCCTTCTACTTTGCCATTCTCCCATGATTCTCTCATCTAGAGTCCCACTAGAATGTCCTCCCCTCTGTCTCAGTTTCCTGGTAAGGACAGCAGGTTACCAAGAAGAGACTTGATACCCTATGAGCATATACAGGGGGAAGTAATCCCCCTCAGGAACAGTCATAGGGAAGGGGAATAAGGGGAAAATGGGAGGGAGGGAAGAATGGGAGGATACAAAGGATGGGATAACCATTGAGATGTAACAAGAATAAATTAATAAAGGAAAAAATAAATTAAAAAAATAGATAACCAAAAAAAATTGGACCACAAATACCGTTTCTAGCTAATTTAACCATTTTCTCCAATTTTATTTGGGCCCCTACAAAGTTATTATTCATTCAAATCAGCCAGAATAAACTTTAAGAGAATGACATCCCATTTCCCTTAAGGGAGGTTGGGTAGGCTTTTAGTTGTCTTCTTGGGCTATAGATGTTTATTTTCAGTGGGAGTTGCTATAAGTTATTATTGCTCTTATTTAGAGAGAGAAAAAGGTTGGACTCAGGGATGTCTCCTTTCTTTTATCTTTCATTCTTAGGTTTGGAGATATGGGTTGAAAAGAAAGAAGAGGGAACATAGAAATATATAGGGAAGAGAGAACAAAAAGTAGATTAGTGAATCTACTCCTCAACTTAATGACTTAATTGTTACTCACATGGTTATTTTTATTTTTATTTCACTGGTATAGAATTTTATATACAGATGCAATATAAGTTTACTGTTAGATAATTGCTATAGAATTCAAATTTAAGATTGGTCTTCACATACATTATAAATATTTCTACTTAATATGAGGCATTGTACCCACACAACTCAACTATAATACAATGATTAGTTCCAATACGTTGAAAGTGCTATTGCAGGCTTTTTAGGACAAGTAAGTTATACAAGTTAATTGTTAGTTTATCAAATCATGGTCCTATCAATTACTATCCTATTTTTATCACAAGAATATACATCCTAGGTGTAACAGATAGATGATTCTACAGAAAGATAAGGTAAAATAGTTAGATAAGGTTTTCAAAAACCTCAAAGACATACAAAACATGGCATTTAAATATTTTTTTATTATTTTAAAGATTCACTGACAATGAGACAGGTTAACTTCTGGCAATACTCAGCCTACCTCAAAGAAGACAATCAGCATCAAAAAACCTGCTTATAGAGATGGCTTCAATTGTGGTCAACCAGCCATTGGGCAAAATGTCTTCATTTCTACCACAGAGAGAATTCTGCCTAAAAATGGTCAAGTTTGGATGCGGGCAGAGTCGATGGCCAAACTCTGGAAAGACAGGGTAAGCAAGTCCTCAACATTTCCTGCCTCACAAATATGTCTGTCAGATATATTGGACCATCAGGCTGAAGATGATGCTCCAACATTATAGAGAGTTTTGGGTGACTGTTCAGGCAGCAAACTATCTCTGTCATCTTCTTATTTTAGAAGCTGCTAACCTGAACTCCTTGTATACTCAGGTATTTAATTTTATTCCTTCTCAAATCTCTAATGATGTTGAATACCAGATAGTTTAGTTTTACAATTAAGCTTAACTGTTTAGGGGGTAAGGTGTTTTTAGGTCTAGATAGATGTTTTCATTTGATAATGATAAGATATGATAGATATTGATTTACATTCAGAATTTTAGACTCACCAAGATAGAAGAGATTTTTCTTCAATGTTGCCAAATACAAATAACCAAAAACACTAAGACTGTATCATTGATATAATTCCTGATTGTTTCGGGGTTCTTCTTGCTGTAGGCAGTTTATTGTATATATGTGTAATAGTATAAATGTATATGTAAAAAATTAAAAGAACAAAGAACACCCACACAAAGATGCATTTGACAAAACTTATTAACACAATTTTGCTAAGTGTGTTATACATATAATTATCTGTAGTTCAGGACAAACTACTTGTCCAGTCTAGTTTTTTTGTTGTTGTGGCAAAACATTCTTCCTAAAAGCAATGGGGATAGAGGTGGGGGTTTGGCTTGTAGGTTACCATCCATCATAGAGGGAACCTAAAGTAGTAACTCAAGGCAGAAGTCTGAGGCACCAACACCTGAGGGATACTACTTACTGGCCTGCTCTGCCCTGGCTTCAGATAGCTTTCTTAAGCAACCTAGGCCTGCCTGCCTAGGGATGACACTTATCACAGTGGGATGGGTTCTCATTCATTAATTACCAATTAAAAAAATATCTCAAAGCTGTAGCCATAGGCCTGACCAACGATCAGCACAAATTCTTCAGTTGTGTTGCCTGTTCCTAGTAACTCTAGGTTTGTGTCAAGTTGAATAGCTGAAGCTATGACAGTGCAAGATATAAGTAGGTCAAATTTCATTAGGGTAATACACGAAAAGAAACCATCAGTGTCATCTTCATTACTTCCAGTGGGGGTGATATTCATGATAACTTATAATTTAGGGCAGATATATATTGCATAATTGCTGCTCGTGTGCAGCAATACTGCAAGCCACCCCATTGCCATATCTCTGTGCGTGAGCTCATGTGTGCATCAATGTGTATGAAAAATATTTTCCAGGACTGGATAGATAGCTTAGCAGTTAAGAATATTTACTGCTCTTGCAGAAGACTCAAATTCAGTTTCAAGCACCTATGTCAGCACCAAGGAGATACACTCAGGACTTTTTGTACACATACACTTGCATGTACACACACATACACACACACACACACGCTCGCACGCGCGCGCGCGCACACACACACACACACACACACACTTAAAAATAAGATATTAAAACAAAATAATCTTTCTGTGCATGGTTGTTCATATCTGTAATTCCAATTGTAGTAGTTTGAATAAAAATGACTCCATAGCTCCTTAGGGAGTAGCCCTATTAGGAGATGTGGCCTTCTTGGAGTAGGTGTGGTCTTGTTGGAGGATGTGTGGCCTTGTTGGAGGAGGTGTGGTCTTGTTGGAGTAGGTGTGGTCTTGTTGGAGGAGGTGTGGTCTTGTTGGAGGAGGTGTGGTCTTGTTGGAGGAGATGTGGCCTTGTTGGAGGAGGTGTGGCCTTGTTGGAGAAACTGTGTCACTGGGGCTGGGCTTTGATGTCTCAGAAGCTCCAGACTGCTCAGGGAGCCCAGTCCCTCCAGCTCTGCCTCCTGCATCACACAGAGTTTCTACTCCCCTCTGGCCTTCAGCCTTTCTTGGTGGCATACATCCCATCATTCTAGCAGCTCCACTAACCTAGGGTCTCACCTACAGTTAGATTTTTCAGGTGTCCACAATGACTGCTTGGTGCCCCTACTCTGGGCATCTGGGCATACCACGGAGCGCATGGCTTCATAGGTTCTATGTTACCCACTCAATATTGCATCTTTAATGCCATCAAAACCAATATAACATTGATGATGCTGCCAAGTTCTGCTGCCAGCTTGAGATGGAGCATGGCCCAGGGACCACATCTGCATCCTCTTCTATCTGCTAAGAAACACTTTCCTTGTAGGCTTCTAGGACCCTCTGGGTCCTTCTACTTTGCCATTCTCCCATGCTTCTCTCATCTAGAGTCCCACTAGAATGTTCTCTCCTCTGTCTCAGTTTCCTGGTAAGTGAAGGCTTTCGTGGGACATGCCCGTTGGGCTAATATGCAGATAGAAGTGAGTATATACCATTTGAGTCTTTCTGCTTCTGGGTTAACTCACTCATTATGATCATTTCTAGCTCAATCCATTTATCCACAAATTTCGGGAATTCCTTGTTTTTAATAGCTGAATAGTATTCCATAGTGTATATGTACCACAGTTTCTTTATCCATTCTTCTATTGAGGGACACTTAGGCTGTTTCCATGTTCTGGCTATTATGAATAAGGCTGCTATGAACATGGTTGAGCAAATTTTCTTGCTGTGTGCTGGAGCATCTTCTGGGTATATTCCAAGGAGTCCAAGGAGTGGAATATACCCAGAAGATGCTTCAGCACACAGCAAGAAAATTTGCTCAACCATGTTCATAGCAGCCTTAGATTTGGGCCCAGGGGTCCCGCTCAAACTAAGGCGCCAGCCAAGGACAATACAGGCAGTAAACCTTAAGCCCCTACCCAGATCTAGCCAATGGACAGAACACTCCCCACAGTAGAGTGGAGAGTGGGATATGACTTTCTCACATACTCTGGTGCCTCACCTTTGACCATGTCCCCTGGACGGGGAGACCTGGTGGCACTCAGAGGAAGGACAGCAAGTTACCAAGAAGAGACTTGATACCCTATGAGCATATAGAGGGGGAGGTAATCCCCCTCAGGAACAGTCATAGGGGAGGGGAATAAGGGGAAATTGGGAGGGAGGGAAGAATGGGAGGATACAAGGGATGGGATAACCATTGAGATGTAACAAGAATAAATTAATAAAGGAGGAAAAAAAAAAAAAGAAACACTTTCCTAGGCAGCTGCTTTTGAGGAGCTGGGAGCCTCCGAAGCTAAGACTTTCTCCCTTTGAGTGAGTTTTCAGCTAAAGAATGTGGGGTATATTCCCGTTCTCCCAGTGTTCATCAATATGCTGATCTCTGCCTTGAGATTTCCTCAGATAAGCAAATGAATCTTTAAACTCAGCTGCACTCAAGTTCCAAGGACACAGGGAGAAGGAAGCCAGATTTCTTACCAAAATACTGTGTGAATGCTCCTGAGTACAACTGCTATTTGAGCCCTTCTGAAACAAGAGGATGCATCACATTTCTTGCACCAATGGCCCCGCCCAAGCTCCCACCAGAATCACTTAGTAAGCTCTGCTTCCATCGTGCAATTGTTTTTCTTGCCCGAAGTACTGCGTGCTTTCATGTTGCAGCCAGGAAACTGTCATGTTTCTCACATCATAGCCCCATTTCTTGGTACCAACTTCCATTTCCATTTTGCCTCCCATTGCTGAGATAAAAAGCGTCAATAAAAACAGCTTAAGGGAGAGCAAGTTTATTTAGCTTAAAGTTCCAGGCTACATCTGTCTTGGTGAAGAAGTCACAGCAGCGGGAGCCAGTAGTAACTGGAAACGCTATGTCTGAAGTCAGAAGGAGGGCACTGTGAATGTATATGTGCTGATATTAAACTCTCTTGCACCACTGTTACAGTCCTGGCTCCCCGGCTAGGGAATAGTGCTGCTCACAGTGGGCAGCTTTGCTGGTATAGATTAAATTAATGAAGACTATCTCCCACTGACATAGCAGGAGGCTATCTTTCCGATTACTCTATATTTTCTTAAGTTGGCAGTTGACACTAACCATCACATATGAAATGAAATGCTAATCTCATTGTTTGGTGATGGTTAATCTATCTTCTTAACTGGCCATATGTTTGTTCATCACAGTTTCACCCTGTTTGGATCTTGCTGTAACAGTATAATAATTGTTTTTCTTCAGTATCCATTACTTTTGTTTTTCTCTTTCATCAGATTTTGCTTCAAGTCAGTTTGGATTCTGTTCTCATCAAGACCTCTTGGCCACCCTGTGGAATCCAACATTCAAACTTAACTCAAGGACCCTGATCAATTTTTAAAAATTTAAACCATAGAACCAAGTTGAAAGGAAAAATAAACACTATAGCTAAGAAATGCACATTCATAAACAGATGTAGTAGGAAAACAATAAGGTACAGGATAAATATCTGAAAGAACCAAGAATGTCATAAGAAAGAATATTATAGCTGACTGGTATGTAAGGTGCCTGGCACATAAATTTGAGGATGTGAGTTGCATCCATGGCACCAACACAGGAAATTGGATACAGCAGTATATAACTGGAAGGGAAAGAGAAGAGACAGGAGATCTGTGGGGCTCATTGGCCAGGCAGAATCAAGACTCTCCAATTTCAATGAGAGCTTGTCTCAGGAATAAAGTAGAGATCAACAGAAGGCACTCAGTGTCGACTTCTGGCCTCCACTCCCATACACACACATGTCTACACACATGGACACAAACACATAATAAAAAGTATATAAATAAATAGAAGAAGAATTTAAATAAATGTAAGCTATATCATAGCCTGTTCCTAATAGTCTCAGAGATGTGCAAAGGATGAAGTGAAGACGCCCACTAGAGGTGGCTGCTGTGTAAACTAACATGAGTTGTAGTGGTGTAACTACCTTCATAAAGCTCATGGGAGGCAACAGCTTCCCATAATATTCTACTTCATTCTTAGTGGCTGACTGTCAGTGAATCATGGAAGATACTGGGTCTGTAAAGGGAGCATCACAGGAGTCTGAGCAGACAAGAAAATCTACCACCAGCTCAGTGAGGAGAAGAGAGTCTAAAACATTGCCAAGGGTGACATTTGTATATATTGGATCTAAAGCTCACAGAAAGACCTAGAACCTTTAGATGCAAAGAGTAAGTCAAAACATGTGGCTTCAATTAAAAAAGAAAAGACTATTGGTATCGAACTGAAAGGAGTTAAATTTTGGCAGATTCTTGACATCAATTCCAAGGCTTGTTGTGTATATGATCCCAGTACTGCATAAGAAAGTGTGGGCTCTTTATTGGATGCTCTAGAGTGAGAGCCAAACCATAAATCCCTGCTGGAGCAGAGTCCCATCCAGGTTGAAATTCCTGAGACACTAATCTCAGCCCTGTAGCATATCCCTTACCCCACACATTCTCCCAACTTCTCATCCAATTTCTGTCACTCCAGAGGTGATGGATAGAGTGAAAAGCCGTGTGGCCACTATGGCTTCAGAGCCTTTCCAGGACCATGCTCTGTGTTTTGTGTTCGCTTCTCTTTATCACCAGTGACATTTCATCCTTACTATAAGTCAAGGAAACTGGGACGCAGACTTGGAGCAGGTGGCCTCAGGCTTGACTTTTCTAAGACCTGCACGTGTACTGGAAGATGGGAGACTGAGGCCATGAGGGTGGGGGAGGTAGAGGAAGAGCCAGGCATGGCTTCCTAATGCATTGGGTATGCTAGAAAATTCTAGGAGATTCCAATGCTAGCTAGGAAGAGGAAGAAAGGAACATGGAACAGGCTGGGGACCATGTCCCTACTCTTCCTGGTAGCCCCAGCATGGGGCGAGGTCAACCTCCTCCTTTGGTTCTCTGTGGCAGCAGCCACACCCTACTATCCTTGGAGAACCCCATCATTTCCTTCAACTAGTTCTTGGTTCCTATAGGAGTTGGCTAATTTTCAGAGTAACCGTTTTGAGCATGGGGTGCTATCCCTGTAGCTTAGCCTCCCCCACTCCATCTGAGTCCCAACACCTAACAATTCTTGTCCCTCTTGTCAGTCATATTCTTAGTGTTTGTCTGGTGTTTTACTATTTTTTTCATGAACTTCTTGAATTCACACAGATTGACATGTTCTACAATCTCTAGGTGTGAACTTCGGGTTGTTTTTAAAAAGTGACATTATACTCTTCCATAGTACATGGGTACATGGGCAATGAAAAGCAGTTGTAGCTATGGTAACAGGAGAGTCCTCAGTGAGCTGAGGAAGTGGCTGAGATGCAGTTTCTTTGGCCTGAATCACATGTCACATCCTCCCTCCCACTATCAGAAACCCTCATCATAGCTTCTTATGCCACACAGCTCCTTATACAGACTTATTTAACATATATCTATATATATTTATATAGGTAACATATATGTGTATATATGTGTATAAACATATTTAACATATTTAACATAAATTTAAATTTAACATATTTAATGTTAATATAACATATTTAACATATGTATATATGTATTTAATTTTGAGAAATAAAGACAAAATTACCAAGTATTTATAGTCTTCTTAAATTAAAAAAGAGTAAGCAAAATCTACACAATTATATGCAAACAAATGTGTATACACAAAACTTTTAATGCTGACAGCATTTGATACTCAGTTAGCCCATTACTTTTAAGTTACCCATAAAATATGAGTGGCATATATGCTCAAAATAATAAGTTTAAGATGATATTAATGTTTGGAACAATGAGAAAGATTTATTTGTTCCATTTCCCATTGTTTCAACTCTATGACTGTTTTTTTATAGGCTACTAAATCTTCACCTCAAAAGGGGCTGTGTTTGAGACCTCCGTGTGTTTTAGAAACTAGGGAGCAGCTTCATTGATTTGGCAGCCCACCATAATTGGAGACTATTCTCTTCTTAAAGACATAGTTAAACAGACCCTCTTTCAAATACTGTAGGAATGAGAGGTTTCACATATGAATATGGGGACGAGGCCATGCGATCTGCTTCAGCTTTGAATCAGCATACTTCCATTCTGCACATCTTCTTCAGCAAAGTCTATTTAGGCTTTGAGGCCATTTTAAAGCCATTGTTCGTTTTCCCACGTTGTTCAGAATCTCTGTTCTCTGTGGATTTCATGCCAATCTTTTACCAGATAAAGACTTTCCGCACAGTCTCTTCCAAATTTTGTTTTCTCTTCCAACTGTCCCCACTCGTGTTTGTAGTTTGGTTTTCTCTCCTTATTTACTTCTGCTTGCTGAAGTTTTCCTTGCTCTGTTCCTGTTCTAGGTAGTAATAGACTGAAAGGCTACAGACCATTCTATACCCCTTCACGCATGTGTAATCACACATCTTGTATAAAGTTTCGTCCTTGACTCTTTTACATAATGAAATCGCTTAGATCTTGAATGATTCAATATAAATTATGGAAACTGCCAAAAGTTCAATGGTTACATTATAATTTTTCTATTCTTTTTTTTTTCTTTTTGAATTTTTTTTCATTCACTTTACATCCTGGTCATAGCCCCATCCCATCCCCTCCCAGTCCACCCTCCCTCCCTCTCTCTGCTCCCCCCTCCCGTCCTCCCCAGCCTACCAAGTCACACCAGGACTGAGCTTCTCTTCTTCCCCTTTGGCCTGGCAGGGCAGTCCCACCAGAGGGGAGTGATCCAAAACCAGGCAACGGAGTCCATGTCAAAGACTGGGCTCCGATCCCCTCACTAGAGGACCCACATGAAGCCTGAGCTGTCTATCAACTACATCTTTGTAGGGAGCAATTTTCCTTTTCTTAATTTATTATCATTTTTAGTTTGGATGCGTGCACTCCCAAAGGCCAATGTGTTGTACAACCAGTCCCTAAGGCAACAACTCTTGTGAGGTCGTGAGATACTTGGGGTGTAAAGACTAGCGGGTGGCCCTTAAGTCAGGAAGGACATGGCTTTCAGAGGACTCTGAGCTCCCTCTCTCTTGCTTCTTGAGTTAAGTAACTGATTTATCTCATAGCTCACTTTCACCACAGTACAGCCTCCCCTTCAGTGTTGGACTGGGAACCCAAAACTGTGAGACAAGCTAAGTCTTTTTGCAAATTGCCTCGGGTGCTTTAGTAACTGATTGTTAGGCAGCATTTTATGGTAGGACTATGCCATAATTCTCACTATATTCATAATTCTCAACCTTCCTAACGCTACAACCCTTTAACACAGTCCCTCATGTGGTGGTGGCTCCCAACCGTACAAATGTTCTGTTGCTCCTTCATAACTGTAATTTTGCCACTGTCGTGAGTCATTGTGTCAATATCTAATAGGCAGGATATCTGATATGTGACCCCCAAAGAGATTATGACCCACAGGTAGAGAACCGCTGATATAGATAAATAGCGTAACCAGCTTTGGAATTTTATATGGGTTTGGATAGCCTTAAGGAGTAATGAGTGCGCCACCACAAGCATCCTGTACGCTTTGCCTCCCACACCATTGCTTTTATCCATGGAAAGATTACTTCCTGTAAGGCCTCAGCATAAGCTGAAGCTCTCACCGAAATGAAGGAGACAGTACTGTTAGGATTGGTGCTCCTGTAAGAATGAAAGATTGCACTCCGTGAGGTCACAATAAAAAGGCAGCCATCCAAAAGCCAGACATGGGCCCCCTTCACAAGAACCTGAAGCAGCAAGAACCTTGGCCCTGAACTTTCTAGATCACAGACTGTGAGGAATTTGACTCCTGTTAGAAGGAACTGGAAGTATCTTCTTAGACTCCCTCGAGCAGTCAGTTCCCATTCAGACAGTAAGGCTGCTAACTCAAGGTCAAAGAATGGCATCTGTCTCCTAGCAACTGCCCCCATCTTAGTTCCTTTGCTTACACTATATAATGTGTTCTATAGAGATGTGGCACAGTGGGTAAGAGCATTGGCTGCTCTCCCAGATGACCTAGGTTCAATTCCCAGCAACAACATCTCACAACCATCCAGTCTCAGGGAATATGATTATGCATCCACTATCCAGCCCCACTCTTGTCCTTCGCCATCTCCTTCAGCATCTAGTACAGATGTTTTGTCATTAAGTCTCATTTGACTCCAGAACATGGGTCATTTGTAGCTGGGTCACCTTCTGCCCGTTCACATGGCATCTGATAACAATGTCACGGTGAGGTCAGCATCAAACCGACTCTGACCGCTGCCCACAGTGTATCCGAAGTTGAACTCAGGAGACCATCTGAGAAGGCGAGTCATATAAACACCAAGCTGTCCCAGAGTACCTTGGCCTTTTCCAGAGTGTACTCTGCAGTGTTTATGTGAGTAGAAAGAGTACACTGAGCTCAGATAAAGGAACGTAGAGACACTGAGAAGCCTGAAAAGTAAGCAAGGTAGTGAGATTAAAAAAAAAAAACAAAAACAAAAAAAAAACAAAAAAAAAAACCTCTAAGAGAACAAATACAGACACTATAGCTTGTGATGAGTAAGATTTAGCCATACGTGTATGTTGTGTGTATATGTGTAACATTCTTTATCTGTAAACGTTTTGAAGAATTTTTCCCAAAGCATGGTTGACACCATAGTTGAGTGTATGTCTCAGGGAGCACAGCACACAATCCTTCAGCAAACAGGGAAACGTCACCCTTCCCGTCTGCGTGTCAAACAGTAGCTTCGTCAGCTTACTGTACCTCTGTGCAGCTGTGTCCACTGTTGGCTAAGCACCCCATGAAAAGGACAAGGCTGGAACACAGTACAGAGTCACCCATTAGGATGATGACATCCTTATTTCAAAGTAAGCATACGTTTGCTGCCATTTCATTACTCATCTTGCTAGAGTTGCTTTATCAATATACATTATTTCCTTAATAACCTCATTTTTCAAATGAGGTATTATTTAAAAGAAGAAAAAATAATACCTCCTGCTATATTATATAAAGCATGTTAGGTTTTCCAAATATCAGAGGCATAAATCATTTTATCACAAGTCTCATTTTATTAAGATGACATAAAGAATATGGCCACTTAACTTCTACTCCAAGAAATAAAATGCTTGGCTCAGAATTGTCTTCTTCTGACTAAATCCAAAACAATTAATGTTTCTAAGGGTGATGGTATGTTCAGGAATTCCACAGTACTAGTGTAACATTTTAAACACAACTTACTTAATAAAGAGAGGACTGTCTTCAAAGCAGTGCAACTCACTTTGTAACACCACCTTAATCACTTCCAAGGACTGTCAACTATCTTCAAAAAGATTCATAAGAAACTTGGATGATCTGATCTACAGGACATGTATTTTTTCAAATCTGGTTGTCTTAGATGAAGCTGAAAACTCAGTGAAGGTGAAAAGCCTTCATGGAGCCACACACAGTCATTGGCACTGGTCAGTTTTAAAAGTGAATCTGTGTTGCTCTGGTCTCATTGACATAAACACTATGCAAATGGCCAGCACATATCTATTAGTGCAGAGCATAAGACAGTATAATATAGCAAAACCAGAAGCTGACAAAGCATTATTTACAGGGCAAACCTTGGTCTTCCCTGATGAAATAAAAGCACCTGCTACTAGACGAAATATAAAAGCCAGAGGGAGTCATTCGTTCAGAAAGCTTTCTACTTAGAACTACAGAGAACTCAGCTCAGTTAATCAAAATTGCATACAGTAAAAGAAAGCCAAGAGCTAGTTTTATTGGGGGAAAGAGTGTTTTAAAGGCTCACCAGACCATCAATTCTGCCATGAAGTTGAAAAGGCTGCAGCTAACTATGCAATGGGCTCTTTCTCCCAAAACAAATTTTAAATTGGAATCAACTATGTTCCATATCTACAATTTTGCTGATGTTAGGGTTTGGCACAAAAATCTTCTGTTGGCTAGTCAAAAATTTGCTCTGTATTGCTTTCTGTTTTAAAGAAGTGTGTGTGTGTGTGTGTGTGTGTGTGTGTGTGTGTGTGTGTGTGTACCTGTATATGGGTATGCATGCCACAGGTATATGTAGAGGTCAGAAGACCACTTACTGGAATCATTTCTTTTCTCCCCATCTCAGAGGAACCTATACACAACAGTAGGCTCTCCAGAAGGTTCTCTAGCAAGGACATGCCTCCTAAACCTCCACAAAAATACCACTAACAGGTGCCACAGCCATGTGTTCAAATCCCTGAGACTATGGGGATCATCTCATTCAAACCATAGCACTGCATGCTGGCCCATAGCTCTATAATCTGAAGCAATGCCTAGAGACGGGGTAGTGCTGAAACAAGACTGTGCCCTGATCTAAACTCCTCCAAACTGTGTGAAGCAGTGGGGTTTCAGGCTGTGCTAAGTCCTAATGGTCTCCCCCCTTATAAATGAGTTTTCACAAATGAACTTTTACATCATTTGAGCAGAAATAGCATGGCAAGGTGATTGCGTCTTGGTGGACACATAAACAGCATTGCCCCTCTCTCCAACATCATCAACAACATATAGACAAATAGATAACTTGTGCCTCAAATGTGGAAAACAGCCACTCTATAAATGTTACCAAGATAAATGGAAACCATCTGAGCACATGAGCATATTAACATTATATCTGGTAGAGCTTGAGGACACCACACCTTGTCTAGATCCCCCATAAATATGGGAACACTTTATTGCAATAGTGTCAGTCCAACTGCCAGTTTTCTGACCACCCAATGTGCGCATGGAAGAATCTACAAAAGGCCTCCTGACTGTCCCAGGACCTCAGCTTAACTCATCTGTAGTGGATGTAAAAAAGTTTTTGTTTTGATCCCAAGTGCGGGATGTGAAACAGACCTGTGTGAGGGTGTGTGGTGTTTTTATGCTATAAACAGACATGAGAGAACAGGCAGTGTTTGCCCACTAGAAGAGGATCTTCCTCTTACGGAGAAATGGTCTCTGCAAACTGATAAACATCCTAGTATGGACTCTGATATATGCCCAAAACAAGAGGCTTGGCTTTTTGGTTTTGGCTTTGTTTCCTATTCTTTGGCTGTTCATTGCTCCCCTTTGAGACATTCCTAGAGAGAAACACTCCAGAGATCACTCAAAGGTTCCAGGTTCTGGTTACTGCTCAGATTTCAGCTGCTGAGGTTTCAGTCACTTTTGCTGAATTGTTAGTTTGCTGTTTAACGAATCTACTGGAATCATCACAACAAAGAGTGGAATCGCTCCAAGGAACCGAGTGTAAGAAGGTCTACTTCTCCTGTTCCTATTAACCTCTTTTCTCTCCTATCTAGGTTGGGTGGGTTGTAAGGGAAGTATAAGCATGAAAAAACCTCAAATAAAGAAGGATGAAAAAGTTTACAGCTTACAGTCATCCTTGGTCACCATTTACTACCTAGCTCTGTATGTGACTTAACATCCTCATGATATCATGAACAAACACTTACGAATAGTCCAAGATCTCATCTGAGAGCATGATTTTCCACTTTCTTGTAACCTAGTTGACATTTGCTCTAATATAGTAGAAAATGTGATTTGTGGGCTTTTTTTTTCATTCTGCTACTATGAAAATACATCAGAATATGGTATTTAGGGTAACTTTAACACAGTTTACTATTCATGTTCATTTATATTTGTCTACAGAACAAACTGTCTCTCATTCCTTTCAGGAGGAGCTTTTTCTCTCAGGAAGATGAGAGCCTTGCTGCCAATCCCAACACATGGCAGTCTCTGAAGAACCTTCAGTGCAAATGTCATGACTTCATGCAGGCTTTTCTTCCCTTTGCACCCAATTCTATTGTCTTCATAAAAATCTATGATGAAAATCACAAGATGGAGGGAAGAAGGAAGGAAGGAGGGAGGGAAGGAGGGAGGGAGGGAGGGAGGGGAGGGAAGAGAGAACAATAGAGGAGCTTTAAATTATATTGAACAACAAAGTAACTTCCACTCTCCACACTGTCTCAGTGTAGGCAGGAGAACTTACAACACATATGCTTCATGCAAGTCATTTGTTTCTGTTTTTTAAATGGCAGGTCACTTTTGTCCTGTAACTTTTTTTTAATGCTCTATGTTTTTTTGCCTCCTGTAACACAGAGCTCCAATCTCTTACAGGGCATTTTAAATGACTATTCCTCCTTACTGCAACTCAATGTACATCTTTAAGAGCATCTTTAAATCAAACGATCACAAACAGAGCACACGTTCATGGCATGGGGACATTACATTTACAAAAGGAGAACCCAGGAACAAAATCACAGAAATTACTTAATTGTAAGAAGGAGGCCTGGTGGCACTCAGAGGAAGGATAGCAAGTTACCAAGAAGAGACTCGATAATCTTAGAGCATATATAGGGGGAGGAGGTCTCCCTCAATCACAGACATAGGGGAGGGGAGAAGGGGGAAGTGGGAGGGAGGGAAGAATGAGAGGAAACAGGAGAAGGGCTAACAATCAAGATGTAATATGAATAAATTAATAAAAAATGGTAAAAAAAAAAAAGAAGTTAACTTTTTGAAGAAAAAAAAAAAGCATTCTAATCTTAGAAGCAGTTTACTGGCACTATTTAGCTACTAGTACTTTATCTTAGCTTCCTTCTAACGTATTGCTATTATTGGTTTCCATCTGTTCTAATTAATAAGAATTCATCATCAACTGGTTCTGGTCATCAGCCAAATTTCATGTTTCCAATCTGTCTTGGTTAAGAGCTGGTGCTGCTCCATCTGCATTGCTGCCTCCCACAACCCGGACACACGGTGGCTGTGGATGGGAACATGCCGGTGGTGTTCTAGTGCATCTCTCCAACTCGTGTGAAAGACACTGAAATTTTCCAGTGATTCTTTCAGAACAAAATTTCTGCACTAAGCAAATACAGGGATGTCAAATCAATAGCAGGTTCCTCTGATGCTGGTGATAATTCTGGATCCTAATGCTACTGTTATCTTGCTCTTTCTTCTTCTTGGCTTCCATGTTCTTGCGTTTCCTGAACTAAGATTGTGTTCTGACATTATCTCTGACCATGATCATGATCTTCTAATTCCATCTCCAGGCATGTTCGCACCCCAGTTACTCTTTGAACAGCCAGTGGATCTGGTTTAAGAGACTTTGTCTTTTCTATTACCTACTATGATTTCCCATAGTTGCCTTCATGGCTTTCTTACCTGCTGTGGCTTTGCGTCCAAACATACAGCAAAGCTCTGACTTTAACAATACCAAGAGCTGTACTCAGTCATGATTACTTTTTTGTTTTCTGTTTCCTGTTGTTGTTTACTTGTTTTTTGTTTTTGTTTTTGTTTTTGTTTTATTTTGAGACAGGGTTTCTCTGTGTAGCTTTGGCTGTCCTAGACTTGATTTGTAGACCATGCTGGCCTCAAACTCATAGAGATCTTCCTGCTTCTGCCTCCTGAGTGCTAGGATTAAAGGTGTGTGCCACCATGCCCTGGTATAAACATTTTTAAAGACAACTTAGACCACACACACACACACACACACACACACACACACACACACTCACAAAGAGAGAGAGAGACAGAGAGACAGAGAGAGAGAGAGAGAGAGAGAGAGAGAGAGAGAGAGAGAATGGCACGTATGACCAGTAACTACTCCCTGCCCCTGGACACAAGCCTCACGACTAGAAGAAGACTTTTACTTGGCTCATGTTTTGCCCTAATCTTTTAGAACAGAACCCGGCACACAGAAGAACAAATGACACTCTCTAGGTGACATGCAGAGTCACCTGCATTCTGCATGGGATACTTTTCCAAGCCTGGTCTTTGTTCTTTCCTGATTCATTTTCACTGATTTCTTTCTTGTCTTAAGGATTATTTCCAGCCCAGCACTCTTCCCCCGCTCCTAATTTTGGAATGCCAGGACAATCAGCAGTGGTGGTCATAGACTGCCGGCCCTTCCTTATCACCCATGGACATGGTTGTATTATGGGCTGAATGATTAGAAGAAAATGGGATGCTGTGCGATGGTCTGATCATGGAACACTATGATTTGCTATATCTGTTAACTTATCTATAAAAGTCCTGAAGGAGAGACTCTCCCCATAGCCCAGACATAGAGCTCTGCCGGGATATTTGAGCTCCTCTTTGCTCATCCCAAAACATGAGTGAGTGCCATCACCCTCATTAAGCAGAAGTGAGTAGGAAGAAAAGAATATTGAAAGACCATTCATTTTTTCCAATGAAATCTTTAAAAGTTTTTTCATGTAGTCTAGAAGGTCATTGGATACCCCAAGCTGATGACCTTGCCTGAGGTGCCTGGGTCAGCACTGACTCTCAGAGGGACGGGAATTAAGAAAAATAGGAAACGTGTTTTTCCTCCAAGCCATTTATTTCTATCATGGAATTGAACTTTATAAACTCTAACCCATAATCTCTTTCCTTGCTTATTTTATGAAGCTTATTCATCTAACACCATAAGAATTAATGACCTGAAGAACAACCTCAGAGGATGATGGGGGAAATAAAACCAGTATGAGAGGCCAGCTTTCAATCCTCAATGACCCAGAGCAAACTAATCTTTTTTAGCATCTCTATCGTGGCAATAAATTGTATATATGGCATTAACTCCTAGTGGAATTTTTCTCTAAGCAAAATAGAGCAGAATTTCTCAAAGTTTTTATATTTTTTGAACTTTTTTTCCCCCTGTAACTTCTTTAAAGTCCACCTGTGTTTAGGATGTAGTATCTTAAAATTTCACACACTTTCACATCTTTCCTGTTTCAGGTCAAGAGAAGCTTCGAGTTGACTTAATGTTTCCTCCTTCCTGCCCAAACATAGGCTTTACTCAGGCCTCACAGCCATCTTGGCATTGAACCTCTCATCTTTCTAGCATGTTGATGCCAAGTTTTCCGACTTTCCCTCCATGCCCTGCATCGATGCTGTCCGCCATCATTAACTGTATTATTCTTCAGTCATCATTCCTTGTCTCTTCATGTTTTCATTCACCTCAATGTCAAAAGAGCCATGTACATTATGAACTGGTCTCTTTTGACCATGCAAACATGGCTTAGGTCTCACGCTGCCATTTCTTCTCATATTCATTTGTCTACCCTAATGTGCCAGTCCTCAAAGATTTGGGCCCAAAATCACTTCACAAGCTCATGAAAAACACAGGTCCAGACTCCTCAAGGAATGTGGTTATAATAACTCATTAGTTGCCAAGTTATTAAAATGTATCCATTCCTTATGAACAGACAGCAGAGGAGGCTGTTCTAAGTAGCTCACATTATGTAGCTCTAATGTCTTAGGCTCAAAATAGATCACCTTGTCATTTCAGGTGAGGAACCATAGGTGGGTTTAGGCTCTACAGTGTTTCATATGTTCAGTGGCCTCCACATGTGTGAACACAGACCTCTGCATGCTTCTGTGTACACTCTATTTAATTACATGTACACAAAATCGAAATGCAACCAACTTAGAAAAGTGTTAAAAATGATAATTAGATTAAGTATCTTAATCTAAGCCTCTAGTTAAAATACTTAGGCCTCTGGTCATCCAGGAATTCAGAAGACGGCTTGCCTCAGTGTCACCTGAAACCAGCTTGATCATAGCCAAAGAAGGGTTTTTCCATTACACAATCAGATAGCCTTGTCAATGGGACATAAATATTTGGCAAATCTTCTCATTGCAAACATACATTTGCTACACTGTCTTGTGTAAATGACTTCTATAACAAGGATGATGCTGAAGTAAAAAACGCTTCATTTCATTCATTATATGTAAATATTTTGCTTCTGAGACATGACATTAGTTTGGAAAACATAACAACATGAAGGACCGCTCTCTATAAGGCAATGTTTTGTTAAGCAGTGTAACTCTAATGTCAACAGAATGAGCAACTGTTGAAAGCCTCATTAATAATCATAAATGATGCAGAGGCACACATTAGGTAGAGTTAAGGTTCACAAGGGCTGCTCCTAAGAATGCTGGGCTTGCATTTCTAAAGTCATGAAGTCCCAAGGGGCATGTCCCATGAAAGTCTTCAATTACCAGGAAAGTGAGTCAGAGAGGAGGACATCCTATTGGGACTTTAGGTGAGAGAAGCATGGGAGAATGGAGAAATAGAAGGATCCAGAGGGTCTTAGAAACCTAAAAGAAGAACATTATGACACAGGATGTGAGCCCAGGGGTCCTGCTCAAACTATGGCACCAGTCAAGGACAATATAGGCAGTAAACTTCTAACCCCTACCCAGATCTAGCTGATGGAGAGGACATTCTCCACCATGGAATGGAGAGTGGGGTCTGACTTTCATGTGAACTCTGGTGCCCCATTTTTGACCATGTCCCCTGGATGGGGAGGCCTGGTGACACTCAGAGGAAGGATAACAGGCTACCAAGAAGAGATTTGATATACTATGACAGCATTTATTTTGTTATTGGTGTCATATATATGCATTAACATTGAATACTCATAGGATATAACTATTCAAATATCTTATGATAAGCACTGAATAACATTTAATGAAGTGCAGTTGCCTGCATTTTTTACTGTTTTTGGCAAAAATAAACCCAGTAAAATTTAATTCCCAGTTTAAGTGAGTTAAATAGACTATATGCCCAATATGTTTCAAACACCATTCAATATGCATATGAACCTACAGAAATTAAGAGGCAACTCTCTATTCAGTTACAAGGTCATACTGTGGCCTTCTGGTCATTAGGAACTCCATTGCCTCAGCCATCACCAATGGGGCTGTTTCTCTTGGTACTGTGCACAGCCCAAGGTTCTATACATCATGCACATAGGCACTTCCTACCATTTTCTGTCCAGAATGTGAAGCAGATGGCAGATCACTGTGATTGTTTGGGGAGAAAAACTTGTTATTCACCTCGGAATGTCTAATAATAGTGCTCACAGCAGCTAGTGTACCTGCAGCTCGTCACGAGTTTCACACAGGTGGATATATCTCGTCCTCAAGTCCATGCAGTGATGTTGGTAAGACCATTTAGAAATTATAGGATAGAAACTATCAGGTGTGAAGCTGTGTATAATATATAGAAATAAAAGGCTTTGGCCAGAGAAACCAAAGGATTGAGAAAGTGACAACAGCATTCTAATAATTAAAAAACTTATCAGAAAGTAAAGGAGGCCTTCTGACAGTTACATATTCACAGAAAAAAATTAAAACAGTTTAAAATTGCCATTTAGAATGCTCACCGAGGTATAGAAGACAGAATCCTTAAATTAGAAGGAGAAAAAAAATTACTCTTTCTCATTGTGGATATTTAGATCTGTATGCTAGGAAATCTACAAATTTGCTCACAGGGAGTTTGGGGCGCTAAGACACAGTGTGTGATCATCAACCTTCAAACTGATTCTAGTAGATTTAAGTTTAAAAATGGTAAATTCAGAAAAGAAAAATGTTGTTCTTTTCTGTGTCAGTGCTGAGGATGTGTGTGGGTATGTGCTGTGCCTGGGGTTCCAGGCAAGGGAGACATCACATGTGGATGCTGGGAAGACCCTCTGCAGGAACACCGCGGAGGATCTTTTAGTGATATAGAGCTGGGAAGACAAGGATTTAGATGTGAGGAAGCCAGGGAAACATCTGCAATTGGATCCTGGATCCCTGACTACTTAGACACCCCTGAGGCTACAGTTTCACTCTTTCTGTAATATCAAAACTAAGGTGTCAGTTTGGGCACTTTTCCCAAGTATTTAGGAAGGGTCTGCACCATCAGTTACACGTACACATGCATGCACACATGCACACGCATGCACATGCATACATGCATGCATTGTACACTAAACAATAAATAAATAAATAAATAGATGTAAAAATATAATTAAAACCCCAAGCCCAGCTGAATAAATGAATACGTCATCCTTAAGAATTCTCTTTTATTGACTGAGTCGGTGAACGTTCTTTGTGTATCAGTTGCATCTCTTAACATAAATCACCTCCTTAAACAGAATAGAAAACCACTAAACTGGGATTTCTGCTTCCTTCACCCTGAAAATATCAAACAATGGGTTTTTTTTTGTTTGGTTTGGTTTTTTGCTATAAAGTGAGCTTATCATTTTATAAGGGGGCAATAATAGCCTAGAATACTCTTGTTCTGAGTGGCATGCACCCTCTCAAAGGACATTTTGTGGTAATCTGTTCTAGGCATACACAGGCTCACTGTTCCTGCCTGTATGAGAAGAAGGCACTTGAAAACACAGCAGTGAGGTAGAGTGGAGGATGAGGTGAGGCCATTTCTTTCAAAGCCAGTGATGCTGATTAGTTTCTTTTTTCAAGTAGAAGCCAGGATTCTCCCACATGCATTAACTTGCTTTTTAGAGATGCTTTCTATGTACCAGGTCCCAGGCTTCCTCCCAGGGGCTTTTGTTTGTCTGTATGCTTGTTTTATTTTGTCATGTTTTAATCTCTCCGAAGATATGGATTAAGTAAGGTTGAAAATCACACACACACACAACACTCTATTCTGTTTGATGTCTCTCTTTTGAAGAATTTAGGTGTGCTGAATGTGGGTCCCCTCACTGTCATGCTAAAGATTCTTCGCTTTATGAAAACCCACACAAACACCTCACATCATACCTTCACGATAACTTGAAATCTGCGGATGAAGGGTTACTGTTTCTGGCTCTTTAAATCTCTTGTTCTGCATCATCAGGACTGCACACTTTTGAGCCTCTTATTTAGCCTTGCCTTTATCAGGCTATGTGGAAAGGTGGTGACATTACTGAAAAGTGTTTCTGTGTCCTGGCCCCCAACCCACCCACATTGCCGGACTTCCTGTGGGGAGACCCCAGGAACCCGGTCCCTTAGTGGTTGGATTCTCCATCTCCCTGAGACAGTGGGAGGTCCAGTAGCTTAGGAAATTCAACTGTGGGGGTTTCCTCAGCATTGCTGGTAATAAGCTGTAGTGTTTATAATGGCTCCATCGTTGAGGTATTTTGCCTTCTTGTCTCATTCTTTCCGTTTCCCTTTTTAATGAGAGAGGCTTTGATCATTAAGCACTCTGTAAATCACATCTGACACCAAGCATTTTACCTAAGCATTTCACATAAGGCACTCAATGACACTGTCAAGTAGGCCTTACTGTGTCTAGAAAAGTGGACCAACACAAGCTTGTGTTAATGAGGAACTTTCTGATGTACAATGTCTAGTGTGATGAGGCTATTTCTGTCTTATTACCCATATCATGTTCTACCTTTTGTTTTGACTGGAGTGGGGTGTTGTTTTATCACAGATAATTTTATCAATTTACTCAGCATGCTTTTAGAAGAGTAGCCATACTCCAGAAGTGGTACCCTATAGCATCATAATGCCTGTATCTAATTTTGGCAGCTAGAGACAATGCAGAGATCATGACGTGTGCAATGAATCTTTAAAATCTTGGCATTTTCAGGGGCCATGGCCAGATAAAAAAACATGAAACCTAAGAGAAAAATGGTGTGGGATTGGAGATGGACACCTGTGTGGAGGCTCTACTCTTCTAGAAAGATAGCTTCACAGAGAGGCATTTGTTTAATGCGTTAGTTCCTGATAATAGCACAGTAACCAACTAAGTCTGAATTGATAAAGTTCTGTACATCAACTTACAAGCACTGGTTTCTTAGGAGGACTGAGGCTGGGCAGTCCACGGTCATGTTGCTGATGGATAATTTCTGGTAGGGAACCTACCTCTAAGCTTTGGGCTTCTGCTCAGTTGTCTTTGCATGGCTGACAAGGAGCTCTGGGGTATTTTCTGCTCTCCTGAGGGAGTGAGTCCCATCACAGTGCCCTGAGGGCATCACTTAAACCTAATAACTTTGCAACATCCCTGCTTCTTAGAACCATCTCATTGAGAATCAGGGCTTTAAAGTATGAATTGAGGAGGCAACGTTTTTCTCTTCACTACTTCCTATTTCATTATTCTGTCATTGTGAATAACAATGACCTTCCTTTTGCAGAGTGACAAACTCCTGAAGTCTCACGTTTGTCACCTGAGAGTGTTTCACTCAAACATCTGGCACCCAGGTAGAGAGGATCTGGTGGCAATGCGAACTTGAATTGAGTGCTGCATGGCTCCTGATTTTACAGGCTTGCTTTGGTTTGGTTTGGTTTGGTTTAGATTTTAAAGGTTTTGTTTTTATTTTAAAAACAGATTTTATTTTTGTTTGTATGAATGTGTTCCCTTGGAGGCCAGAAGTTAATGCTGGATATCCCAGAGCTGGTGTCAACAGACGTTGTGTGTTGCCAAGTGTGGATGCTGAAAACAAAATTTCTGTCCTCTGGAAGAGCAGCATGAGATCTGAACTGCTGAGCCATCCTCTGGGACCCTCAATCACTGCTAAGTGGTACATTTTGTCAGTATTTTTGTCAATTATAATGAATCTTATATTTGTTCAAGAACTGTTTCCTAAATCAAAGTTCGTTTTAAAAAACTCCTCCTTCAAAAGAATGGATTATGTGGGCTGGAGAGATGGCTCAGAGGTTAAGAGCACTGACTGCTCCTCCAGAGGTCATGAGTTCAATTCCCTACAACCACATGGTGGCCCACAACCATCTATAATGTGATCTGATGCCCTCTTCTGGCCTGCAGGTGTACATGCAGACAGATCACTGTATACAGAATAATAAATAAATAAATATTACAAAACAAAACAAAACAAACAAAAAGAGAATGGACTGTGGATGTAATTCTGCCTATTGCATCCACAACTCAATCACAAGGGCCCCTCCTGCCACTTGTAGCAAAAACAGCAGGCGTGGCGATGCTGTTGTTGGCTGTCTTGATATTACTCCTCATCTTATCCTTGGTGCTAGAAGAAAGCTTAAAAACAAATTTTCCAAAGAGAAGGGCGTGTCTGGGCCGGGCCAGACTCCAGTGAGCAAACAAGCAGCTCTTCCCTTCCCTGCCCGAGGTCCAAGATAGTGGTGACCAGAATGGTTTCTTGGAAAGAAAGAAGTTTGACATGCCAGGAACTAAGGCAGGAATCAGACGTCCATGCTAGATGAGAATCAATAGGTAGGAAAAGAAGAGCTAAAATGAGACTGAAAGAGAATGATGCTGTATCCACAGTTAGTTCCTTGTTCTCAGCCCTGGTTTCATGCTATTTGGAGGCGCCGTAACTTTCATATGTCCTTCCAACAACCTGCAAATGTGTGGAACAGTGCCCACAACGGCAATCACAGACAGACAAATAACAACAAAAGTCCTTAATTTTATTATGTAATTTTACATACTGGCATTATAATTATATTTAAATTGCAAAGATACTTTTCTCTGAAAATGTCTAAGTTGCATCAAATAGAGTAATTTCATGGGCTGAAGTGGGCAATCTGTTTCAAGAGGAAACGGTCAAGCTTTCATATTTTCTCCATAAGTAGGAAGGGCTGTACCTCATTGGATGCTTTTGTTGAAAAATTGTCAGCTTTTATCAAGCTTCAAAATGCATGTGCTTTTAATTATGTTCAGAGAGATCATAGCATTGGAAGCAGTTAGTCTTACAGTTCACTGTGAATCGGCAGGCCTTGATTGCTTACCCAGTAGGACGCCTTTGAATTGGTTAAATCAAATAACTGTCATGTTGGACAATCCAGAGGGGACTAATGAAGTGGATGGAAGCTGGAGAAAAGCCAAAGCGGTTGTGAAATGGGAAGACGACGACCGTGGAAATGACACAGTGCTCCACTCCCATGCGAACATGCATCTGTTCCTTCATGCCGCAAGCATCCATCACCGCAGTGCACACTGCAAAGGAAGAATATCAGATGGATATGCAGCTAGTTTAGTTTCTAATAAACACCAGCGATAAAGGATAAACAGTCTAATCTTCTACAAACCATCTGCACTTGACTACACTGGAAAATTCAAGACACAAGCACAAGCTCCATTATACTTTGTCATTTTTAAAACCTACTAATACCGCAAATGTTTATTGTATGTGAAATACTAGATACCAGTAATAAATCTTAATTAAAACTAAAACTATAAAGTGTTTCTAACATTACAGAAATTATACACATACAATGCTAAGCGATATGAATTAATAGGAATGTAATATTTTAAAGTGATATCACTTCTGTGACAGAATAAGATATCTGGAATTAAATTACTAAACTTAATAATATCATCTCCCGAAACTCAAATTACCGCTTCTCCATCTGTTAACAGCATGGTCTTATTTTTGCCTTTTAGATTCTCGTTGAACTTCAATGCCTGGTTTTGGGGATCTATGGATTGTCTGTGGCTGTTAGGTTTAGGATCCTGTGCCCTTAAGTGAATACACACCTATCTCCTTACTCCCTTGCAGTTGAAGAGGCCACAAAATTTCCAGGACGCTGAAGAGAGAGAGAGAGAGTTCTCTGCTTTCTTCACTTAACCTAAATTGACTGGCTCTTGATCATCATTTCTTTCCCTGTAACATTTCAGGGGATGCTCACATCTTAAATATTCTCATCTACTAACTGCCAGTACTACTGAACACGTGGGCAGCTCTCTTCATTGCTGATGGCATTCCCCGCCCCCCCCCAGTGCCAAAAGAAAGTGAGCCCCTCAGAAAGATCTACTGTTTTATCTAGAAGACAGATCAAGACAACACCTTTTACTCTTATATCACAGCTCCTCCCTAAACCTGTCCCCCCTGTTACTAGATTTCTTTTAATTTTTCTTTTCCAACAAAGCCTGTGTTCTTAGGTATTGCATGGCATGCCACAGTACCCTACGCAACTTCTTGATTCTTGTGGGCAACATTTTCTCTAAAACACTGAGAAAGCATGCCCATAAAAGTGGAGGTATTTCCAAACTCTCTTGTCAAAACTCCAAATTTTATACAGTTTCAGCCATATTACATAGTCGTGTATTCAAATTACGGTTTTCCTCAGAATGTTTTAACAGTTAAGAAATTTTACTCACAGAGGGCTTGATTTCAGTTCCCAGCACCCAGGTCAGACTGGCCCCAGTAGCCTGTACCTCCATCTGCAGATGACCCAATGCTCTCTGCACTCCCATACACATAACCAAACACAAATACATACAAGGATAAAAAAAAATCAGTATTTAAAAAATAAAGAACAGATGTAAGCCAATATAATTAAAATACAGTTTGTGATTTCACAACACTATCCTAAGCAGTTTACAGATGTGAATGCATTCATTAAGCTCAGCAACTCCAATCACACAAATGAGAAAAATGAGATGGAAGAAAACAAAAAAATGTGCTGAAATTCACAGAAGCAGAGCGTGACATTGGTACCCTCTGAGCCAGTACTTTAACACAGCAATGACACTGTTGGAAGAAAATAAAACTGGGTCATTCAAGCAACTTCAATCCTTGATTGCTAGTGTGCATCAAATATTCTTAAAATATTTGATTAAAAGATTACTTCTGAAACTCTGTGTATAGTAAATCATTACCCTATCACCAACAAAACTCATGTGACTTAATTCCCTCAATAGTCAGCAACTGAGTGATTTGTGTGTAGTGTGTGTGTGTGTGTGTAGTGTGTGTGTGTGTGTGTGCATTTTCTTTTGTTTTAAAATCCTTATTTCTCTTTCCCAAACTAAAAGCAGTACATTTGTTTAATAATAAAAGATATTTTGTACATTCTCCGATTTATTGTAAGAAGTTAGATAGAGTTATTATGGTTAAATATATTAATTAGGTTAGCAAGCAAATACGCAGACTCTATATTGTGTCAAGTGCCACTACAATGGTGGAAAGACTACAAATAGTCGGGTTGAAATGTATTTTGTCTGGTGGAGTCTAAACTGAAGGCAAAGAGGAGACAAAAAGAAAGAAACAAAGTAAATCCAGAGTACTGAGCAGAGAAGGAGAGGCAGAGGTGCCTGGAAATTCCCATCTGGCAGAGGTACCTGGAAATTCCCATCTCAGTTAGGTACAGCTCCCCTCAGCGGGCCTGGGACGTGCCTAAGAAGATGGCACAGAATCTGGTAGGTGTGAGAGAGCTGGCATGTGGTTTTCTCAGAACAGATGATTTCAAACAGAAGAACTATCAGCAGCTGAGGTGAGCATGTGCCTAGAATAGTTGCAGGCAGCTATAGAAGGACAGAGAGAGGAGGAAGAAGAGGAGGAAGAAGGTCAGGGGAGCCTCAGCTTTAGCAGGTGATTGATGGGTCTTAACCACAGAACTGACGGAACGCTGTGTGTCTGCGCAGACTCTCTCTTTCTTTCTGTTCTAGGCAGGAAAGACCTAGCAGAAATGAAGAAAGACAAAGGGACTGCACGAATTTATTTTGTTAAATGATATAAGCAAAAATCACAGAACACCCGACTCTGGGGTCTCCGCAGAAACACGGAGAGGAAACACAGACTAGTACAGTCCACTGATGCTGAGGAGCCGGGGCTAAAGAGAGGGAGCTTCTGATGACAGCGCGGACCTCAACAATCAAAGAATGGGATTAGCGTTTTCTAAGAGGAGACTGAAGTGTACCGCAGCAGTATGGGAACTCAGTTGAGGCCACTGAAGTGTGACACTGAAATTCTAACCGCATCCAACACCACATCCTACACTTTCCTCCAGGAACTCTACTTTAGGCCAACATCACCTCTCCTGGGTTACTGCAACAATTCCTGGCTAACCTTCCTTCCCTCTTCCCTCCTACATGCAACTCTCCACTCCCTGTGGTATCCCTGTGAAAACTATATGGAGTGAGTCAGATTGCCTCACTCCTACAGTTTAAACCCTCCTAATTTGTAAGTAAGCCAGAGGTTATCATGGCCTCTTACTTGGCAAGCAACACCTCTGTAATCTCCTTTAACGCCAGTACGTTAGACTCTCTCAGCTGTGCCAACGTGTGGTTTTATCATCATTTGGGAGACTTGGCTCCTTTTGTTTTGCTTTTTTTTTTAAGTTGGAAGATCTGCCAAGTTTTGGGTGGGACCAGCTTGGGTCTGCAGTTAGGCACAGCTCCCCTCAGCAGGGATGGGATTGCATCTCAGTGGCAAAGAAGCCATTCTGCATGTGCTAAGCTGATCTGGGCTCAATTTAGCTCCCCAGAAAGCAAAAATTAAAACAACAGAATAGCAGCAGGAACAATGGAAAATGAAAGGTTTCGAAAATGTAGACTGAAGTAAGATACAGAAAATAAAATAAAAGATTTAAACTAGGCTAAGATGAAAAGAGAGACAGCACAAACAACAACAGAATAGTAAGAGTGGGGAGACAGAATAAAATATAAAAAGAACAGGTGAGGGAAACAAGAAACATAAAATTATGATAAAAGAAGAAAAGATAGAAAAAATAACAATTAGAGAAGAAATAGAAGAGGGAAAAATCATAAAAGAAAATTTGAAATCCGTGAAGACAAATCTTGACTGCAATCAGTTTAAGGTAAATTGCAGGCCTGAGTGTGGCTTTTAAAATGATGAAGTTTCTACAATGTTTCGTGCAAGAATATCTTCACACTCTTGGAACAAAGCGAAAAATAACTTAGGGTACAATTTGACTTCCCTTTTTGAACAGTGTGACACGTTGGACTCAACATGTTATGTGCTGGGTCGCTAAAGAAATAAAGAGTGTATAAAATGTGCTACAGAGAGGGGCAAGGCATCTGCCACACATAAACAATTGCTCATGAAAATAGTTCACAAAGGCACTTGTAAACAAAAAAAGACCATCCTGTACGAAGGAGCAGAACTTTTGGAAGGAGATTGCATTTGTAGGGCAAAGGTTGACTCTGTCCTTTCCCAAGCAGGATGTCACGGACCTCCAGGCATGCATTGTGAGATAGGCACTTTGAGTGAAAATAGCCCTATATTTTGTTTCTGCATCATTGACTTATGTCATATAGCTACTGACAATATCTTAAAATCAGAATTTTCTATATCCTAGTAAGAAGGATGCTATCAGAGAGACTCTTTACCATGCATTGGGGAAGCAGCCATGATGAGCGTATCCTTGTGATTTCAAGAGAAGAAATGAGGTCACACAGTGATGCAGACTCAGGAGGAGACATTTGAAAAAGGAGTGTGTTATAAGTGGGGCCAGGATGAGTGGGGAAGGCAGGAGGGAAAGTCAAGAAAGAAGAAGGCCTTTGGGTCTTAAAGTCTTGGATTCATGGCTACAGAATATTTCCTAGAAATAGTAAAATATTCCTATGTGTTGGTAGAACACACAGAAATATGCATGCCAATCCTCTACATTACAAATTTCGTAACTCTACATTTCGTTTGCAAATGGTTGAAAGCTAAAATGTGAGAGCACAATTCCCAAGCCAAAAATGCCACAGTCCCTGGGCCTAGGCGAGGTAAAAGAAACATTACCAATCCAGCTTGCAGTGTGGGTCTTATCGATAATCAAGTTTCTTTACAGTACAAATAAAAAGAGACCATAAAAAGAGGAAAGCCGATTCTTCTGGGAAGCAATCGGGTTTAATTAGCTCTTTATAAGTGGTGTGATAATTGGCAGCATTCAAACTGCTGACAGCTATGCTTTCTCCATTCTTTTTTATTCCCTTTCCCCCCATGCTTCTTTTAAAGGAAGATCAAAGCTTTTATAGGGAGTGAATGCTAATGGCGCATACATTTATGGGCGACACTTTAAAGTCCTTGAAAGGCTATACATGAGATGGTTCTTTATCCCCGGAATGTCTGCCTGTTAGTGTGTTTGACACTATTAGCAGGAATTATCTCTATTCCCCTTCTCCTTTTAAAAAGAAAACAAGTCTACTTTAACATTTTGAAATGTTGGTTAAAATGAGAGTTGAGTAACCTTTTTTGCATCTCGCTTGGGATCCTTACTTTGAGCCGCACATCACCACAAAGTTAATGAGTCTCGCCTCCCCGCACACACCATGCGTCTTTGTCTACATTGTATGTTGCTAGGAGGGCCGGGGCCTGCCACACAAGCTTGGGAAAGTGATTAGCCCCTCTTGTGGAATATCTGTAGCTCTGACAGGTGGGAGGTGTTGATCTTGCAGTTTGTAAAGGGAGAGTAGAATGTTTTCTATTGACCACAAACATTTCCCAGATTCTTACATGAACAGTTTTTTTGTTTTGTTCTTGAAATAAAGATTTACTCACGGCAGCTTTTGTAAGAGTTGGGGAGGCTTTTGCGGAAAGCAGAGACGGATGAAGATGAGAACTGAGGAGTGGGCTTAGGAGGAATTAGCTTCCTGAAGCATTGGCTGAAGCTTCTAGTGTGTGGTCCTCAGGCTCCGCTCTCTGAGTGTACATTAATAGCATGCTTCTAAGTGTTTATTTGAGCCACATCTCAAGGGGTACTGTGTATACTTGAACACTATGCATGAGATGTAGAAATTGCCCTGTTATTAACGGTTGTTCTTATTACTTTTGTCAAAGAAATATACGAATAAAGAAAATATAAGATGCAAAATACATGTAGGCTCAGCATGTTAGAGTTTTATTAACTCTTTCCAATAACATCTCACATTCTTCTCTCAGAGAAAAAGAAACAAAAAACAATACTGTATTCCATTAAGCGATACTGGACTAACTAGAAAAATGCAAACAAAAGTTAGTATGACAAGACAGAGAATTCCAGTGGGGAAAACCTGACTTAGAAATAGTTGGCCCTGTCCTATGTAAGAAGGGATGTCCCTAATCAGGCCAGGCATGGGGCAGGATTGAAGAGGAAAACACCTTGATTAAGGCTCGGAAACCAGAACCTCAACTACTTACCAACTCTGGTAGACTCAAGAACATGGGAGCAGAAAGTACAGCAGCGAAGGGCCACCTATTCTGTCATCTTTGAGAGTCCTGCAGGAGAGAAACCTGAGGGACTCAAAATGTTAGTGATTTGGACAAGAAGAGAAGGAGCTTTCATTTGACTAGGTCCCTACCTACCAACACACACACACACACACACACACACACACACACACACACACACACACATACACACACACACACATACACATTCACACACACACACACACACACACACACACACACACACACACACACACTAATATAAAGTGAGAGCTTTGCCTCAAAAGGACCTTAAGCTGTTACATTACAATGCTGGATATAGTAACATGATAAAAATATGCCATGGATTGAGACTGGGGACTAAGATCACAGAAGTCTATTTTGGCCAGAGTATCCAGAAAATTCTGTTGATTGTATTCACCAAGCAAAGTAAGGAATATCTCCCCAGAAAATGATCTACAAGGCCAATCAAAGGAGACAAGAAGGCACTTGTAATAATTGCCCACACATCCACTGATGCAGTGCTCTGGCTATTCTGTATTTCAAGACTAAACTTCTGCTTGACAGAGGCATTTATAAAAGCCATCCGCGTTCAACCCCCTGCCCACTATCTGGCAAAATTAGATCTATTTCTGAAATGTAAACAGAAGGCATTGTCCTCAATTCTATTCTGTTTGAGCAGCAACTGTTATTCAGTATATGAATATCTCCATGGGTCTCTATGGTAACAGAGACACATTTTGGCAGTGATTGCAGTGGGTCCCATGATTGAAAGTGTGATAAGAATTATTATTTATTATTATTATTATTTTTAAATCCCAGGCCTTCTGCCAACATTTTAGAAATCTATCTCTCTTTAAGCCTGTGATTTGATTGAAGTGAAAAAAATGCTAAAGGAAAAAACTCCCCTAGCGAGGAAGGCTACTTTCTACTATGGATTATTCTGCAACATTTTGCAGTATGTTGGCAAAGAACCAATGCTAAGAGGTTCCTTTTCAAAGTTCAATTAGGAACTGATTAGTAGACTATGTAACAACCAACATGTAGTATTAGACAACGTGTAAAGTGTTGAGCTCAAATGTGCACTAGCTCATCAAATACTACCACACTGCACCCCATAATGGATATGAGGGCCTTAGATTATGAGTTGTCCTGGAGACCTCACAAGATCACTTAAAAATCAGTTTAATTTAACCAGACTGGTAAACCTATGTTCTTAATCACTTTCCTGTATTATTCAATGTCCAGTTATTCCAACATAGCTTGGTTAAACATCAAGAAATTCTCACACCAATGTCCTTGTTTTGAGATTACAGGGTGTTGTGTGTATGTGTAGAAGTTTTCACAGGACTTAAAGCATTCTACACGACTAACATCACTCTGTCCACTAAGGGAGGGGTCTTATTCCATTCTGTATATCTAATGTCTATTGATAGATAGATCTTATAAGCATCATGTGCGTCTGACATCATTCTTCCCATCAGGGACCTTGGGATTACTTTCCTTCCGCCCACATGAGCTCACCCAAAGCAAAGGAGCTTTCTCAAACATCTGTCACTTAAACATGACATTGCTTTCTATAGAAACGAGGTTTAGGACACAGGGACCCCACACTGTAAGATTGCACAACAGACTATAGAGTGTTCTTTATTTGACACTTTGCTGATCTATGATGCATAGTCTGTACTCATTTTGATTCTGTCTTGAGAGGGATCTCAGCCAAGCTACTGAGGGGTGTGGCTTCCATATGGATGTGCCAAGCCCAAGATGACTATATGAAATCTGATGTTTGGTTCAAGGTGCCTCCCTTATTTCTGAGAAGACAGTAGAGAGTAGATCCAAGCTAGTTTCTGTTGGCTACACAACCACATAGTCAATGTGGTCCTTCCAGGACCGTTACTGTCTTTCGGAGTATCTGTGAATGAAAGAGAGCACAGTTACCATCCTTGAGGGAAGGGATGATCTCTGTGTGAGGATGGAAGCTTGGAGGGGTACGGATCTGTCACGAGGTGCGCCTTGGTACCCTGATGCCCTACACAGACACATGCAGCATTCCACCCCTCACGCCCACCCACAGAGCCCTTTAAAGCCCTGTACATAAAGCAGCTATGAAAACTACAGGCTTATGTTCTGGGCATGTAGCAGTTATAGCCGAAAATATTTGCAGCTGTAAGACACAGAAAAATCTCCAAGTAGAAATGAGGCCATGCTGGTTGAAAGCAATAGCAGAGGAAAGAAAACAAACTTGTGGCGCCTTTCCTCCCCCTGTTTGAGTCCAGCAGGGGCTCCTGAAGGGTCTTTGCTTTCCTTCAGCTGGATGTTGGAACTACCTGGAGTGAACAGTCTTAATCTTCAGGCAGAGGACAGAACCCCATAGGCAGCCAGGCTCTGGAGATGTTGCCTACACTAAGCAGTGTAGACAGTTGTGGCACACTTTGATCAGAGTTAGATTTGGCACTTGGAATAAGGGTAAAGCTGTGCATTCTCCTATCCTTCTCATTGCCTGGGTCTGTAGGACTCAAATTATTTGTACTATAAGGGAGCAATTTTATTACCTTTAAATTCTTCATACAGAATAAAACTCAAATCAGCCAGCTCCAAGTTTATCAAATGGCTAGATTCACATGTTGCTAAACATCTCATTACTGTAGGTAGGAGAGCCACAATAAGAGGGATTTATTTTCATTCAGTTTGGTGGAGGTGTCCATCATAACAGGGGTGAGGACCAAATGTCAGTGAGAGTGGCTAGTAACTATGTGTGAGGATCACAGTTACCTATTTTCATGTAGGCGGGGCAGGATGCAGAGATGGTCCAGACAGAATAGCAAAGGGCTCTCACCATGAAGGCCCGTATCCTAGGAACCACCTCCTATAGATAAACGCCACTTTTCAAACTTTCACAGTTTTCAAAGACAGAGCCACCAGCTGAGATTCAGGCCTGCAAAGCATGAGCATTAAGGGCCATTTTACATCCATACCATGAGGCTAAGCAATTAAAGAATGCATTATAGGCATTACCACGTCTTTTATAGAATAACAACAAGCAAAGATTACTTAGATGCACAAAAGTAGCTACACACACACACACACACACACAGACACACACACACACACCAATAAAACCAAAGAATTCCTGAAGAAATAATCTATCTTGGGATAGCCCCCCTCTTAAAAACTTTTAGCTACAATAATTGCCAAAAGAAAGTTTTAGCACCAAATCAGGATTTCATCTTGAGAAAGAGCTGTTTAATAATTCACCTTTGCTCCATCTGCAGAAATTATCGTGACGCCAATAGCAGCGCTGTTACTGGGGCGCAATGCTATCTGATGTATCAGCAAACCACACTTAGCAGAACAAATATTTCTGGCTGTAGAGAGGGAGGCTCTCCAAACACAAATTAATCTCCTTAATGCATTTTCCTTACCTTCATGAGAAATCCATTATGGGCTCTTAAGTCACACTCCGCACATTGTTAGGGCTTTATATGATGTGGGGTTGGCACGAAGCTGGTTTTTCTTTCACACTGTGGGTATAAAAACAATGAGCTGGGTGGTTTGGAGCCAGACGCCTTAACCACTAGGTGAGAACTGGCTGCACAGAGAAGCTGCACATTCCTCACACACAAGACCTCAACCTCTGTTGAGAGATGCAAAAGTCAGTGGCAACGAGGGCCAAGTATCCAGAAGACCGCAGTTTTAAGCACCCAGGTCTGATAAACTGACTAAAGAAAAGGGTCCTGACAGGAAGCTAATTGTTTCCATCCACAGTCACCTCCTTGTTGTCTGAGTACACAATGCCATGAAGAGGCCTTGAGGCAGGAGACATGGCAGACGATTACCTTAAAGGTTCCCTATTCCTTCCGTATCACAGTGTGTCTGACCTTCACTGTTCGTGCATTTGTAACAGCTTGCATAAGGTGATGGTCATTTGCTCATGCCCGGATGGCCTTATCCGTCAGGTTAAAGCACAGAGTCGCTAAGGGTACAATATACAATAGGGGATGCAAAAGCTGAGGGTGTTCTGGTGGCGTTCGATGGGACATGAAGCCAGTTACGAGAGTGTGAGGAACCTCCACACGACAGATGTGTGGTCCTTCTGAAGCTGCTTACAGCTTGATGATAGAACCCTCTTCTCCTTTCTTCAGTGTCTCCAAACTTCAATGACAAATGCAGAGGGTTTTATTTCCCTTAAAGCAGAGGTCAACAATCACGTATCAGCCCAGGTGGCAATAGAACCTCAGTCCTAGCTGGGAACACAGAGCCTGTGACATGTCACCTGGAGGCAGAATGCAGGAAGCCTTGCCATCACTTAAGGGACACTCCTTTTTGAAGGGCAGGAGGCACAGGCACCTTCAGCATAGTTTTCCCTCAGGTATTCCTACAGCTCTTCAGAACTGCTCCTCCTCCTCCGCAGCAGACATCAGGCCTGTGGAAGCCACTGACACCCACACGTGGGATCCATCACATCCTTTAGTTTTAGACTGAGTGTTTCCAGACATGTTGCATAAATACAGCGCAGGGCCTAAACATTTGGGGGTTGCCAATCTGCAGTCTCAAACATGACTATTTCACCATGAAAGCAAGTGCTGGAGCATCAGGTGGCTATTTCCATATTCTGTGACCATTCAACTAAGGAAGGTAATCAGAATCATCTAATTAAAATTCAAAGCAGTCAAGAAGGGCTGTGCCTATGGCCTCAGAGCATTGGTTATGTAAGGTCACATAATGCTGGAATTATTTTTTCTATTAACTGTCTCCAGCAGTCTATGAATTTTCTGTTTGTCATGAACTCTAAGCCCACGAAAAATCTAATGTGTGCTGTGACTTTAGTTTCCCAAACTTTGCAGTTAATGAGTTTTCTAGCATAGTGGCTAAAAGTCAATGTTCCTTTTACAGTAAAACTAGTTTAAAAAAAATAAAAGAACATATTTTATCTCTGAAACATCAGCTTAATCATTACTTATTTCATTTATGGAGCATTTTCTATTCCAACTGAGCAGATGAAAATATAGAAAACAAGTAAGCCTTTCTTTCTACTCTTTGGCCACTACAGCTGACACAAATTAGGTCATGTAAATTTCTTTCTTAAATTTAAACCAACCAAACAAAAAATACTTGAGCATTCCTACTTGCATTAATGAGACTCTAGCCATTTACCTACGTCATCAACAACCTAAGCCACTGGTGGCTGCCTTCTTCCTCATCTCTGTTTGTACTACTGTTTGTTCTCTTTAGAGTTGCTTCTCTCTGCACTGTTACTGACTATGAGAGCTCAGGCCTGCTGCTTGCATGACACCTGCTTCACCCAGGGGACCATCTCATCAGTCCACCTGTAAGTATGTTACATCACAAGTAAGAGAAGCATTGTAAGTGTGATCACAGGTCTTGAGATGGGAGGCAAGCCTGGATTATTCAGGTGAGCTCAATATGACCACATGCGTGCCTACCCTGGAGGCAGAAGCGTCAGAGTCAGAGGAAGAAGGTGCAATGATGGAGAGAGATGCTCCTGACTTGTAAAGATGGAGTAAGCAGGGTACCGCAAAGATGGCTCCACAGTGGAGAGCACTGGCTACTCCGTAGGTAGCGCAGGTCCAGGTCCCAGCACCCACATGGAGGCTTAGGACCTTGCACAGCTCAAGTTTCAAGGGATCCAACCCCTTCTGACCTCCACAGGAAACAGGTACACACAAAGTAAACCATCACATAGCCATTCAGGCAAAGCATAGGCTAATGAAATAAATAAACCTCTGTGTGTGTGTGTGTGTGTGTGTGTGTGTGTGTGTGTGTGTGTGTGTAAGCTCATGATTTATTGTTTCCGTAACATCGCTTTAGAACTGGATCACCTGGCCCTTTCTCTTCTTATCGCCTCCCAGTTCAAAACGCTTGCTTCTCTTAATAGCCAGCGTTCTCTTAGACCAGCACACTGCAGTCTCAGCACAATCTTCTTTGTAGGTTTAGCCTTTTTGAGGAAAATAGGCTTAGTCTGCCCACCCTAGCCACTCTGTTTCCTGTCATAATGCCACTCTCCCTGAACATATGAAGAATGCTTGCCCTTTTTGTACTGTGTCACTCTGTGGGGTTGGTGCTTGCCACATTTCCTGCAGAATGTCTGGCTGGTCTTAGGACCATTCACCATGTTGGTGGGAGCCTTATTGCCTCAGAAAACAAACAAACCTTTTTATTTTTTTTTTAAGACAAAGTAACAGGCCAGGATCACGTGAGGTTCCTGAAAGCTGAGAAAGGCAACAAAATGGACTCTCCTAGAGCCTTGAGGATGAGGATCATCAGTCAACACTTTGACCTTTGCTCATGCAACCCAATTTTAAACTTCTGGCCTCCAGTTTTATAGAGTGACTAATTTGTGTTGGTTTTTAAGTTCCTACATTTATGTTGCCCTAGTATAACAGAATGTATCAAGCCAATAGCTCATTTCATTTTTCAGCAGATACCAGCCTCCGGCCCAATGAAGGATCTTTTCTTTAGACGCCAGGCATAGGAAATAGGGTTTCTCCTAAACCTCTGGTCTCCTGGACTACCCAGGCACCTAGTAAACATTTGATGGACAGATGAATTAGATTAGAAACTAAGGTAAACACACTCATTATAAAAAAGGATTTAGTAGGGTGACTCTCTTATTCCTTAAAAGGTTAATTATTTTTAAGGAGTATGTCTGCTAGGCATTCTAAGTGTGCAATTGGTGTGAGCTTTTTAATACACAGCCACCCTGTCCTATGATATAGAATGCTCCTTATAAAGACTTGAAGAGATGAGAGGAAAGATGTATGAAGTCCTGACCATCTTCTTCAAACATGTTAATTTAGTAACTGGTCACCACACACACAAACAACCTATCCATCTGAACTGCAAGAGCCTCCTCACTTGCCCAGATTTCAAGATCTATAAGGTCCCTGTGTCTCAAATGGATGAAAGTGTTATAGAGGGAGTGAACACCGGAGAGTTTCAGAAAGGTAGACATTGCTAAGTTGGGCTCAGGACTGTGAGAATCAGTGACCTTCACTCCATACTAAAAGACGTTGATACTCAGAGCAGTAAAAGTGAAAGAAGCTTTAACCTTATAAAGTCTTTCCTTGGCCTAGAGAAGGGCAAAATGGCTAGTGATGATTTGTACAAATGATTGGTTATTACAGTTGCCCACGTCATTGACCCACCCTCTCTGCTTCTCATTAGCTGTGATCTTCAGGAAGGTGCAGTCTCACTGGTAGGAATCCATCATTGTCACCTCTCTAGATTCTCCATCCTATCAGTTCAGTATGCAAAGCCTTATCTAGTGTACATCCCACTCTCCAGGTCCCCTCCTTCTCTGAGAATAGGCTCAGTAACAAAGCTGTATGTGTTCAACCCAGGCTTACCTGAGTGTGCCCAGAGGAACAAGCACCGAGAACTATGGGAGACGGGGGTCTAGTGCCTCCTGCTAACTTGTGATTCTCTGGTGAGCTCTAAATGTACCTCTTATTGACAATGGATCATAATGACTTGTTTCTTGTAGGATCAACTGGCTAACTCCTGCCAGCAGACTTCTTTTATACCTAGTTCCAAATATCCATCAGATTAAATGCTGTGACCCCATAACAGCACATAGTCTAGTGAGCTCCCTCAGAAAACAATGCATGAGACTATTTCATTTATGGGTGATTCAAAGTCCTTCCTAGGACTGTGGCTGACATACACCACACCTCATCAGGAGTAATTTGAGCTTGTTTTATAGACTGCTAAAATATATAGCAAATTGTCGATACGTTCTTTTTCATGTAATCAATTGGGAAGAACCATGCTTTGGGGGTAATTTCCATTCTTTATCAAATGTCAAATATCAGGGTGAGTCAGCAGGCATGCATATGTGATAGCCACACATGTGTATGCTCACGGGTATGAACGCCAGTACAGGATATTAGATTTTCTTTATATGTCTCTAATTCGTTGCCTTGAGACACGGTTTCTACATGAAGTGGGAGCCAGCCAGGCTGACCAGTCCTTGGCACTGCTAACACCACCACCCCCTACAATGCTGGTATATACAGCATATACAGCAATGCCTTGCTTTGTGTATGGGTACAGAGGATTCAGACCCAGGCCTCATATTACAGATCAAGCGCTCTTGCTCACTGCTCCAGCTTCCCAGGCCTTCTTATCAAATATAATTTTCATTTGCTGGGATTTTTAAAGGCTGTCATTATAAATGTTCTCCTGGCTAATTTGAAAGCACAATCTACATTTACTCAAAGAAATAATTTTAGTTTCTGGTTTTGGTGATGTGTAAATATAGTGGAAACACAGTATCTTATTCAATGGCACTATCTTATTTGATAAATAGCATTTATACCCTCTTGGGAAATCTAAATTTTTCTTTCTTTCTTTCTTTCTTTCTTTCTTTCTTTCTTTTTTTTTTTTTTTTTTTTTTTTTTTTTTTTTTTTTTTGGTTTTTGGTTTTTTGAGATAGGGTTTCTCTATGTAGCCTTGGCTGTCCTGGACTCACTTTGTAGACCAGGCTGACCTTGAACTCACAGTGATGAACCAACCTCTGACTCCCAAATGCTGGGATAAGCATGTGCCACCACAGAAGTCTAAATTTTTATTTGGGTATTTCTATGTTAACTTGAATTTTTACAAGGTACCATTTGTTTATGTATGTCTTGAAAATATGTTGTATCTATTAATTTGATACTGTTCTTCACTTTAAATATGAAAGGATTCATTTCCAACATTAACAAGGTAGGTGTTAAATTAGTATTGGGTTCCCAACCCTCTTGCTCACTGGCTTGGTCTTACAATGACAGTGTCTTATAAAAAAAAATCCCTACGTAAGAACAAGATGTGCTAAGGTCTCTGAATGCATTTCACTCTGAATGCATTCTCCTGATAGGAAGGAAAGTGAGCACTATTATAAGTCTCATTTTCCATAGTGGTGATGCAACACCCTAAGTGTCTGCTCTACCTCCATATTCCCAATACTGGGCTTGGACACTTCCTCCTTGATACTATGGATTAAATGGACAGGTTCTGTCATAGGCCTCCATCTTATCATAGGGATGCTCTTGCCCACAGTTTCTCTTTTCTCTGTGCTCCCTCATTTCTCTCCGTGTTCCCTCTCCTACCCTGCTCCCTCTCATCAACGGCTTCTGTTGTCTATTCTTTTTCCCCTTCTGAGTGAGATTTAAACATCCCCCATTGGGTCCTCCTTGGAACTTACCTTCCTTGGGTCTGTGAATTATAGTGTGGTTATCCTGTACTCCATGGCTAAAACCTGCATATAAGTGAGTACATATCATGTGTGTGTTTCTTAATATGAGCTACCTCACTCAGGATGATTTTTTTTTCTAGTTCCATCCATTAACCATCAAATTTCATGATTTCCTTGTTTTTAATAGCTAAATAGTATTCCATTGTATAAATGTACCACAGTTTCTTTGTCCATTCTTCAGATGAGGGACATCAAGGTTGTTTCCAGATTCTGGCTGTTACAAATAAAGCTTCTATGAGCATAGTTGAGCAAGTATCCCTATTGTATGGTAAATCATCTTTCTGGGAGGGTATGGGGTGACTCTAGCTAAGACTCCTAGTATCAGGGTTCATGGAGACTGAAAAGGACACTCTCTAACTAGACAGGAGTCTTAGTCAAAAGAGGGAAACACCAACATACCCACAAGACCATCAACACATAATTTACCATACCTACAAGAGGTACAAGGATAAGGTAGAGCAGAGATTGAGGGACTGCCTAACCAATGCCTGGCCCAACCTGAGACCCACCCAATGGGAAAGAGCAAACCCCTGACACTATTAACAATACTCGGCTATGTTTGCACACAAAGCCTGGCATAGCTGTCCTCTGAGAGGCTCCACTCAGGAGCAGATTGAAACAGATGCTAAGACTCGTAGCTAAACACTGGGCAAAGCATAGGGAGTCTTGTGGAAAAGTGGAGGGAAGGACAGAAGGATCTGGAGGGAACAGAATCTCTACAAGAAGACTAACAGAGCCAACTAACCAGGCCCCAGAGGGGCTTGCAGAGACTGAAGCACCAATCAGGGACCACGCATGGACTGGACCTAGGTCCTCTACATAGATGTAGCTGATGGGCAGCTCAGGCTTCATGTTGGTCCTCTAGTAAGGGGAGCGGAGGCTGTCTCCGACATGAACTCTGTTGTGTGCTTTTTCATCACTACCCCCCTAGTGTGGCCGACTTGCCAGGCCACAAGGGAAGAGAATACTGACTGGATGTGCTGGGGTGGGTTGGTAGGTGCGACTCCCATTTTCTGAGGAGTAGGGGAGGGAGGATAAGGGAAAGAGGGAAGGCAGGCCTTTGGGAGAAGAGAGAGAGGGCCAAGATCTAGATACAAAGTGACTAAGCAAAGAAACCAACAAACAAATAATAGACAAACAACATCCACAGGCTTGAACCTGCTCGCCCGGCTCCAGGACCCTATCAGATCTGTATTCCCACTGTATTTACGTCTCCATAAGAGAAAACAATGCTACAACACAAGGAAAACCCTTAAACCCTGACTTTCCCACTTCAAAGAGGAGACTGATGATAAAATATGTCAAATGGTGTTTCCTTTGAATGCTTTAATGAAAGTCCCAGGAACACAGAACTATTTTACTGCCAGAAAGAAAATACTCATCCCAAAGAACTCAAAATGGAAAAACTTTCCCTAGCATCCAAGACTCATAGAGGCGGTCCCCTGGGATACAGGGAGCTTAACAGAACTCCAGTGCTATTCAAAAACTCTTTCTGTGCTCTGTCAGTTTTGTCCAAAATGTCAGGCTTTCTTCAGCTTTCTCTGCCTGGAAAGGGCAAACTTTTGTCAATTATTTAGCATCAGAAAAGGTACATCTTCTTCCAATGGGCATGATTTAACTGCAACTGTTAGAATCCAAAGATTGTAGCAAAGATGTCAAATACACAGGGCACATTTTCAAACACCTGATCTGCTTCCGGGCTGCCTTACTTAGCAGACTGAAGTCGGCCCCCAACAAAATCAAATGGCATAGCTTAAACTGTGACCTTGGGTGTCAAAATTGTTGTCTATATGTGAAAATAAGATAGTCTTTAAGCCAAAAGTACACCGTTCGAAAGTAGTGTGTGTGATGAGCCAGGGAGCTGGCTCAGCACTTAAAAGCACTGACAGCTTTTGCTGAAGACCCAGCTTCAGTTCCCAGCTCCCAGAGGGTAACTCCCAACCAATCATCTGTACCTCCAGCTACAGGAAATCCAAGGCCTTCTTATTGCTACCATGGGCATGACTCACATGTGAGCAAGCATACACGCAAGCAAAATAACATGCAAAGAGTAAAAGTAGTAAAAATTGTAAATACTGTACATGGAATTGTTGAGCCCAGTGTTTTTAAAGCATGTTTGAGAGGCTGAGTTTAGAGCCTCTAGTCTAACTTCTCAATGCCCTGGAGTTTTGAAACAATAAGCAGATTAGTTTACTTCGATTCTGTGGAGTGTTGCTCATTGTTCCAGGTTTTTGTGAGTCACTGGAGGGATCTGTACCTCAGAGAAATAGATTCCTAGCCCTTTGATTCTTTCCCAATTAAAAAAAAAACCAAGTGTTATGGCAGTTAGGAAAACCCTCTGGAGTCTACATGGTCCCACGCACTACTCAGTTCCTGTGAGTTATTTGCTAAGTTCAGAAAACCGGTTTGTTCTGCGCCAACCTGCACATACTTAATCAATTGAAGAGGCTTCCAGTGTTATTGCTGTACATAAAACACGGATAGCTAATTAGCCTCTGTTGAATATTTAATGTGCTCCTCTGCAATACAGTTTTTAATGATAGACAGTAAATCAAACTGATATTACAGGAAGCGGAGCCTGCAAACCAGTGCTTCTCAATTGCTGCCAGAGGGAAATAACAACCACCGTGGGTTCCATAGGGCATCAATAATTCACTCAACAGATGGCACTGTATGCCACCAAAAACACTACTCCTTTGCACTCACTTGTCTGGAGATAAAGGTGAAATTACGGCTTTCTATGTTAGTCTATTTCTATTACTTAGACACCAACACATTTCAGTACAGCAAGCTTGAGTCATAAGAGAATACAAAAAGTTATTCTGTGAATTCAAAAATTGCACCATGTTCCTATTTCAATTTATGCCAAGACCACCTTGGGCTACTAAAGCCAGAAGTTACTCTTACTCAGATCTTTCTTTCATTCACTTGAGTTTCCACTTGAGTATGCTTTTTAAGAGTGACCTGTGACCAGATGGCCTTACCGGCTCATTCCAAAGCATTTTCTCTCCTTCTCACACCCATTGGTCCTTCCGTTCCATGCCATTTTGAGTCTTCACAACAAAAGAGATTGACAAGTGTCAAGAAACTGTGCTCTTTTCTGTTCCATGCCATTGACAGATTGATTTTGAGTCTTCACAACAAAAGAGATTGACAAGTGCCAAGAGACTGTGCTCTTAAATGCCCTGTTCTAAAGTGCCACACATTTCCAGTCATGTTTACTTGGGTGAAGTTTTCACATGGCCAGCCTTGCCTCCAGTAAGCTAAGAAGGTACCCTGTGCAGCTGATTATAGTCCCTGCAGGAAGTACAACCACCTTGGAAATATATAGCCAATGCTGTAGGTACATTTTGGGGTGTGTGTGTGTGCATGTGTAAGTATGTATACATATATATATGTATGTATACACTTATATACATACATACATAGATGTGTATTGTGTGTCTGTGTGTGCATGTGTGTGTATATATACACACACACACACACACATACGTATGTGTGTATTCGTGCCTAAGAGCATATGTCTGTCTGTATATATGTGTGTGTTCACATAAGTGTGTATGAGTGTGTGCATATCTATATGTGCCAGTTCTCAGGTGCCTTCCACCTTGATTTTGAGGCAGGATACCTCACTGGCCTGGAACTGACTGTCCAGAGAGCCCAGAGCTGCCTGTCTCCACATCCCAACAGCAAAAACAATCTGAGGCCTCATCATTGTGAGGCAAGCACTTTACCAGCTGAGCTGTCCCCAGTCCACCCTAAATAATTTCTAAAGTGAACTTATCCAACTTGTTCCTGATTCCAAAACTAAGGTCCTAAGTGCTTACAGGGACATTGAGTGGATGTGGCATAAAAAAAGGGAATATTGTCAACAATTACAAGAATAACACTTACACATATTCTCATGTCACTACAATAGACTAAAATACTCAACAAATGTATACATCAACTGCCATATAAAAGTAATGGAAGGGTAGAGATTTTGTTAGATTATTATTCTAAGTTACAAGCTTAGCAACATTATGGTACGGTAGGAAATCACTGATTTCCTGTTCTTAAACTTGGGTACACAGAAAATCTGATGCTAAATATTATTGCAATATCATAAGATAATGTATAAATGGCATAAATTTTTGAAAGATATTGAATGGTAACATTATTCAATATTGCACATAAGGAAACAGGAATACGAAAGCCTTTTGTACAAGGCATTTTTAATTCTAAGCATACACTCCTTGAGAGTCATTGCACTATTTTAAGAACCTTGTACTGCTTACCAAATTCCACAGCAGTGTCAGAGCAAAAGGACACTGTTCCAAGTGTGAGGTCATCTGTCAGCCTGCAGACCTATCATGCAAAGCCTCAAAAATAAGGAAAGCACAGCCCAAGAAGAGGAACTGGCACCTAGCTGACATCAGAACCAGCAGGAGGCACCAGGAGCTCCTCCCATGGACCTAGCAAAGCCACTCCTGGAACTATGAGATCACATGACCCCGCGCAGACTGTGTGTTAACTACTGTGAGATCCTATAGCACAAAGTCAATGCTCTGGGAGAGCGGACACTTCTCTGCACCACACAGCAGTTCTCTGAGGGAACCGGACACTCACCATCTATATTGCTAGGTAAAGCCAGCAAGCCGAAAAAGAAAAGCCAGTCAAGTCATTTAACTTTGAAACAGTCCTCTGGGCTGACACAATGGCTCAGGAGATAATAATTATGTTGTGTGCAACTCTGATACCCTGAGTTCTTTCTATCCCAGATACTCGTATGAAGGAGAGGTAGAACATGGCTCGGAGGACCGTCTTCTGACCTCCACACACATGTTGTGGCATGGCACATACCTGTGCCCCCTAAGTATACATATATTAATAATGTTAAATTGGAAATGTTTTTTTCTTCTTGTACTCTGTTTCTTAAAAAGTGAGGCTTCCTTAAGCATCTCGTCATCTATCCTTAAATATACAATAGAGAATTCCTATAGAAGAATGTTAAACAATTACTTTCAAGGGAATTCCAACTCAGTTTTTAAAGTTACACCCTCTTCATCTGGAAAATCCAAGCTTCAAAAACTTTTAGCATCAAATACGCACACGTTAGAGCTCTGCAGAAGCTGAAGCACCTGGGAGGCAGCTCAACTGTCATGATTACCCTTTCTTTCTGCAGGTGTGTCCACACAGACTTTCAAATTCAGTGTCTTCATTTCTTAAGGAGTGAAGACCCAGTCACTCAGAGAATAAAAACCCAAATGACCTTGTATAGGGAAGAGCTGTGAATGAGACAGAAGCTGAGGCTGGGCATTTGCTCTATAAAATTAATACCGAGGGTTTGCAAAGAGCTTGAGAAGCAGCAGAGGCGTCGGCTGAGCAGAGCGACCCACCCCTAGGAAATCAGGAAGACACACACTGACTTTCTTTGTGAAGGTGAAGTCTTTTTTTTTTTTTTAAGATTAATTAATTTATTTTATGTACCTGGGTGCTCTGTTTGCATGTACACCCGCAGGCCAGAAGAGGGCATCAGATCTCATTAGAGATGGTTGTGAGCCACCATGTGCTTGCTGGGAGTTGAACTCAGGACCTCTGGAAGGGCAGACAGTGCTCTTACCCGCTGAGCCATGTCTCCTGGCCAGAATGTGAATTCTTTTATGTGCTGTGTTCTGCAAACTTTCTGAGGCCAGGCCTTGCCTTGCCCTTTTCATTCCCTGTTCGTGAGTTTTTCAGGTTTGCTTCTAACAACTATGGGATGTCAATTTCCTAAACTCTGCTGAGAAAAAAGGGAAAACAACGTGGGTAAGCTCTGCCACTCCACAGATAATCAAACAAGAGGAGAGAGGAGGGCAAATGCCAGCAGAGACCCCGTGTCCCCAGGCAGCTTTACAGTGGGCAGAGCTGGTTTGTGTTTGGAAACCCCAGTGTCACTGATGGTAATATAAATTGTTTTTCAAATTAGCTGACATTGGACCCTAGGAGGCCTGAGATTTGAAAGCAATATAGTTCTCAAAAAGTAAACAAATAAAAAGAAAACCAGGCTCCAGAAACCTCCCACTCATCACAGTAAAGCTGACGGGCAATAATTATTAATATGCTTTCACAGCTTCTCTCATAAGGAGCAATGATTCTTTCCATGACTGTGAGATTATTTAGCATCCTAGCATATATATATATCCTGGATGTAGGTAGAAAAGTGATTCTAGACCAGAAGATGTCTAGAGCATGGGTGAGGTGAGAAGAAGAGAGGATAATACAAATAGCTTGAAAACAGAAGAAGAACTAACTATGAGGGAAGAAAGACACCAACAAGAAGGGAAGATAGGAATAAGAGAGAACACTTGGGAAGAGAATGAGAAAGATTAAAGATATGCATTAGTATGCCACAGCAGAATTCATTTCTTCATACACTAACCAAAAATAATAATAATAATGTGAGATCCTTTTTCCTCTCATAGAACAGAAAAGAAAAAGGGCAAACGCTATCAATATCACTGCCATTCCTGTTCATCTTTGCTCTTAACAGGTTGTGTTCCACCCATCAATGTGTTGGACCTAGATAGAGTTTCACGATTTTTACATTGGCCTCCCCAACCAGCCCAACCCAATACATAGGAAAAACAGAACCAGCAAAATATAATCTGGGTGAAATAGCAGCTAGTACTCCTCACATTTTAGCCAGCACCCACCACTGATTTCAGTAGTCTCTGCCTTAAACAGAGAGATTCTTTGCAACAGAATACAAATACAGGGTATGTTTCTCACGTGTCCAAGATGATTTAATCTTTTCACACACCTGCCAGGAATGACGGTGTGCTCCACGGGATATAATATCCTTTCATCAGATACTGTAGAGAAGATGGACAATGTGAGCTACACAGCTGTTAGGAGTCAGGAAGCATGGCTCTAAGCAGCCATTCCTAGCATCAAATAGTGGCCTAGCCACAGCCTATAGCACATAGGAAGAGCTGATGAGGCAGCCTGGCTTCAAACAGAAAGCCATCAGTCCCCTACTTTCAACTACAGAGTATATGGCAGCCTGAATACCAATGGTTTCCACTTGCAAGTCAAGCAGGCAACATATGGTAAGCCATGAGGATGACATCTACCTATTTTGTAGCTACCACGTGGTAACATCTGTTGCCATTGCTGGACAAGGGACTTCTCTCATGCGTTGATAGACAACTAAGTTATAGAAACAAAATGGACAATTAAACTACTTTTATGGATATATTTAAATGCCATGCCTCTTAGAACATTTTTTATGGGAGTTATGAGTTGGGTGAAGATTTTTTATATGCATGGACAGTTTGATGGTGGTGCGGTTTACACAAATTAAGAGCTTTATGAATATTTGATGAGTGGGTGAAGGAAGGGTACCCTCAGTAAGGAGCCTAACACTTGTTATTGAGAGCAGGTAACTTCATGGCAGGCACCTTGTGTTTGGAGGCAAAATTCCAGGAGACTTTGAGATTAGTCCTTACGTATATCTGCTCGAATTTTTAAACGGTCTTGAGCAATTAAAATATGGTTGAAATTTGATGACCTGCTTTATAAAGAAACTCCAGATGGCTTGTAAAGCCAGTAGCCACACTTTAACGCAGCCTGTGGGTCTGACTGCTGTGAGGCCCATGTCCTCCTTTCCAGTGGCTTTCCTGTTTGCACACCTTCTCAGGCTGTAGGGCCTACAATGTGTCCCAGTGTGAGTCTTCATTCCCTGCCCCACAGGGAGTGAGACTGTTCCTGGCAGTTCCTTCTTTTTCAGATCTTTGCTTTACTGTTCAGTCTGCAGGGGCCATCCCTGAGCCCCCTTCGTAACAGCCCCCTCCAATTTCCTCCCTCCTGCCAAGTCTCAGAAACATCATTTAAGAACCAAGTGAACATCAACGCTGCTGCCTCCGAATCCACTCTCTTTAAATCTTTTGCTTCAAATAATCACAATACTTTCTTGTCTCCCCATCACCACAACTATCAAAAATACTCAAGCTTCAACTATAAAAAACATGTCATGAGTCTCTTTAGATGTGAATCTACTTACAACATCATTATTGCCTTTGTAGGGCCTATGTCTAAACAATTTGTTGCTATTTCCCTTCCTGTATTACCAGACCCTATTTGTATATTGACATATTTAAAAAAAACACTTTATTATATTCATTCATTTGTAGGTATGGGTGTGAGTGAGTGCACCTGTACCACAGGGCTCATTTGGAGGTCAAAGAATGAAACTTACAGGACTCAGCTCTCTTCTTCCAGCATGTGGGTTCCAGACATCAAACTCAAGTCATCAGGCTTGGCAGGAAGTACCTTAGCCTGCAAAGCCATCTCAGCACCCATATCATATGTATTAATATTCACAAAGCAATCTTCATTGGGGGAGATTATTGAAATCCTCTTACCTTACTAGAGCACAAAACATTATTTTTTAACATGCCCATGCGTTTGCCTTCCAAATGTTTTATTAGTCCCAACTTTGAAACATGTTGTCAAGTCACACTTCTAAGCATGTAAAAAACACTCCCATGTCTGATAAGACAGTCAATCGGCTTTCTCCTTCTAATCCCATTCACTATTCAATGCTGTCTCTGTTGGAATGATTTACTTATCAAACAAAACAAAACTGAGGTTAGTACACCCCCCTCAAGTAAAACCAAGTTTTCCAATACCATTAAAAATACAGTCAAGATTTACTTCTAAAAATTTCATTCTTAGAATTCAGTCTCTAGGAAACCCATCTTAGATTCTTTTTCTGTGATGAAATACCCTGACAAAAGCAATGGTAGGTGCAGAAAGGCTTATTTCAGTTACCAGTTCAAAGTTACAGTTCATTATGATGGGGAAGTCAGGGTAGCAGGGCCTTAAATGTTGATCACATCACACCTGAGGGCAGGGAACAAGGAAGGCCTGCATGCCACTGCCCAGCTCAGTATCTCCATTTACATAGCCCAGAATGAAAGAAGATCTGTAGCCACCACTTCTCAAACTGTTTAAAAAAAAAAAAAAAAAAACAGAAACTGAAGGAGCACTCTCATATTCCTTCCATGATGCCAACATGACTGTAATATCAAAATTAAATAAAGATAAAACAAGAAAAGCAAACTACAGGCCAATGCTTCAGGTGAATGTAGAGTAAACATGCTTAATAAAATGCTTGCAAGCAGAAGACAGACATACACTAAAAATGTATTCGCCATGACCAAGTTGACTTTATCCCTGAAATTAAGTGATGGTTCAACATATGCAAGTCAATAAATATAATAAACTACATAAGTAGACTTAAAGGCAAAATAACAAGATCATCTAAATAGATACAGAAATTCAACAGGCCTTCATGGAAAAAAAAATCCTAAAAAATGGAGTGCTAGAGGGAACATACTTCAACGTAATGAAACTATATGTGAGAAACCCACAGCCAACATCATTCTAAATGGGGAAAAGCTTGAAGCAACATCACTGAAGTCAATATTCAGATAATGATGTCCATTATCCCCTACTTTCTTTCAATATTTTACTTAAAGTACAAGCTACAACAATAAGGAAAGAGAAGAAAATTAAAGGGATACAAAGAGGGAAAGAAGACATCAAACTATTCCTATTTACAGATGATATGATATACTACATGTCAGAGATCCTCAAATTCTGCCAGAAAACTTCTAGAAATGCTAAACAGTTTTGGCAATGTGGCAGTGTAGAGAATCAGTTTGCAAAAAATCAATGGTTTTTCAATACAGCAACAATAAATACAAAGAGAAAAAGATCACATTCCCAGTCTCAGTAACTTCAAAGGGTTACAAGCAAAGATAACCAAGGAGCTGAAGGACATGAGCTGATGTGACAAGAAAGTCCCTTTCAGGGGACATGCTTTCATGGTACCAGAGGAGATGACATGGAAGATTAAAAGGGAGGGAATCAACAGTCTGCATCTTCCTATCTATAGCATCTGTGAACCACAGCAATGGGCCAGCATGGCACAATAACCCCAAAGGTAAAGTAGTGGCCCAAATACCTTGATAGTAACCAACAGCTCTCTAAATGGTCTTAGGACCTGCTCAACAAGAGGAAAAAACATGCCTTGTACTAACCAACTACTCAGAGTTTATGAAGTCATGAATGTTGGAGGAGAATCTACTACTACACTTTACTAAACCCACATAATGCCTGACCATATTCTAAAGATTTATTCGTACACCCACAGACAAGTATGGTTCTCACCCACTCAAAGAAACATCTTTCTAGAGCCGGGCATGGTGGCGCGCGCCTTTAATCCCAGCACTCGGGAGGCAGAGGCAGGCGGATCGCTGTGAGATCGAGGCCTGCCTGGTCTACAAAGCGAGTCCAGGACAGCCAAGGCTACAAAAAACCACAAGCAGTCAAAAGTCAGCATTGTGGATCCCAGTCCCTGGGATATATCTACAAGCCAACTCCTGCACCTCAGGCTTATGGAATATTATGGAAGAAGAGGTGGAAAAAATGTGAGAGTCGGAGGAACAGGGTGCTTGCTGTGAGATTGTCTCTTAGGAATGTTGGAGGCTACCATAGGGTCTCACCCACATGACTGCCTAAATGTGAACTGAACCAAAAGACATGCTAACATGGACAGGAAAAACCCAGGAGGCCTCAACCCTACACACAGAACATTAGCAACTAAGGAATGCCGAGGGAGGCAAATGGTCTTCCCCAGGGACTAGCACACCAATTGGTTACCAGATACCAACTGGTCAGCCGAGACGCACACACACAGGACCATCATATGAATGGGGTGGGTTGTACTCATGTATTTAGGAATATGCAAACACACATAGGCACATATGCAGCAACAATGAAAGAAAAAGAGGTTGTGAATTTGAAAGAGAATAAGGGATACATGGGAGGGGTTAGAGGAAGGAAAGGGAAGGGTGAAATGATACAGTTGTATTACAATCTAAAATAAAAATAGAAACATTATAAAAAAGAAAAATAAAACCAAACATTGATAATATAAAATTTTTGGAATAACTAATAAAAGGATAAAACCTTTCTTTAAAAAAAATGAAATTATGTCAAATTTGACAGAGGAAATTTACCCCAGAGCAAAGCTATGAAGGGCTATTTGATTTAGCTATGGCAGAATGATCAGACTAGACAACACATGTCAGAAAATACTTGAGTCATTTGGTCACTCATCTTGCCTCTTCATTCTGAGTGTCTCCTTCCCACAGACCGTAGCCACGAGGGGTCCTGTGTCAGCTCAAGAAGCCCAGGGAAATTAAAATGGAAAATCAACAGCATTGCGACTGCAAAGCTAACGGAGCTCTGAGACAGGGAGACAGATGTCAGAAGTAATTACTCAGTATTTCAGGACTTTTAACCAATTTAGACATCAGCCTTGTTTACCACAAACTCAGCAAAACATGATCAGTCTGGGAAAATGAACATATTTTTTTTTTCCTGGAGATGACACCCAATCTGTGACAGCATTCATCTAAAAACCAAAAAACCCACTTCAGAATGGCTGTGCAATGACAGCCAGAGCCTGGATGATTAACTCAGGGTGATAGCACTCAAGTACCAGGATTTTAATGCAGTCTTAGCTAATTAAGACAACAGAAGACTCACTGACAACACCATAAACTGAGCTGTTCTTTAAAGCTCACAACACATTTTAATTACTTTTAAAACAGAATGTAAGGACCACAACTTTAGAAACAATTGAACTAGTTGATGGCCCTATGTGGGAAGTGAATTCCTGGTTATCAAATTTGGGGGTCATGAGCTGTACCTCAAGTTGTGTCAGGCCACCCATCCTCAATAAGGCAAGAGAAAGAGCCAAAGTAGGAAAAGGAGATTTATTCCTTATAACCTTACCACATTGGTAAGAGGGACAGTGAGATACAGGGAAGCCCCAGTGTCTACCCCTGGGTCCTAGAGTGAGATCAAAGTTTAGTGGGCCCTGGATGTGCACATTGAAGCAGTCTTGGTCAAGGTGTGGTCCTGCCCACCATGGACACATAGTTATCTGGGCCTCAGGCTCATCTTGGAAGGCAGTTGGACAAGTTGTTAGAATTGTGTGAAATTTTTTTCCAGGAGACAAGTTGCCCCCTCTGGCTGGTGACTTTTCCTTCTCCCAGAATGAACTTCTGTATAGCACATTTCCTTTCTCTGAGGTCCATGGCTTCAACAGTCTGGAAGCCAGATTGAGAGACACCAAGCATCTCCTTAGAATATCCTCACTCCCACCAGGTCTTGGCATAAGTACAGTTCTCTTTGGGAATATTTCAGTAATTCTAGAGACATAAGGGTTTTAAAGGTTTTAAATTTGATAGGGTTTGACAAAGCACCGTCCAGTCACCTAACATTGAAGGCCTCTCTCGTCAGAGTCATCACTTCTCTGCAGAGCACTGTTTGGCAGCTCAGCACTCCTGCCGAGTGATTCAAAGAAAGGTTCCCCAGACTCATAGGCTAATGCATAAGACAGAGCTATTCTTTCCTTAATAAAACACAAAGATGAGCTCCAAAGTAGCCCTTGAATGAGAGATGGCTTTGCTAGTTTCATTTTGGTTGGGAAGATAAAATAATCTTGATTAAAAAGTAGCTTAGGGGAGGAAAGAGGGTTTATTTCAACACAGTGCCAGGTTACACTCCTTTGTTCTGGGAAGTCAAAGCAGGACCTTTAAACAGCAGGTCACAAGACATCTACAGTCCAGAGCAGATGGCATTGATTTAATAGAGGCTCACTTGCTAACTTCCTTGTTTGCTCAATTTCTCAAACAGTTCAGGGCCCACTGCAGGCCACAGTAGGTTGGGTCTTTGCCTGTCAGTTAATAAAGATGATCACCTAAGGGTATACCCACAGGTCAATCAAATGTAGACAATCACCCACCAAGAAGGTCTTCTTAGTGATTCTAGATTGTGCCTAGCTGACAATTAAAGCCGGCCATCAAATCTGGGGATATTCTTTCATCATCACAGGAGGTCGCCTGCTCCTTTCAACTATCTCTGATGCTCTAAAACTCTGCTGAGGATTCTATGAACTCATTCTTTTCAAGTTTCATCATGGCAGCCCAAGCCTCCCTTCTTTCTTAGAGTACCACTTAATTCTCTCTGGACTTAATGCAGCAAGCTGTGTGTCTTCAATTCTCTGCCACATCCATGCAGCTTTCCGCAGTAGATGCTATTTTGAGTTTAGTGCCTGGATTACAGGATGTATATATTTCAAGCTCCAAGTGGCCTTGTCAAATAATGGCCCTGATGATCACTTCACATCTCATTTTCTTTCAGTAGTTCTTTGAGAAGTCCTTTCACTGTACTTTTATCATATTCGCTCCTCCCCCAACACGCTCCACCCCTCTCTTTTCCACCCAGCTTTGTGCCTTCTCTGTGTTCTTAAAGGCCATTTGCTGTCCATCAAGTCAGGACTCTCCATGATGGTTCTGCCAGAGGAACAGAGAACAAATGTTTTGCTTTCTTTTTACCTGAAGCTATTTCCACAATTCACCACTGTCTTCTGAAAGCCAAGTCACAGGATCTGAATTTAAGTAGCGTCACCTCAGACTCCTCAGCAAGCTGCATGTCACGTCCTTCAGTTATCCTCTGTAAACTAATTTACACATTTTTTTGCAGTAGATCTGGAGCTTGTATTATACTTTTCTCGAAAGAAACATGTGCCTGGAACATGTTTTATTTTTCAAAGTCGGTCAAATATCAACTGCCACGGCACATTTCAGGCCAACTCTGGCAGACTGAGGCTGAGAAGGACCACTTGAGCACGCAGACTGCTGAGGCAAAACAGAATCTTATTTTGATCAACATCGGCATCACACGAAATGTGGTTTCAATTTGAAATTAGGGATCGATGGCATTGCCAGGGAACTTTGGCCATAGTTGGTTATTTTAGCTGGGCTAGGCTAGAATGTAAATTACCATGCCAGCTTCTCATCAGAATACAGCGCTGATGTGCTTCACAACCTGACTTGGAAGCTCATAAACTAATAAAATTACATGTGCAGGGGTCACCTGAAAGTCCTGCTTATAGGGAGTGTAGCTTTTCAATTCTGCACCCACTCCTTTAGACAAGGGGACTGCCTCACACATGGATGTTGAGAAATCTAGTTTGAACATATCACATGTTTTATAAAGAGTTGAAAGGTCTGGCATCAATTCAACTCTGTGTTGATAACAACTAGATGTTTTCAGGACAGCTCAGGTTAGTTATAACTCAATCGTGGGTCCTGTATCTGCATCCTGGGCAGAGCATGAAGAGACTTCCCTGAGAGACTGGTCATGGTTAATGATCAAATGTATCCTTCTATTTTAGTCTCTATCCCCCACACTCTACTTGGGTCCTACTGATGGTGCAACGTACTTTGAAAAAAAAAAGCTGTTAGTGATGCAGATATGGAGTTACCTGTGTTCATTTCAGATGAATGAAGATGAGACGCTATTTGAGAAGTGAATGTGGTGGTACTCACCTGTCATCTCAACACTCTGGAGGCTGAGGCAAGGCGATTACAAGTGCAAGGGCAGCCTGAGTGGCAGAGCAAGATGTAGTCCCAAAGGCAGAAAGATAATAAGGTAACCTAACAGGCTCTTGGGGAATGTTTTTCATTGCCTTGAGCTTGGGCAGATATTAATAACCATGACTTTGAGTTTGCTTCTTTCACGTCACTCTTTCCTGAGAACACATCTATTTCATTCACTTTGAAAAAAAATATTTTTCATCACAACCAATTAACTCTTAAAATATAATCTCGAAAATGTAGTTTTCTCCAAGCTGCTCATCACCGGGTATTGTGTGTACTCACAAGCCTTGATGACAATGAATTGGGCACCTTTGCCATCGGCTACATGAAGAATGATCCGGTCTGGTTTTCCCTCAGGTTTGGGCTGGTCCTAGGGACAGTACGGATGAGTCACGGTGACTAGAGGAATCCCTTACCACTGCACCTCTCTTGTTGTATCTTCTGAACCTCGGTTGGACAGATGAGCAGTAGGACCATGCATCCATGCTGTTAAGTCTTCCCGAGGCTTTGCGGTCAGAGCCTGCTCTGGATTTCCATTCCCACAGATACTGTAGCTGTGCTGGCAAAGAATGGGGCACGGATGCTGGTTTGTTTGCTCCACGTTTACTAGACTAGAGTGCCTCTCTCCCCATTAAAAACAAAGGAAATGACTGAATTTATCCAAAACACCTTGCTACTTTGTTTTTGGACAAACAGATCCTGCCAACACCCAGCTGTCCAACCATATGATGTGTGTGTGATTCCCTCACACCAGGTAAACACAGTCCACAGTGACTTATAGCACACTAGAGGCCTGGTCAGGTGCTAAGACAACTATCATTCCTGAATTCACTTCCTTCCAAGGAAAAGCCACTTCAGCTGCTTCGAAATATGACTCCTTTAAAAACTAGATCCATAAAGAAAAATCTGTTTAAAAAGAAAGAAAGAAAGAAAGAAAGAAAACTCCTGTTCTGCTGAGTTCACAAATGTTAAAACAACAACAACAACAACAACATCCTAACTTCTCACTGATTTAATTTGCCAGAATTTCAAATTATAATAAAATACACGTCTGTGTGTGATGTCACTGATTTGTTCATGGATGGAATGCCTGGAGGGAATAAAGTTACTTTGTGATATATTTCATGTTTTCTTATAAATAAAATATTTACATAGTACATGACTTTCCAGAGTGTGAGGCTCCTGCTTCCCATTAGCCTCCTTGTTCATAAGCATTTCCTTAACAACGTGTAGCTGGGGAATGGCGCTCCAGGCTCTTCCCATTCTCCGTTTTAAAAAATGGTTTTAATTTATCTTAATGAGCTATCGATGAATCAGCTAACTTAGAAAATTCTAGAAACAACCTTGACTGCCACAGGGATCTTCTCCTCAGGACAGAGTCTTGGGAGCTCTGTGCTTTGCCTGGGGCATAAGGAGCTCAGAACCAGCCCTGTTCCTGGCTGCTAGCACAAACCCCTCCACCGCCCCCTTGATTTACTTGAGAGTAAATAAAGATACTTTGCTGAAAGACACAGGAGAGTTAAAGGAGCCGTATTCAAGGAAGCCCAGCAAGCCTCCAATGTTGTGATTTTGAGTGTGAACACTTCAGTGAAGATTAGTCACTTATTTTGTTGAGACTGTTACCCTGTCAAATTGCCCATTATATTCCCCAGACAGTAGATTCCTGTCACACTGTGACTCTGGGGAATAAGAGTATTGATTTAGATTCTAAGTGAGACCTTCACTGCACAGATCTCTGATTTTCTCTGCCATAAGCACTGCCTTTGCACCAGAGGGGAAGAAGTAAGAGGAAAAAATACTCACAGTTTTCTTGTAAGAGTACCACTCGCCCTGATCTAGGTCAGTGGAGAGGGCTGTAAGAATTTGAACTCAGAATTCTCAGCTCCCAGCCGTCTGCCTTTACCCCTTAGCTGTGATTGCGTTTACTGGTTTACTTTCAGCTCTGGTCTGAATTAGAGAGATTATGTCCTTGAGGACACTAAGATGCTTCAGAGTTTCCTCAGAGGGAAACACTTCTCTGTTTCAAGTTACACAAAAGCATAAACATATCCCCATATTTGGAGAACAAACTTGAAACATTAAGGCTCATATGGAAATGCTAAGACAGTTCGGCCCATCGCAGGTGACCCAAAAGGACAAAATTAGATTAGCATTTGATGCTGTGGTTTAATACCACATTAAATGACTATCATGATTAAGATTATAATCCATGGTGTACTTCTTATTTTTGAACCAAAAATAATAACCCCAACATTTTTAAATGCCAGGAAGAAATCTGGGATAGAAGGCAATTTGGTGGGTTTAGATTCAGAAGTCTTTGTGTATGCAGTGAATACTTCAGCTACAGGACGATGGTTGATGGTTGATATTGAGGAACCACCCAGCAAATACAAGCTTTGCGGCAGATATTTAATGCTAAAATGTTCTAGAGAGCGGAGCAAGGTCACTTAAGAATGCACTGTGATTATTTATAAACAAATAGGTTTAGCGTACTCCTGTAATCCAAACACTCATGGGGCCAGAGGCAGCCAGATCTCTGTGAGTTTGAGGCCAGCCTGCTCTACAAAGTGAGCGCAGGATAGCCAAGACTACACAAAGAAATCTTGTCTTGAAACAAAACAAAACAATCAACAAATAAACAAAAAACCAAATAGGTCTGGTTGGGTGCTATTCTCTTTGGAGTCACTTTGTCTTAACTCTAGAAAACATAGGTCAGCGTTGGTTACAGCAGAGGTCAGCATTGGTTACAGCAGAGGTCAGCTTTGACTACAGTAGAAGTTAGCCTTGGCTACAGTAGAGGTCAGCCTTGGCTACAGTAGAGGTTAGCTTTGGCTACAGTAGAGGTCAGCCTTGGCTACAGTAGAGGTCAGCCTTGGCTAAAGTAGAGGTCAGCCTTGGCTAAAGTAGAGGTCAGCCTTGACTACAGTAGAGGTCAGCCTTGGCTAAAGTAGAGGTCAGCCTTGGCTACAGTAGAGGTCAGCCTTGGCTACAGTAGAGGTCAGCCTTGGCTACAGTAGAGGTCAGCCTTGGCTACAGCAGCATGTTCACTGTGTAGAGTGTGTGAGAGTAGACAGTAAATTAAAGACTGCTACATGTAAGAGACCTTCCCTGATGTTCCTCCTCTCTACCTTGGATTTAAGAAATATAAAGCTCAACCCTTGAAGAAACCAGGGCTAGAGATCTTTCACAATTAGTTTTAATTTGTGGCTGCTTCTATAACCATAAACCCACTCCAAGGCTAACTCTCATAGAACAGATTTAGATGGGAAATTTTAAATACTAAATATGCTTACAACAATGTTGGTCCCCAGGATGCAACTAGTTTAGACTCTGGGTACTGCCGGGAAGGCCAGAACTCTGATCAGCAGGAATGCACTGGGTAGCTTTCAGATGTCTTTGCCAGCTCTCATCCACCGTTCTGATTTTCAACAGTAAGTGGTATGCCCATGTAAATTTATCTAGCTATATGGCTCTCTAGCAAAAGGAGCTCTTAATTGACCACAGAACAAAGAAAAATAGAAACTGACATTCACCCTAGGACACAGTATTTTAAATAAATATTTTAATTCTATTGTTGGCATTTACAGGTAGAAAGCGTACAGTATGTTACAGATATCAAACTGTGAAAATATGAATGTTACATAAGTAACAAATGTAAAAAACACATTTTCTTACCTTCCCTGAAAGCAAGAAAAGTTTCCGGCATAGGAAAATATCAGTATCAAAAACACAGCTCAGGTGTAAAAAAAAAAAAAGTTTTACACAGTATTAAAAAATGATCTACAAAATGACAGAAAGTAAGAAACATTGCAATCTGACCTTATATAAATTATAAAAACTGGGTACTTGGGTAAATGTTGAATGGCTAGAAAATAAAACCAATTAGGGCCCGCTTAGGTCAATTTGTCACATGTTAAAAGCATAGAACTTTCTTCAATAAATAACTTTCAAAAAATGTCTCTTAGAAATGCGCTGAGAACATTATTCCGGAGAAGGAAGGTGGCAGTGTTCTGGGGACAGTGTGTGGTCATCTTGTTTTTCCTGGAGGCCTGAGGTAAGTCGGGAGGCCGTGACTGTTCGCACAGAGACACACAAGTGTCAACACACAGTTTCTAAGAAAGCTTTAAAGTGCCGAACAAAATGACTTAATCTTAGTACCCACCGTCATGTAAAACAAGCCCTTGGCATGTCTGAGCAATATCACATGTGAATCTATACGCCTGAAGAGTGTTAATGTGCAGTCCTTCTCCCTCCTTCCGAGTCGGGAAGTGCTCTTTCTGGCACTTTACACGGCTTGGTTAAACTTAAGCGATCTTCTTGCAAGGTAAAACACAATCATAACACTACAATGGAAACAAGCACACCCCACTGTGAAAGCACAAGCTCATGTCTGCAACTGTAATGGTATTAATGGCAAAAAACCACAAACCAAACACGAAGCAAAACTTCCCAATGCTGCATGCCCCGAAACTTATCACAAAACACGATGCATGCAGGAGGACCGGTCCGTCAAGCAAATTTAAATTAAAAGAGTCGTTTGGAGTCTCTGTGAGCAGCTTTGTGGTTAATTTTAAGTGTGTCCCTGGCCACCGGTCTATACTGGCCTGTATTACAAAGGTGGCCCACGCCAGTGGGAAGCCACACATTGCTCTGAGTGTTTGTTGCCCACACATACACCTCACACATACTGTTCAGCCTCCCCATCTTTGGGGGCTGGTTTAACTGCCCCACTTTTACTGTCTTCATTGCCGGCTGCTTTTTCTGGGAGAGAGGCCAAATCTTTAAAAACATCCACATAGTGGCCGAAGCCTGGGCCCCAGTTCAAAAGATTGTCCCAGTTGAAGTTGCCTGCCTGCTGGCCCAGCTTCAGGGTGCTGTCTGAAGCCCCAGATGCTGCTGCAGGGGTACCCACAGGTCCCCCCTCAGCCCTGCGTCCATGGTACCTTCTGGGTTTCAGTCTGGCTCCATAATTATCTTCGTCGTCTGCATCAGATTCGTTGACTTGAGATAACTTGGGCATCCGGGAGGTGTAGACCACTGGCTTCTCCCTGTCGTATTCCATTTCTGAGCACGTGAAGGAATCATGGGAGTCACTGTCAGAAGAAGATTCTGGGGCTGGGATGCCATCTGCTGGGTTCCTGGTTCTGGACAGCGGCCTTCTACAGTCTTCCTCGGAAGAGGACCTCCCATGGTCTGCACTACAGATGCTGGGGTTTCTGGGGCGAGGGGTGTTGAGCCTCTCTACCTCCTCGATGGAGAGTCCCACAGGAGGTGACGATTCTAGAGGCATCTGTGCTATGGGCTGCTTGAGGCGACTCCCGGGTCTCGAGCCATGTGACGCCATGGCCTGGGGGCTCTTACTCCTCCTCCCGAGCCTGGTGGCGTAATTGAACATGCCAGGCTGACAGGGGTCCCCGTGCATTTCCAGCGTACCCCCATCCCGCAGAGGAAGGTGTAGTTCCCGAGCTGGGCTGTTCCTGTAGAAAGCAGATGGTTTGGAGAAAGGAGCAGGGCTGTGCCTGGACAGCGGGTTGGGAGTGGGGCAGGCTGAGTGGCTGAGGGAGCTGGTTCTTAGTGCCTGGCCATAAGAAGAAGGCTGGTAGGTCAGACTGCTGGCTCCTAGGGGCATGGGGGACTGCCTGGCGAAGCCCAAGGGGCTGTGTCTCTGGATGGAAAACTTAGGGGTGTGGCTTCGGAACTGTTTGTAGTGTTGGATGATGTCTGCATCGGAGGGCGCGATACTGCTGGCATTGTCAATGTCATAGTGCTCAATTTCCTGCTCAGGGGAAGCCAGCGGGGCACTGGGGATGGTCTCTGAGTTGTGGGGGATGTCGGTCTCATCAAAGATTAGGTAGGGGTTCTCTCGTTCTATGATGTCCGGCTTAGGATTCCCCTCCGGTTGCTTCCTGACAGCCAGGTCATCCCCGTAGGGCGGGATGTTGTCTGGGTCATCAAATGCCACGTTCTCACTGCCCTTTTTCTTCTTCTCCTTTGGCTTCTTCTCCTCTTTGGGGTTTTTGGGCATCTTTCCCCTGCACTGGTTGCATAGAATCAGACTGAGGACAAGCAGCGCCAGGGCTGTGGCGCAGCTGCCCACTATAGCAGGCACAGCCCACAGAGGTAAGGAGATCTCATCTGGACCCTGAGTCTGGACACACACGTGTCCCCCGGGACTTCCAGCCTTGCACACCTTGCCCTGAGGACAGATAACACCGAGGCAGGCCACCACCATCTCACAGGTCCTCCCCGTGTGTGACTCTGGACAGCTGCATGTGTAGCCGGAGAGCAGACCTGGCTCACAAGTGCCTCCATTCTGGCAAGGGTGGGATGCGCAGTCACCAGGAGGGACACATTTGTAGGCATACCACTGGTTGATACACAGAAGGTCACCCCAGCAGGGGTTGCTGGCACAGATGTTGGGACCTCGACAGCCAATCTTCACTGAAGGGTCAGTTTTGGAGATGGAGGCCAAGCTGTGCTTCCCGCTGAAAGGAAGGCTCTCTCCGCCATATAGCACTGAGGCGATGCAGCCGTTGAAGCCTGCCAAGGAGATGCAGTAAGAGGCAATTTAGAGGAAAGCAAGCATTTCACTTCTGAGTGCTGAAATCTAAAGAAGACCCCCCCCATGCCCACCCCCCAGCCACTTAGGGACATTCCCAGCCATGCTCCGCCTCAAATACGGGCAACGCATGTCTTGTGACAATATCTCCAGGGTCATATAGTTCTGTTACACATGGGGAGAACCGGAAGGTTTAGGAAAGTCTCCGCAGGCAAGATTGTCTTGATCCTCCCCTCTCTCTTTTCATCTATTTAATGATTCATCGGTTTGATTCTCACAGGCCACAGACCGAGAATTACTATATAAGAGATCAAACTTATTTTATGAGCATCAAAAAGAGCAAAATATAAAGGCCAGTTGCTCCACCGTCAATGCCATGGAATGTGTAAGCTCGGACAGTGAGCCTTCCAAAGAGGCTGGTGTGGGCCCGTGTAGATCAAAAGAAAAATCTTGGTCACTGTGTTTGGGGGTTCCCAAGGAATGGAGAGGTAACAGTGGCGCCCACATTGCAAATGGTCAAGATGTAGGAGGCAGAAAACAAAATTATCCCAGGAGGGTTGTTAGTAGTGAGTGGTAGATATAGAACAACTAAAAAGATCCTGCATCAGGCTTGAGCACACTGAGACTTCCGAGCTGAAGGCAGAAGAATTTACTTTCACTAACAGACCAGCAGAATCTACACTGTCTTGAATTCTTACAAAAATCCAAATAGACTGTGCCTATTCTAAAATCCACAAAATATAAGGGCTTATGATCCGGAATTTAATTTTTATGTCCAATTCTATTCTCTGTGACACATTTTGTGTTTTCCTCTATTATGACACAATTTCCCAGACAAGTGACATTTGCCAGGCTGATTTACTGTTTCTGGAATTTCCTAGGACGTTGATTGTTGACTCTGAGTCCCCAGATTTTGGCTTCCTCTCCTCTTTGTGACTCTTCTTCTTTTTGAGACATTTTCTACTCTTTGAAAGTTCCACACATTTATACTGACTCACTCTTCTTTGAGTCACTCGTCCCTTTTGGAATTCCTCCAGGTTAGATGTCAGGCTTCGTGCACCCTCATCTCAGGAATCAGTGTCCACCAACGCTCCATCTAACCCACTTGGTGCTGACATCTCTTGCCCAAGTCTACCCTGGATCCATATCATCCACTCGATGTCCTCTTGAAGATGCTTTAAACCCATTTGCTCCATAGCAAACTCCACACTTCTCTCTTCAACGATTCCCTTTCTTGGTGACACTAACCTTGTTTGAGATGAAATCTCAGACTGAAAATGGCCTCCAGATTACTCTGGGTCCACCTGCTTTGACTTTCCTCCTTGGCCATCCCATTAGAACGGAAACAGTACCTTTTCCCACTTCAGTGCCTTCCAGGGACCGGCCTCTAACCCCTGGGTCCGGCAGCTCCTCCCTAGTTCACTCTCAGAAACAGTCTGAAAGACCGTCACTACTACCGCATGCTTCACTGCAATACTCATTACAATTTTAATTACTCTTCATCACTCTGGAAGCAACAGGCGCCTGCACGCTCGGACTAGAATACCCTCTTTTATTCTCCGGTTTCATTATCTGCCTCACTCTAGCTGCCCGTGAGCTGCCCCCTGCCCTTCACCCCCTTTGTTAACATTTCCCATCCATTAAACCTTCTGACGCTCTCACCCTCCTTCTCATGTAAGAACGCATGGGTCTCTCCATTTTCCTTTGTATCACTGATCTAAAGTACCATCTGCATCCTGTGAGGACCTGATGGACATTGTTTACCCTGGTCTCCCTTGATGAACACAGGAGTGACCAGACAAAGAGCCTTGGGGACAAGGCAAGCATCAGTTTGGCCCATGCTTAACCCAGACCGCGGCAGTACAGAGGAAAGCCTGTAACGGAAGTGACGGTGCCCTGACCGCAATCTCTCAAGACCATCATGTCCGTTAGAAGATTCAGAATTGCCAGGGTCAGAAATCCAACTACTCTGGTAAAAACTACATTGTGATGAAATTACTCTGTGGGAGAGAGTCATATAAAATATACTGGGCTTTAACCTCCCCACCCCACCCCTGTTTGCCACAAAAACCACCTACATTTTCAGAAGCAGATTTTCCTTTGCATTATCATCCTCCTGGATACAGGATGCATTTACCTGCCTGAGTGTCTCGGTGAGCTTGGTTGGGGGGGATCCCTCCCAGAGACATGGAAAGCACCTCAATGCCACCAAAGTCCTGTGTAGGGTGGATGACGTTTCTGTTGTACATCCTGTCTACAGACAACACCGTGGTGCTTCCGTTCTTGGAGATCCGGAAGGTGTGCCAGTGGCCGTCCGCAATGTATGCTTCCGGAATACTTCGCTCCACTTTCCCAGCGACACCTGCGTCTGACGTAAAGTGCACTTTTCCGTTCTTAATCTAGAAGATTCATTAAAAACAATGCACAGATGAAACATGATCTCCTTAAATAAGAAACGATGTATTTAAAATATTGACGAACCTAAAGGACTAGGAATGGAAAGGAATGAGGAGTGTGTGCCATCACAACACGCTTACATGTATCATCACTGCCATTTTAGGCAACATAATTGCTTATTTACTAATTCTAACAGTTTTAAATTTTACAAGTAGTTTCCTGAGCGGCATGTAACTTTCTACACCAAAGCTGAAATATTAAAGTGATTAGGTACCTTAAGTAATTGTCACTGGTTGCGATTATTTGTATTTCAAGGACTGAGGGAAGCATGTTAAGTCACTAAATTTAGTAACAAGGTTAGTATAGTTAATAAAAAAATAAAAACTTGCAAAACCAAAAAGTGAGTGGAAAACTACAAAGGCACAGTGGTTGGAAAAACAATGACACAAGTAGCTTTTCCTCTGTGTGTCACAACACTACACTGCAATTGTGGACAAAAACTGGGCTCATTGTTGTATTTCCAAGGTGGAAAACCATTATAAAAAAAAAAAAAACAAGAGGATTTGGCCAAGACTTCACTACAGCTGTCTCTTCAATTTAGCTAAAGGAATTTGATTTTTCTCAGTGCACCCAGTAGGACACGGAGTAACAGAACACCCCAGTTTCCAACTTGAAAGTTTCCAGTATTATGAGCTGATCCTTCAGAAAATGAATAATTCGTAAGGCAAGAGGAGCCCATGGGTCAGAGAGCACATTCCAGTCTCTGGTGCCAGAGAGGGCTGCTGTCCAGGCCAGGAGATGCAGTGACCCGGGAGTGACCCAAGGGAAAGCATGGATCAGTTTTGTGAGTCACTCAGCTCAGATAGTACATCTACATGCAAGAACTACTTCCGGGAAAACCGGAAATCAGTTCATTTTTGCAGTTACATATGGCAGTCATATTGTAATATTTTAATGTGATGTTTCCCAATTTAAAATAATTTTCTCATAGGTTGGGAGTTCTCTCAGTGGGTAAAAGTGCGTCTTTGTAAGCATAAGGACCTGACTTCAAATCCCTGACATCTACATCAAAAGCTGGGCACGATGACGACAAAGATGACCATGTGCTCCTGTAACCCCAGCAACAAAGGGCAGAGATCTTGGGAGCTTTCTTGTCAGACAGCTTAGCAGTATGTGAGGCTTCTGGTTCAGTAAAAGACCTACCCAAAGCATAAGGCATGGAACAGCAGAAGAAGACAGGAAATGTTTTGCTGTAGCCTCCAGTGCATGCACCTCTCCTGTGCGCAGACCCCACACACTCACACACTGCATATATGTATAATTACCATGTGTATGTAAATTAAATTATCTGAGCAGCACTGTTCTAGGATTCTCTCCTCATTTATTTTAACTATCTGATCATGCACTAAACCACCCAGGACAGCTTTGTTTGCTCATTCCCCCCCCCCCCCCCCCCGTGTGTGTGTGTGTGTGTGTGTGTGTGTGTGTATGTGTGTGTGTGTGTGTGTGTGTGTGTGTGTGTGTGTGTGTGTGTGTATAAGTGTGTGTGCCTGAGCACATGAAAGAGAGAGGGGGCGGGGGAGGGAGAACTTCATTTCAATAAATGAAGAATCTAAGAAAGAACTGGTAAGAAAATGAGCCAAAAGAAACAAAGCCCTGGTCCTTGGCTGGCCGCAGCTGACCCTGGAGAAGCACACTCTGTCTCAGCCTTCCTCATCCGTTCTCCAGCAGACCCCGTCATCTCCTGACCATCACTACTACTTTCTGAGTCTGCTTTGCTCTTTTTAACTGGATGCTTCTTTCTTTTCTACTTATGCTATCTGCCAATATCCTTGGTTTTGAAAACCTGTGCTCACAATTTTCTCACTAAATGTCACAGCTGCTAATTACTGGTTATTTTGTCTAATCCTTTTTTTTTTTTTTTTTAGCTCCAGGGTACCATGTTGAGGTGGTGCAAGCTGCATTCCCATTGCACGTCACAGGGACAAAGACAGACCCTACAGGAGCATTCTCTCCTTCAACAATGCTGTACATTAACTGCACTTCTTCGCTGAAGGAGACTGCATACAGCAATGTAACATATGGCGCTTCAATGGCATGGAGACTTGGAGGCAGCAAAGATTGCAGTGTGGGGTACTTTGACCAGAGTCCTCCCAGCGTCCTCTCTCAACAAGAAATGGTGTTCCCAGAAGCAGAATCCACTCTCTTTTGGTCCTGATTCTTTAAGCCATGGCTCTTATGTCCAGGCTCTCTCTGCCTTGACATCTTTTGCCTTCATTGCTTCTAATTTGCTTTTGAATAGACATTATAAAGAGCAAATTCAAACACACTTAGAGAAGTTCTCTGTGTTATGAGCTGTAGTAACCGACGAACCATTATCTAAATAATGAAAGCAAAGTGAAGATGTCCTTTTAGGAAATCAGGGCCCTGTCTCAGGACTGTCATTTCTGAGCACACATCTAGGATTGCTCAACTCTGATCTCTAGCAACTATGTGGTGGTAATACTATCACCCCTCCAATAAAAACCATCTCCAAACACCGCTGAATGGCCAGATGGGGTAAACATCATCTCCATCTACAAATAAATGGGCTAAGGAAGATACAAGCATTTTGTGTGGCTCACTGAGAACAGAAAACTGAAATAAAAGAGGGAGAGGTGGCTACACAGAGAAACCTGGAAATCTAAAACCTAAAATTTAGGTATAAACATCTATTTTATTTTTAATATTATTTGTGAATTAATTGCTAATGCTGTTCTGTGTGCTTTTAACATATTGATAGGAAAAGTAAGTCAGTAAGCATGGGTTTGTTTACTTAAGAATTTACTAAAATCAATACAAAAATATCAATAAAATTATAAATCACAGAATGATCTTTTTAAATACTTGATTGAGGTAAATAAAAGATCTCATGGATGAATTGGTGCTAATGTCTCTCTAAGAAAGAACATGGTTGTCATTTCAGAGTTCTTAATAGGTCACAGGGAGGGGGCAAAGAATGGCCCATGGATAACTGCCTTTAACTTCTAGTCCCAGAGAGGAAAAGTGAAGTAAAAGCCTGGAGAGCCTTATTGAATATACACTTTCAAAATTAATATTTTGCAATTTTGAATTTATTTAAAGTGGGCCAAGAGATGGCCCAGTGGGTAAAGTGCTTGCTGTACAAGTGGGAGAGTCGGAGTCTGGTACCCAGTACCCATGTCAATAGCTGCAAAGGAGTCAAGCAGATCCCAGAAGCACATTGCTCAGCCAAGAAAGCAGGCATGCTAGCTGCAGATTCAAAGAGAGACACTGGGCTACCAGGATGAGATTTGATAGGCTGTGACTACATTGTAGGTAAGGAGGTCCCCTCCTGTCACAGACCTAGGGGAGGAACAGGAGGATACAAGTGAGAGGGTAACAATTGAGATGTAATCTAAATCAATAATAATAATAATAATAATAATAATAATAATAATAATAATAATAATAATAATAATAAAGAGAGGCACTGTTTCAAGGGGCTAAGGAGGAAAGTAAAGAGGCCATTGCATGTCCTCCTATAGCCGCCACAGGATAGAGAACACAGCCCTCACACAGCTTTTTCCCCTCCCTCTTCCTCTCCCCCTCCTTTTCCCTCTCCCTTTTATTAAAACTTGATTGTTAACTGTTGAGCCTAGTATTGTTGGAGTAGCATCACTGAGCATCTGTCCAGCTATAGTGCCTAAAGCTTATAAAAATGATAATGACAATGATAATAAAGATTCTCTACAGGTTTAAAAATAAGAACACGTTTTTAAAATGGAGTTATGTTTGCTACAGTACTCTAGTCTGCAAGTTATAAGTTGATATGTATTCACTAGCAGTGGAATTAATGAGTTGTGTGTTCAATTTTCTCTTATGCATGCATGTGTGTTCTGAACTAAAGTGAGTTTTACAGGATTTTAAAGTATTTTTTTCACTTTGAATCTTTGTTCCTTACAAGACAACAAGTGGAAAATGTAATTAATGAATCCTCTAATGATAATTTGTAGCATTTAAACTGACATTTTAGTTTAGTACATAATCAAATATGCACATAAAAAAGAACGGATATTCCAAAAAATATTTCTGTTTACAGTCTCACACTTGCTATTTCTTTTCTTTCTTCTTTTTTTTAAACCTAGCTCTTTCTTTCTTTCTATTTTACCTAGTTCATTAAAAAAAATTTTTTTGTCACTACCAACTATGGTGACACTACAACATACAAAAGCCTTCAGAATTTTTTAAAATATTTATTTATTTATTTATTTATTTATGTGTATGTGTGCATATATATGCACCTCGTGGGTGCAGGTTCACTTGAAGGTCAGAAGAGGGCATCAGATTGCCTGGAACTGGAGTTACAGGCAGTTGTGAGCCACTTGATGTGGATGCTGGGAACTGAACTTGGAACCTTTTCAAAAACAAGTGTTGTTAAACCACTTAGCCACACTTCCCGCCCCACAAACTAAATTTAAAAATACTTCTGTAAAAGTATTATATTTTCTCAATGAATAGCAATCCATTTAAGATATCTTTGGCATATGGACGCATGTAAAAGACAGGAATTTGCAGTGGCAATATATTGTAACATGTTAACTATAAATGTATAAAATATAATAAAAGCTTCCCTTGTTAATAAAAAAAATTGCTTGGAGAGACAAAAAGTTTTACTTACAATAAATACCAAATACATTTAACTTCATGGATTTTACCAAAGTGATGAATGGAATGAAACTTTTCAGAATAAAGTCATAATATCTAAATATTTATTCTAATCTTACATTGAACCCATATCATCAGTCCTTAAAATAACTCTTGATGGAAAGTAATTCTCCATCATGATAGCACACTCTTTAAGCTTTATTTTGCCCAATGCATATTTCTGTCAGGCAAAACAGACTTGACAACTTTTTGTGCTAGCCCACGCAGCAGTGGCCTTTTCTCTAAAACAAGGCAAAGGTTTTTAGAGGCTGGCCCTCTCAGATCTTTGTTACTATGGCCCAGCTCTGGTTGGATGGTACTGGATCATTGCTAAGCTTTGATCAGAACTCTAAGGCTGTAAAGAAGGGCGTAGGGTTGTGGGAGAAGCAACCAAGGTGCTAGAGACGGTAGGGGTCACCAGATGAGTCATCACAGGCTTCCCTCTCACCTTCACTGTGGTATAATTGCTGCTTTCCTGGATATGGATCAAAATACCATTCTCACTCCGAGTCCTGAATTTTACTTCTAGACTATTGACTCCAAAAGGCTCCAATGTGGCATCCCGTATGCTCTGTGTCAGCAAGTATTCCCGCTTCTCACTCTGGCTCATGTGGTAGTCCAGGCGTCCTTTGCCTTCTAGTGACAAGGCAGTGTCTGGAGTGACAGCTGAAAGCCAAGAAGAAAGGGAGAAAACTGAAGACATTCCCAGGACATTTTTAGACCCTTCATCAGAGTGGCAAAAAGTATTTAAAATGACAAAAGTTCAAGTTTCTAAAATCACTGTCCCTGGTCCTACTCTGGGAAAATAATTTCCATTTGTGAATAATTATATAAGTGCATTTCCAATGGTTGAGTCCTTTTTGAATCTGTGAAACACAAAACTCTTGATGACAATCATTAATCACTTGGGGACTCGTCGTCCAACCTCTTTACTACGGGACAGAAAGCCTGGACGTGGAAGACACAGCCAACTGCTAAAATGCACAACTCAAAACTTGGACCAAATTCAACGCATTCCTAAAATTATTACTCAAGTATGTTTTTTACAGTTGGAGGTCTTTGAATCATTAGTCTTTGCTCCCTCCATTCTCTGATGTTTACAAATGTGGACCTCAAAAAGGTGTCCAGTCCAAGATTTCTACTTGTAACTAGCTCTACCTATAGCCATAGTCATGGGCGGTTCATCATCAAATGCCATGACCTGGTAACAGACTCCCAGTCCAGAAGTAAGAAGTTTACATCACCATAACCAATAACAACTTAGGAAGGGTCACTGAGGAAATGGAATGGGGAAACCCTGCCTTGAGTGTTATACTCTAAGAACATAAACAGAATAGCATAGGCAGAATTGTGTCTAGATTTACAAAAATGAGTCTCAGAGCAACTCACTGAAGAAATACCATGTATTAGCTCACTTTTTCTCTTTTTATTATATCCAAGATACTAAGATACATCGATGTTGTCTGCCTCTAAGCTCTCTTGGATTATAAAAATTTTCAGTGTTATTACTCATTTCTTTCATTCTCCTATTACAGTAGCAACAAATGTTTCCTTAAAAAGTCATTAGGTGCCTGTGGCTGAATTAAGTAATAATCATTTCTTTCAAAGTAAAGCCGTTCTCATAAAGACAGCCCCAAGGGCTCAGGGTAGAATAGAACACACAGCTTTCAATTAGAAACCAATTCTTTGCTGATGGCTTAAATATTACTGATGCCTTGAACATTATAAAATTGGGGTTTAAATGGGAAGTTTAATGAGAAGATTGAGATAGAATTACTCAAAACCATCTTTAAAGAACTGTTACCTTTATTTTTAACACATTAACCATTGTACGATGTTTGGAGCTGTATGCCATTTGGCAATATAGCATGTACATTTTTTTCTTCCAAATATAAAAATCTAATCAGAGAAATCTCACTTAACAGCGGACAGTATAGATCTACAACCTGAGTATATTTGCTGACTTTTTAAATTTCCTAACTACCCAATACGTGACACAAACTCAACCATGGCACATTTACAAGATAAAACTAAACATTTAGTTAAGCCTAATTCTTGGAATCTTCAGATAAAAAACCAATTGGCAACCGTCATTGCATTTTACCCCCATTTTGCACACTTAATATTTCTGTGTTAGAGAAATGTGGTAACATGCTTAGGTGCACATATTTGTACTTTCTAGGGTAGTGATGGCATCCAATGAAGGTGAAAATGATGACTTACATTTTTCACAGTACTTCCCAGTAAGGCCCTCCATGCACTGACACTGCTGCCATGACCAGAAGTCCACACAGGTGCCACCATGTTGGCAGGGGTTTCGAGCACACGTGCCTTCTAGTCTAGGACACCTGCAAGAGAGTCACAAAAGGGGGGGATGAAGCACCTAACCGGGAGAAGAGAACTTGAGGCCAACATTGATAGATCAATGTGCTTAATTGCAGGCTTGCGCTATAGGAAGAGACTTGTCCCCGCTACCCTACAGCAATTAACGGAACCAAAGCCTCATAACACAGTCTACCTCACACCAAAGGGAAGGCTAACTAAAAATATCCTATACAATGACAACCAAAGGTGACACCTTCTATAAGGGTGTAATGGTCCAGAATTCTTGGTTAGCATGGCCAGACTCATATATTTACTTAGGTCCATGTGTACCTCACACAGACACGTGTAATTAAGTCTTAATCAGTGCCCATTTACAGGCCAGGTATGAACACCAGGCCTGGACAGAATGAGATGAAGTAAATCCACATTATCAATGGAGAAGAGCTTTTTTCCTGCGTGACTAACACATAATAAATGGAAAGTATGATTTTTTTACTTTGTTAGAAAGAGATGCTCTATACAAATTTAACAGCATATGGGCATAGGGGCCTCCTGTATCTCCAGGTTCAGATAAGGGAAGAACTATTGTATTGAGATCTCAAGGTGAGGTTTGTAAGATCATTAGAGGCTGAGAAAAGAGCAGTGTGAAGTCCTACTGTGAACCAGGAACACCAGATGTGGGGAACAGCAGGGGCAGAGTGACCAGGAAGAGGGTATAGACAAGGCACAGGCCAGGCCACATCACAGAAGCCCTGTCAATCAGGTAAGAGTTCAACTGGAGACTTTTGATGCTCACCATCTACATTTGCGGTTCTTTTAACGATAAGAAACAAAATCTTACTGGTCAAGGATGCCTTGTGCTGCCAGAGCCTGGCTGGGCTCCAGGGGCCGTCCATTGACGGCGAACTCCATTATACAGCCGACAAAGTCATGGCTCTCCACATGCCCCCTCCTCTGAAGGATTGGCTCTAGGGATCTGATTCCTCCGACCGTGACTCGGTTTGGCTGGACATCAAGAGTCCTATGTGGACACGAAAGGGTAAAGATCACAAAACCAATACAGCATGTTTCAGTCAACTACTAGCTTTTCTGGACAGAGCACCACAGGTGGCCTCCATCCTCAGAGCACACGCTCCTAGGACTGGCTTCCATATTGACAAAGAAAGAGAAGTTTATGAAATTATACTTTCAACCATCCAAACTGTATGTTTATGCCCATGTTGTCAGCAAAAATGAGCATTCCAGGAATGGCCAAATGCACAGAAGCACAGACACAATTCTACAGGCTCCTCGGTTCTCTAGGGCAATGGCAAGGCCTGCGGCATGTTGATGAAACCAGTGGGGTGTCGGGGAGAGCTCACTGTGCCTCTCCATGGCTCTCTCCTGACCACATCTTTTATGCTTCTGATTGGCCAGTGCTGCGACTCACCTTGATGTGCTCCTGGCAAGCATGCATGAGTTACCATACAAACCTGAAGAGAATACATCTGACAGGATGGTGATGATGCACTACACTCTTGCAGAACTCAAGAAACATGAGATATTTTCATGAAGTAAATACCTAAACATTTCTGGCTACAGCTGAGACTGCATCTCTTACCATGTTGTGACTTTGAAACTCAACATTAAAATAATATTTGACTGTCTTTAATCACTTGATAGTATGGCTATCTCTTTGAGGGACTATAGGCCTGGTCAATCTGGGGAATTATTGTTTTAAAGCTCTTCTACATCTTAATTTCAGTAATGATAAGAATGTAGCTGTGACTTTACTTACCAGTCTTCCGAAGCTGCCACATTACTGACGGTGCAATAGCCTGGCTCTTGATTCTCAGTGCAGGAGTCCACAGTTAAAGAAGCTGCCTGTAAGCAAGAGATGGGACAGTCACCACAGGCCTTCTGATGACATCAGTCTGTCCACCCCCACACAGTAGTCACTATCACCATTGCTATCATGTTGAGATAGTTGAAATTCGTATTACTATGGTTTTCTTGATTTAGCATATTCATAACACATCACATAACTTGCCTTATATATTAAGTTATGGGTATGGATCTTGTTATTTATAATATATATTTCTAATATATATAGTGATGCTGCTTTAAAATAGTCCTCTTCTTCTGCCTCATTTATACAAGAAATAATTAAGAAGCCTCAGTGTTCTAAGAAAACCTTAACTCTGTGAGATTACAATTTAATTTCTAAACATCTATTTATTCTACTATCTAGTATCCTAATTAATCAAATTTCTCAAGACGTACTCTATCTTCCACATTTACAATAATATTATGAAAATATGTCATACATACTATAATGTGTGACAACTTGTGTTCTAAACATTTTTCTTTTTAATTGAAAATAATTGATTTCCATGCCATCTATGATCCTGGTTTCCCCTCCCTTGTCTCCCTGCAAAAATGTACAAACATCAGTTAAATGCCCCCACTGATATTAAGAATCATTATTTCAAATGACAACAGCAAACACTTGTGTCAGCAGAATACATGTCTCTATGGTTGACACTTCTCAGACGGAGCTTCCTGTGTAGTCGGTATATGGCCACGCCATGTGATCAGTAAAAGTTCACCTACAGTCTTCAGAAGACCCAAGAAGCTGATGGAAGCCAAGATCTACCCTATGGGCAACAGCCCAGGAGACTACTGTTGGGATTGACTGTGCTGCACTTCCTCATCACTCTGCTCTTCAAACTGAGACTGAGGACCACTCCCTGATCATCAGTACAAGTCACCAAATGCCAAGCCTTTTGTATTTTATCAATAGCTCTGTGACTATGAGGTTTAGCATGTGGCATTTATAATACAGCCCAAGTTAGAGGGATTCCAACACGATTAGCAAGGGTGGACGTAGTGCCTATCCTGGTACAATTAAAGGACTCTTCCCAAGTATATTCTAATGCCATGGCACATCCATTTGAGACAAGTACAAACACAGCACATCCATGAGGGACTGGGTCATAGGGTTGATTTTAATTAACAATGGGAACACCTCAGGGTCATGAGCAAGTTCCACAACACACCTCACTTGTGTGTAAACAGGGCACAAACCAGGTTTCCTGTCTTAAATATAAGGCCACATACATGATGGATGCTAATGATGTCACTTTGTTGACACTGTTAATGAATTTTATGGGCTGTCCATCAAACGTGGCTATTTAGAGGGAAGACTTGTAAAGGTTTATTTTTGCAACCCTCTCACATCTCAGAAACTATTCATAGAGTCCATTTTTCACTATTGCCCACTGAATATTAAAATATTAATATTAAAATATACTATTTTATTTTAATATATCTAACAGCTATTAAAATCTCCACAAATTCTTATGAGCTGCAGGAATATTTTTCTCGCCTTGCTCTTAAGTAAACTATAATAAATTTTAACATTTTCTGGAAAAAATCTACCATTCCAACCCTATGTCAAGACATTCATGACCCACTTTGCTTACTCCTTGGGCTGTTAGCTCAAAAACTAGAGACACCAATCTCTCTCTCTCTCTCTCTGTCTCTCTGTCTCTCTGTCTCTCTCTCTCTCTCTCTCTCTCTCTCTCTCTCTCTCTCTCTCTCTCTCTCTTTCTCTCTCTCTTTTTTTTTTTTTAATGACACACCAATCCCAAAGGCAGCATTGTGTTTCAGGGAAGCATTTTGTGTGTGTGCTGCTGTGAACACATCTCAGCATAGCAAGTACACAACACACACATGCATACACACACACACACACACACACACACACACACACACACACACATAGTGTTGATTTTAAAAAATCAAAGATCTAAAGGCCCTGGTAACCCGCACAATTTAATCTTTGGAATTCTTCAAATACTTGCCATAGACACCACCTCAGAATATTACATTTCCTAACCAATATATTCCTTCTTTTCCTGTCAGTAAGAATGTAAATTGAAACATATCAGGTCTTGCTATATGATGATTAAAACCTAGAGGCTAATGATTTTTGCCAATTTTCAACAATTTTATGTAACATAACAGACTCAAAATCAAATAGGAGCTTTTTCTGCATGTTTTCTGAAGGACTCATTTTCCCACTGTGGCCAAGTTAGTAATGACAGAAGAAATGGTCTTAGTTTTTTCACATTTCTTATTACTCAGAACTTGCTGACAACGAAGTAGCTCCGGCTGCAGCACGGGTAGAAAGCCTCAGCAGGTGACTGTGGCTCTGTCTTAGCATGAGGTAGAAGGATGAGAAAGAATTTTTCAATACATTGTGACACAAGTATTAACTATTACCTTTTTTTAAATGTTATTGTAAGTTTCAACTCCCTTGTTCTTATAGTATTTCCTCAATTAGGGTAATGATACTTTAAACAGAAAAAATGGTTATTTTAAATACAGTTCTAGGTTGCCTTTAAACCTCTGGCCAGCAAGGACTGCTAATGCACAGGCAGTGTTTCTCTTATCCTTCATTTCTCCTGAGACACCAGTGTAGATAACACGAGCCACACCCTGAGGCCACACAATAAACGTGCATGTTATCCTTTGATGTGGACCTGCATGCATGCTGCCCAGGAGGGCTGACTGTGGAGCAGTGAAGGGAGGCTGAAGGAACAGCGATGCCTCACCATGCCTGCTCGCCGCGCAATCACTGTGTGGAATTGTCCGTCTGACACTTTCTTCATAGTGGTCAGTTTGTAGGTTCCACTGCCCAGATTGTACGAGAATCTCAGCCTTTCTTCAGCAATCTCCAGTGCCAGGAACTCTGCCCGGTCTCCTGTCTGGTTGTCATAGTTATAAAGCAGTAAGGCGTGACTTTTGATAGTTGCAAATTTGACATAAATATAGTTGTTGTTGGGGTCCAGGCTAGGAAACTCCATGTATGACAGTTCTTCAAATCCATAACTATTCAGCTCACAATGCTTCCCAAAGACACCTGCAGAGGAGCGGAAAGGACCTTGAAGACCAGCAATGTTTTAAGATATTCTTAACAAAATGTTTTCAGTTATAATAATGGATCATGCCATTAAAATTGTCGTCATCACTGCCCCTTTCTTGAGTGCTATCCAAAGTTGTCACCCTTGTAACTAGAGGAGGAAACTCTAAGGTCTTGCTTGGCAGGGAGCAGCCTTGCTCACAGAATTGAAAAAAAATATATAGACACGGGAAAGAACACAGCCTATGAGAGAGACGTGATGCTGATGTTGGTTGTTGAGTTAGAAATTTACCTAAGTTGCCTCAATTTTTAAAAGTGGAGACAAAGGGAAGGACTATGTTTGGAGAGAGTTCTTTCTCAAAACGTGCTCAAAATTAGTTTGTTGATATTCGTAATATTTACTGTGGTATAATGTTCAACCATGATACTTTTACTATGTAATTTTATTCTTTCTATTTTATTTTTATGAACACAGGGTTTCAGTGTGTAGCCCAGGCCTCTACTAGAGCTCATAGAGATCCTCCTGCCTCTGCCTCCTGAGTGCTGGGGTGAAAACCATGCATCACTACGAAGGCCATGACGCATAGTTATAATTCTTAAATTATTCAACTAAGGACAGTAGACCCGCTTGTTTTGTCTTTAAAAAAAATCCAGTCCCCAACATTGTTATTTTCCAGGGTCACAAAATGAGGAAATGATAGGCTGCCACTTAGAAGCCACTGTCCTCGGTTTTCTTGGTTTATTAGTCATGTTATTTTATTTTATACTGATGGCTCTTTTGCCTGACTTTATGCCTGTGCACGACTTCTATGCCTGGTATAGTCCAAGGCCAGAAGAGGGCATTGGATGCTCCAGAAGTAGAATTACGGAAGGCCGTGAGCCATCCTGTGGGTGCTGGGAATTAAACTGCAGTCCTCTGGAAGAGCACACAGTGCTCTTAAGCACTGAGCTGTATCTCCACCCTGCACTGCGTTTTTGTCTGTCTCATTTCAGACTTGTCTCTGGATGAGTCACAGGAGACTCATTCAGAGTGACTTTGCCTGGGTGTTTCCATTTGTCTGTACTGTCTTTTTCCAACTTGAAAGTGAGTTTTATTAATGCAACTACACTAGACAAAATGCTTTTTCCACAGATACTAGTAGGTGTGGCTGATGATTGGAAAGTGACCCATGACAGCAGTCAGGGTTTATTTTTACCTTTTAAAAAGTTTCATTCTTTGGTTTACATTCAATACCTTTGTAAGTGTCTTGAAGTTAGAGGGCGGGAACTGCCCAGTTCCAGGGAACAAATGCCTCTAGTTCACGGAGCGTTTACAGTGTAACCAAGATCACAGAACCATGGGAAATGAAGGAAACATGCACAGCCAGATACTCTGATCTTTCTTAGTTGTATTGACTGTGTCACATTTTGTATTCATTCTTTGAGATAAAATAGCCTAGAAGATTTTATAATGTGTACATAGGTTATCTTATCATATTCTGTCCAAATAGGAATATACATTGGTAAATAACTTGGAAGTATGTATTACTTTAAATCTTAAACCAAATCTAAAAAAGAAAAAAATTAGAGGATATATATATATATATCCATATATATAATGGATAGCCTTTAATATGCCATTAATTTACATCTACATTATATATATTTTATGCATTTGTGCCTATATTTACATAAATAAATAATAATGCTCATATGTTAATTAGAAATTGTTTTGTACATTATATCTACAAGCAAATAGTAACAAGCTAAATAAAAAGCATAGGTAAATCATTTATACTGTGTTTCTGTGAGTGTTTTCTTGTAACATTTTAACTACAGTATAAGAAGATAGCTAAATTTGAATGTAAGTGAAGTGCATAGGTATCAGATGACAAGCTTCACACTTGTATTCAAACTTACACTGCCATTTCAAATATGAAATATATATATATATACAATTTTCTTAAGGGTTTTTTTATTATTTCTGCTAAAGGAAAATTTCCTGCCTTCCAAATATAAAAAAAATTTAATGAGTCATTAAATTTTGTCTTTCAAATGCCTGTGTGAAATCAGCCAGAAATATCAAGAGAAATTATAAAACTACCTTAAAGATATGTAGTCCGAGTATCCCTTCTTAGAAGACTGTTCTATAATTACAAAATATTTAGTAATTATATATATTATTTACATATATATTATATGATATAGACCCAAACATATATGGTTTTTTTACAGGTTGCTCTATGACTATACACACATGTAACCCTTGCATACATGTTGCATGTATGGAAAAACAAAATAACAAAATGTTAAGAGCTAAATTCCCACAGGTTAAGTCATCTTATAAAGCCTGAGGGAAGCTATTTTTCCTAAAACAGAGTTTGTCTGTCTGTCTGTCTGCCTGTCTATCACATATGTAGTCATCATCTTCTCATGTGTCTTCTGTCACCTGACACTCATCATTTATCCATCTATCTATCATCTACTTATCTACCTATCATGTATATGCAAATGAATCTAATAACATAGCAAAATCTAAAGATCAAATGTTGGCCACTGAGACTATAAGTGGAACAATGTTTTCCAGCTTCAAAGCCCTAGAAAAGCTAGAGTTTGAGGTGCAGGTGTCACCGCCCTGCGTGTCGCCCGCCTGGGTCTCTGTTGAAGGCGTTCCCATGTGCTGCTGCTTTTTGTGTGTGTCACGGACATCCAATTTAGGAAGGCAAATTATGTTTCCTTCTAATTCAGCCTGTGCAGCTTGGAATGATGTATTGGAATTCCAAGGCCTTTTATTTTGTTTTTCTTTCAAAATGCTTCTATGGTCAGCTGACAGTGTCTACATTTTAACAATGCTTTTGGGTTTTGCCTTTGGATGGAATTAGGTGGAATGTGGACTGCCAGCACCGTGTCTACTGTAATTTATAGCGTGCTATTTCTCTTCCTCCAGGGATGTCTGCAGGGTGAGGGAAGGTCCATTTGAATCCCAAGGTATGCCCCCCTGTCCCCCCAAACACAGTGGATTTTATATCAGCACCATATGGGAAACTATCTTACTGTTTGGCACTAATTGTTCTAAGTTTGCATAAACACTCTGAGACCCTTTAAAAAATATGGTATTGGCCTGATACCAGCCATGTCTGCGGGCTGCAAACAGCACCTCTTTTCTAGTCACACAACCATGGGCAGTTCTATGACATTTTTTTTTCTGATTTTAAATAAATCTTTTAATGTATGAGCCTCAGAAACATTGGTAAAATTGACTTGTAATAATTATGTTTTATTATAATTATTATTGTTGTGTGTGTGACTGGGGACATGTGTGTCACACATGCATGTAGAGGTCTGTAGGGCAACCTTGGGGATCCACCATTCTCTTTCTCCACCACAGTTCCAGAGACTGACCTCAGGTCACAGGTGAGCACAGAAAGCAACTGCACCCACCATCTCATAACCCCATAGTTACATTTTTACATCCCATTCCCAACATTATTTCAAGGTTGTGCTTAATGAGAAAAAGAACACTAAATTCAAGTGTTGAGTTTTCTTCAGTGACTGGCACCACAGGCATGTCCCTGGCTACTAGAAACTCAGTTCCTCTTGGCGGCCAGGAGAACTGCAGATCTCAGCCCCATGGGAACACAGAAGGCGAGGCAAGGAAAACAGCCTCACTCTCCCCAGATACAGACACATTCCTGCAGATGGAATCCAGCTGCTGATGAGGGGTAAAGAAATCTTAAACAAATGGATTAATCACAGTTGCTTGCTGGCCTATTTCTGGGTGACTTTGTGCGGCAACTGGAAAAACCAGCAGATCCATGTCATGTTCTGAGGTTGTTCATCGTCAAGAGAACACACTGGTAAGAGTTTCATTAGCTACTGAGAATTATCTCAATAGCTAATATAAATGCCTAATGTGCATTCAGGTCCTAAACTCCTCTAGTAGAAATGGTTGGGTTCATATAAAAGAGAAACAAAGAAAAATACTTTGACGGCTCTTAGAGATTTGCAGTAGAGTTGAATGTAATTAGAGGATATTTTAATTATTAAGTTCTGACCTAAAATAAGGTGTCCATAAGGCTATTATGTTGTGGGGTTTTTTTCTAACAATAATTAAAGTGATGTACTCAGTAGCATTTTCATAATTAACCTTTAAAACAGTTAGAATTAAATATGTCATTTTACTTATTCTCCTTGTGTAAAGCAATTAATTTCTTTTAATCATGCATTACCATAATAAGATTGCTCACATATGCTTATATGTGTATATGCATATATGTAATTTATAGGGACGGGGTCTTTTGTAGTCCAGGCTAGCCTTGAACTCTTTATGCATGTAAGGATGACCTTGAACATCTGAGCCTCTTGCCTCCTTTGTGAAGTGCTGGGATTGTAAGAGGGTACCAACAGGAGGTGCTGACGATTCAACCCAAGGCTCCGTGCACACTAGGCAGGCACTCTACCAACTGAGCTGCATCCCAGAGCCTGTCTCTAGATCAACAGAGCAACGGACACTTTGTACTCACCAAAGGGACAATGGCAATAATATGATTCCACACCACTCTGACAGGAGCCGCCATTGAAGCAGGGATTGCATTCACAGTAATTGACAGACGATTCACACATTTTTCCTAAAATGTATCAAACTTGTTAAGAAATCTTAAGAATAAATATACTAACCACACACATCCACTGTAACTACATAAAGACTACATCCTTCAGAGGAGACACACAGAAGCCTACCGACTCAGTGACGGACACTGGGCTCATATCTCAGAGTTCTGTGTCTCCTCCAGATGTGCTATGGTAAAGACATACACATCTGGTATGGCTTGCATAACCATTTTGGAGACAGACCTATTTTCAAGGGATTTTACTTGAATTATTTACCTTTGACTCATTTCCCTGACTTTGTTTCTCACCTTCACATCGACATGCTGGAATTTACAATATTCATTCCATTATAAGAATTTCACTGACTCGGACTATTGAAGGAGAGGATTGGTGTGATTGAGCCTGTCAACCTGCATCTTTACTTCTCAAAAAAAAAAAAAAAAGTCCCTGAACTTATTCCATGTCATGTGTAAAGCAGAATAGAAAATAAGAAAATCCATCAATCATGTTCTCAAATTCTTTCCTCTATTCCCTACCACAGGATATACACACTTTGTCTTTTTCTGAAAGAATAATACTATGCTGCATATTTTGAGTATATAAATGTTGTTCTTGGGGACCTTGCTAACATGAATACTGGGCCAGGAGGCAGGTGGATGGAGAATAGCAGCTACAGAAGCCGAGAACTGCCTGAAGGTGGAGTTTCCTTTTTCATAGTTGAGATGAACCCTACATTAAAAAAAAAAAAGCACACGTCACAAGAGGCCTCCTTAGAAGCTTGAGGTTAACGCTGTCAGTTTTGGGCATGTCGGGAATACCGACCCTAAAGTGAAATGCCAAGGGCTGGAGCCCAGGACCAAACCAAAAGGAAAACTTCCCTGAGCACCAGAAACGACCTGTCTCCTTCCTAGCTGTGATGTGATGTGACTTGCTGCCCCTGCTCCTGCTACCTTGACTCCACCAAACAGTGAGTCAAAATAAGCCCTCCCTTCTTTAAGTTGCTATTTTGACATAAGGGTAAGAAAAAATGATTAATATAGACATGAGTTTCTTGCCTGAGGGTATTGAAATCTTGTCTTGTTTGGTTGTTTACTAATTATGTAAATTTAACAAACTGTTCTATGTAGTTAAAGTACTATTTTAATAGGCCTATTAGAAAAGTCCTAATTTCGCAAGTCTAGCAAATAGTGAGATAGTGTAGTTTTTGGTTAATTTCCACTTATCAAAAGTAGGGTCATAATTATTATAATTGTCTTAAGCAAATCTATTCCTCTCCTCTCTCTCTCTTTCTCTGTCTGTCTCTCTGTCTATCTCTGTCTGTCTCTGTCTCTGTCTGCCTGCCTGCCTCTCTCTCTCTCTCTCTCTCTCTCTCTCTCTCTCTGTGTGTGTGTGTGTGTGTGTGTGTGTGTGTGTGTGTGTGTGTACATGTATATGTGGATACATATGCTTATACAGGCCACAGGTCAACACCAGGCCATCTCCCTCAATGCCTATTTTCCTTAGTTTTTGACAGGCTATGTCACTGAACATGGAACTCACTGACTGAGCAAAGTGGGCTGGTTAATCAGCTCTAAGGATCTGCCTGCCTTGTCGTCTCCAACTCTGGGGTTACAGACATATCATCACACCACATTTTTAAAATACATTTTATTAATTTATTCATATTACATCTCAACTGTTATCCCATCCCTTATATCCTCCCATTCCTCCCTCCCTCCCATTTTTCCCTTACTCCCCCCCCCATGACTGTGACTGAGGGGGACCTCCTCCCCCTGTATATGCTCATAGGGTATCAAGTCTCTTTTTGGTAGCCTGCTATCCTTCCTCTGAGTGCCTGACACAAAACATCCAAGAAATCAAGGACACCATGAAAAGAAGAAATCTGACCATAATAGGCATTGAGGAAAGAGAATATGCCAGACTCCAAGACCCAGAAAATATTCTCAACAAAATCATAGAAGAAAACTTCCCCAGTCTAAAGAAAGAGATGCCTACAAACACATAAGAGGCCTACAGAACACCAAATACAATAGACCAGAAAAGAAAAACTTCCTGTCACATAATAATCAAAACACAAAATATACAGAACAAAGAAAAAATATTAAAAGCTGCAAGGGAAAAGGGCCAAATAACATTTAATGGCAAACCTATCAGAATTACACCCAACTTCTCAGCAGAGACCATAAAAGCCAAAAGGGCCTGGACAGAAATCCTGCAAACCCTAAGAGACCACAGATGCCAGGCCAAACTACACACCACTATTTTTAAGCACATCTTATGGACATAAACTTGGTCCCCTCGTGACTGACAACCAGCACTTTGCCATCTGAGCCATCCCCCCCAGCCCTCAGTTTTGTTTTCTTATTTTTGTTTTTGTTTTTCATTTTTGTTTTGTTTTGTTTTGTTTTTTGAGAACTAGGGATTGACTTTAAAGGCCACTGCCTGTTAGGCAAGCACTCTGCAGAGCTGAGGAGCACATTGTGCGTCTTGAAAATCATGTATGTTTTTCCCCATAGTTAGACAAAGCTGACCACAGACGATGCTGTACATCAGAGCAACTTTGCTTGAAACACATCTTAAGTTTCTGTTTAACTCGTTTTTGTTCTTGTGGCTTGATTCTGAAGCCACAATGGCTTGAGTCTGACATTATAAGTCTGAGTCAGGCCTCGTGGCACTGTAGAGCCATTTCTGAGCGTCACAAACTCACACACGCAGTATTTTTCCTTTATAAACAGCATCAGTTGCCTCCTGACAAGGCAGAACACAAAGAACATTTTCAGAACACTCCTGAATTCTAAGGGGAGGGCAGGAAAATAAACAAGTTACAGATTTAGAGACACCAAAAATAAGTTCACAGTGTGATAGGAGTGAGACACAGGCTAGACCATGTTATTGTAGGTTTGTGCTGAGCTTCACACCCTTGGTGCTGGCTAGAAACACAGCTCCTCCCTCCACTAACTCACTCTCCTACTGGATAAGGGATATGTCCTCTTTGAAGCATGGTTTTATTTTCCTTATTAAAACACCATCATTGTACAATACAGATTTAAACAAGTAAGTCATTTAAAAAGTCAATGCTAACATGAATTGACTCCTACTGAAAATATCATCTTTTAATGTTCCCATTTAAGTAATAAAATAAATTCAGGTGTGTTTTTTGTGTACTGTTAAGATGAATTTCATGTCATTCATACGATGGTACTTTCATATAAATAAACATATAAAACTTTAAATATTTAAAAATATTTAAACAACTAAGTTTAAATAGTCACTGAAAGCTTCTTCAGTTAATTCAAAGAGGAGTGTAAAAACACCCTAAAATAAATATAAGCCTTGCTCATGTATTTTAAAATATACAGCAACTACAGTTATAGCTAAAGTTGCTGGAAAATAAGAAATATTCTGAGAATGATTCTCTCCACAACAGATATTTTCAGAAAAATCAATCTTTTTGTTAATCATTTGAACTTAAAGAAAATTTAACACAATTTTCAGTTACTTTCTTAGAATAGTTTAAAATATATTACTCAAAAATATATATATAATAACTTAATGAAGAGATTACACAAAAATCATGATTGTTTGGAAAAATTCTTATTTTTTGTCAGAGTACATCAGTTATTCACCATTTATTTTTGAGTTCTCTTTTAATGAATAAAAATTATTTAAAATTTCATATCAAAAAAGCTGGTCGAGCTAGATATTTATATTCAATGACACAATTTGAAAACCTAATGATTTAATTTAAATTTAAGAATCTAAAAGAGGCACCAAACACATACTTCTCAGGTGTGAAATGTTCAGACTGTAAGACCCAGATGGAAACCAACAGTCAACCTGAAGTGGTCTGTGTAGGTGTCCCCGTAAAATGCTTCTGTTAATGGCGTAAGGTCAGGCAGAGACAGCAGCAGCTGCAGTCACTATGGTATCTCCTGGTATGCTGTGTGTGCTGTATGGAACAAACTCTTGGCCATTAACTTAGTTAATGCTCCAAGTCAATCAATCAGCAATGCCCATCAGAACCTCGAGGCTTGCAAGCTCTCTGATCGGATGTACAGAGCAGATCTGTGTCTGTGGTGTAAAGTGTCTTGTCTGTGCAGATCTGCTTACTACTTTAGTAGGTGTTTTAAAGAACGGATTGCTCTCACTGCTTTGACATCTGGCCATTAGCTGCACTGATGATCACTATTTGTCATAGGCAGATGGAGAGTTGCTTTGGGGTGTATAGATTCTGGGAACATGGGAAATGGAAACTAGTGAAGGTGGACATGAATGCATAATTGTGAGGTGGGGTGTCCACACAACTCCCAAGAGAGTATAGTTTAAGTTTACAGGAAGTGCTTCCCCCAGAAGAATGGTCTGCCGCAAAAGATGGGAGGTGGCTTGAACAGAGGCTAAATACAGGAGGGTTTGCAGAACACAACCTGAAGAAGGGCAGGCATGTGGAGCACAGGCTGAAGATGAACTGTTTGTTAACTTCAGGCTGATCATGTTAGTAGTACCTGCAGTGCATTTATTAAGGAAAAATATTCAAGGCTTATTAGTTCAACACCACATTGTTCTTGATAATTAAAGGGAAGTTAAGCTAGCTATTAGCCATTAAATGGAATCATGCTGTGTAGATAAGGTTTTTTTTAATAATCTTAGTTGATAAGCTATTCAGCTTTCTCAAGCACACTTATGATCTGCTACCACAAATGCTGTCACATCTCTTCTGTTCATACAGAGAGGAATGGGGGCATATAAGAATGATTGCAACTCATTTTATACGCAAATAACTTCATTAACATATTTTGTTGTTAGTATTTACGTATGGCTTACTCATTCTGAGGATGTAAGCTTAGAATATTTTTTGAGTATTTTATTATTTTACAAGTTATATCTGTCCTCTAAGTGCATGCAGTGCTTTTGGAAACCAGAAGAGGGCATCAGATCTCCCGGAACAAGTTACAGAGTGTTGAGCTGCCTGAGTACTGGGAACCAGGCCCTGCCCTCAGCAAGAGTAGTGTCTGCTCTTGGCTACTGAGTCATCTCACCAACCTCTTGGAATAATTTAAAGTTAACTTAGCACCAAGCAGTTATTTTTTGCACACTACATAAATGTCTCCAATACCTTTTCCCAGGGAAAGGTACCACCAAGAAGTTTAATTCATCAAAGTGTTTTTCTCAAAATATTTTTTCTTTAATAATTTATGCCATAACTATTCACAGATTTTCTTCTGTGTCACGTGTGTCTCCTTTCCATTTTTTGAAAGCGTGTGTCTGGCAGGCTCCTTAGGAAAAATTACTATGCATAGCCTATACACAACATTTTTCAGTCTGGAAAAATTATACGTTAAATTGACACAAAAGTGATGAATGGGTGAGTTTTATCTTCCCCCAAAATAACAAGACAGACTCCAAAGCAGAGGGAAATGTCACGTGGTGGTAATGAACCCAAGGCATCCTTCCCAGGGCCACATCTGATGTGTATCCAGATGTGTGAGGGTGTCTGCAAGGGTTAGAGAAGCTGTGTACCGATTGTGCTGTGACACAGTCTTAGAAGCATGCCCTATCTGCTGGTTGAGCTTAAAGACGCCCTTCACTCCTAGAGGGGAGTCAAAGACGCGCTGCAGACGGCAAACGTGAAGGTAAGAAGATGAGTGCTGAGGTGGCTGCCCACTGCCCCTGTGCTTTCTAATCTGTGGCCCACTATTCACAAGCATGGATAGGAGAAGAAAGACTTTGTGATTAAGGAAGAATCATTGCTAGGCTGATGTTCTCCAGCAAGGACTCCCCAAACGTCTGAGGCTTGAAAAACACAGACATTAATTTTGACTTACTATTGTATATGGACAATGGGTGTGATCATGGTATTTATTAAGTTCTACTAACCTAGAAAATCTTTTCAGGTGATCCACAGTGTAACGAACTCCTTAGTCTTTTCTACTGTTCTACAGCTAGTCAGAAATCCACTTTCTAATAAGAAATTTAAAGTATAGGGAAACATGCTTAAGCAATAAAACCATTAGCTCGAATCCTGAACGTCAGCTTGCTGGGGGTGGAAGGCTCCAGGAGGCACTGCTCTGGGGATGGAAGGCTCCAGGAGGCACCGCTCTGGTGAACCTGTGCGCAGGTCTCAAGAGAAGTCTGACTAAGATAATGAGTCTAAGAGGCTCAGCCGTGGCCTGGCCTGGGCTGAATAAAAAGGTAAAAATGATGGGATGACAGCATTCATTTCTCTCTGCTTCCTAGGGGGACTGCAATGTGCCCAGTCACCTTCCATTGCTTCCCCCATGCATCCCATGCCATGATAGCCTGCACCCCCAAACTGGGCTGAAGTGAACCTCGTCTCCTATGGTGACTCTGTCCCCTGTCTGGCATTTTATCATAACAATGTGAGAAGTAGCTAATACAGAAATGTGAGGAAAGTGGCAGTAGGTCACAGCCTCACTGCTTTGTTTGTTTTTTGTTTTGTTTTGTTAGTTTGTTTTAATTTTCTTTGGATTTATTTATGGCAACTAAAAGCGAGAATTTGGAACCTAAGCTATACCAAAAAAAGTAAATATCTTTAAATCATGAATTTATTTAAAAATTGCCACACATTTATTCTGTGTAGAGTTCTAGGCCTGCGCTGGAAAATAAGGTCTAATAAATATAAAGTTGGGTAGAAAACATAATATATTAAAACCATCATGTGCCCTCTTCTTGTTTCCACTGCATAGTTATCATTTTCAAACTTACAGCTTCGCTGGGTGCTTCCTGACCCCTGACCCCTCCACACAAAGCTGCTAGGGTTGCAGTCATCACAACTTCTTACTTCTTCTAAACATTAGCACAGTTTCCCATGCCACATAAGAAATACCCCTCTCTCTCTCTCTCTCTCTCTCTCTCTCTCTCTCTCTCTCTCTCCCTTCCTCCCTCCCTCCCTCTGTATGTATATTGTTGTATAAGACATAAAAGTCATCTAACAGTAACCACTTGTAATCCCATAAGGTTTAAAAATGTACATTAAATGCATGAGGAGGTCCACAACACTAAATGGAGTCTGAGAAATACGCATGGCATGAAACCTTTCTCATGTCAGAATGTCAGGACGCATATGAACATGCACAGTTGTTAATAGGGCATGGGCACAGCAGGGCACTGTCCATTGGCATCTACAAAAGAAGGTGGCATGCATGGTGCAGCTCATCCAATCTACCCCCCGCCCCCCCCCCCCAACTCCTTAGCCTCTATTATCAGCTACAGGAATTTTCTCAAGAATCTTGGGAAACATTTATTTTTCACAAAATGATAGCACAAACTAAAACTTAATTTAAAAATCATTATAGGTCCACAAGACTGTTCTTGATAGTCATGTGATAAGTAAACCACAGGCACTGAAAACACATGTCAAGGACTAGCAAAGGCAGAGACCTGCCAACGATGACTCCAACATCCTAAGGAAGCAAACCAAGAATCCACAAGTAAGGCTGTGCAATATTAGAGAGCTTATGCACAACAAAGGAAAGAAGTTAGTGGGGGGAAACCAGAACTAGAGAACCACTTTGCTAAATATTCATCTGATCAAAAACTAATATTTAACCTGATCTACAAAACGAGTCCAGGACAGCCAGGGCTACACAGGGAAACCTGCCTCCGAAAACCAAAAACAAAACCAAAAACAACAACAACAGCAACAACAAAACAAAAACACCCTAATATTTGAACCACACAAGGAACTTAAAACATTAAATACTAAGAAACTAAGTGGCCAAACCAATGGGGAGGTTAATAAAACAAATAATTCTCAAACTGAAGTACAAGTGGCCAGGAAACATGTGAGGTGGTTTTTTGTTTGTTTGTTTGTTTGTTTGTTTACATCCTGAGCTACCAGGAAAAATTAAAAGAGCATTGAGACGACTTCTCATCCCTATCAGAATGGTTGCTATTAAGCAAACAAATAATGAAAACATTCAATGAGAATGAAGAGAAGGGCAGCTTCTGTGCACTGCTTGGAGGAGTGAGAACTCGTCCAGTCCACTGTCAAATGACCCAGCTCTACCAGGCTGAGGCTTATGTTGAAGGATTCATATCCAGCCACAGAGATACGAGTACAGTCAAGGGGAACCAGTCACAAGTGATAGGGAATGAAACCATCCTAGCTGTCTTCCACTAGAAGAGTACATAATAAAAACTGGATTACAAGTGGACAAGAGCCACCATGTGGGTGCTGGGAACTGAATCTAGGTCCTCTGCAAGAGCAGCTAGTGCTCTTAGCCACTGAGCTACCTCCCCTCCCCTGGATCCTAGATTTTACATAGATACATAAAATCAAATAAATGAAAAACACTGTATATTCACATATGGATGTACATATGACAGAAAAGCAGACATGCAAGTGCCCATGGGGATGAGTGGGGTTGTAACAGCAGGGAGGGGGTGAAGAGAAGAAGTGAATGACCGATGTGCACAATCTGTGTGTGATAGTATTTTTAAGGATCATCACTGAGCAACGAACATGAGCCGATAAAAGAAACCCATGATATCCAAAGGAACGAGTGCACGTTCAGTGACCAGAAATTGTTTTAAGATATGTATGATCAATTCACATGTGACGAAAATGAAAGGTTCAGTGTTTGTTTTGATTTGCTTCCATATGTTCTTCTGTGCCTGGCTTGTTTCAGGCAACAATGCCTTCTAGTTCTCCGTGAATACCCACAGTTGTTAGGTGTTACTTATCTTCCCGTAAGATACATAAAGATAAAGGACATAAAAGAATACAAATGTAAAATAAAAAGAAGTCATATGTAGCTAGTGAACACATCCATATAGATTCTTCCTTAAAGGTTTGTGTGTACATATATAAGCCTGGGATTTGTTGGGTGGCCCATTGGGTCTGACTTAACACTTGAAAACTAGATGCCTCCCCTTCTCTGAGAGACAGTGGGAGACAATGTGGGGAGAGTGGAGGCTAGGAGGAACGGACGGAGGGGCTGTAATCAGGCTACAAAGTGGTTAAATAAACAAAAGGGAAAAGATTTGTTAAAAACTAAACATAAAGTCAGAGAGGTTGCTCAGCGGTCAGGAGTACTTGTTGCTTTTGCTGAGGACCCTGGTTTTGTTTCCAGCACCCACATGGTGGCCCACAACCACCTATAATTCCAGGACCAGGGCATCTGACACCCTCTTCTGACTGTTCTGTGGGTACCAGCACATCAATGGTACACATGAGTACATGCAGGCACAGCAGGCACACACAAAATAACATTAGTAAGTCCAAAAATTAAAAATGGAAATAATTATGAACCCTCACTCCTAAGGTTTGGGGAATGACATGGAAGAAGGGGTGGAAAGGCTAAGAATCCAAGGATGCCTGGTGTGAGAGAGTGTCCTCTAAACATGACAGGATGCAGTACCTATGAAATCTCAACAACATTGTTGCCTAAATGTAAAATAACCACACCATGCCAATATGAATGCTGGAAATCACAGGGCCCCCATTCCTAAGTGTGTGTGTGTGTGTGTGTGTGTGTGTGTGTGTGTGTGTGTGTGTGTGCGCGTGTGTGTGTGTGTGTTATGTGTGTGTATTATGCAACACTAAATGGATTCAATGAGCTATATTTGTGTGTACAAGCACAGATATATAATTGATTATAGAAGAGGTAATAGACTTGGAAAGGAATGGAAAGGAATATGGGGAAGAGTTGGAGGAGGGAAAGAAATTGAGTTAGCAATAATGTAAATATAGTTAGCATTCATGTATGGAGTTCTAAAAATATAAAAATATATGCATGTTAATAAATAAATATATTAATAAATAATACATATATTTAAATGAGAACATGCATATCAAAGCTAAACTCTTTTAAAGAAAACCAGTGACAAGCACAGGAAGTAACACACGGCCATACCTGTGTATCCAGTTTTGCACACACAGTTGAATCCCCCTGGGAAATTCTGACAGACGGCCCCATGTTTGCAAGGGCTGGGCAGGCATTCATTGATGTCTCTCTCGCAGGCTCTCCCAGTGAAGCCATCTGGACAGCTGCATGAAAACCCCCCAACTAAGTTGTGGCAGGTCCCCCCGTTGTGGCAAGGGGCTGGAAGGCATTCGTCAATATCCACTTCACACCAGCTTCCAGCGTAGCCAGGCACACACTTGCACTGGAACGGCTGCAGAGGCTCATTAGCCACAATGATGACGGGCAGGCTCTCCTGGATCCTCAGAGAGGAGCTCACAGCAAGCCTTCGAAGGCAGCTGCCTCCATTCTGACACGGGCCGTGAACGCATGGGTCGTGATCCACAGATTCCACTTTCACTCCACTCTGACGGAGAAGGATCTCTTTGATGCTTTCGAAGAAGGTGGCTACCCCACTGGGGTTCACATACTGGTTATTACTTCGTTTCACAGCTGCTAAAAGGAACGTTCTGTTGTTCTCCTCGTAGGCAGCATACAACTGCACGGCAGTGCCCAGGCCAGTAAGCTGCGAACTAGCAATGCGCAAGAAATGCAGGTAGTGGTTAGTCAGGAAGTCCTTGACTGTGGAAACACCAACACGAAGCAAGATGCTGTTGTCAATCGTGGCGTTGGAGAATCCTGCAAAGAACACTCGGATATTGTTGGTGACTGCACTGTGAACTCCATCGCTGCTAACAACGGTCAGATCGAAAGTCCCGTCCGTGGATCTGGGTTGGGAACTCAGGTCACAGCTGCCTGCTGGAATACTGAAGAGGCTAGTGACTCCTGACGTGAGGGAACAGTGGAAACTGTCGAATACATCCGGATCCTGGGCCTTCACAGAGCCCAGAGTCCCTCCAGGAAATAAGTTGCCGTAGTAATTAACAAAGATCTCCACTGTGCGGGACTGCGAGGGGTTGTCATTTTGGTCTAGAACAGTGATGTGTACGGTTCCTGTGGACGACATCTGAGGAGCCCCAGAATCTCTGGTGACTACGGACAGATAGAAGTCTGCTATCTGCTCTCTGTCGATCTCCCGGGTTGTACTCAGAACGCCAGCTGTGTTGAGACTGAAATAATTAGTGGCGGGGCCAGTGCTCAGCAGGTAATAATTGAAGGGGCCTTGATTTGGGGGGAGGTCGGGGTCTGTGGACTGCAGGGTCATCACTAGAGTTCCTGGGCGTTTGTTTTCTAGAACCTCCCCTTCGCTGACAGTCAACACTGGACCATTATCGTTAATGTCTTCCAGGGTCACTAACAAGGAAGCGCTTCCGGTGGCAGAGGGGGTCCCTGAGTCTACAGCCAAGACAGTGAGATTATAAACAGGCAGGCTTTCCCTGTCCAGCCCTGAGGTCACCGTGATCTGCCCTGTCTGTGGGTTAATGGAAAAGGCACCATTCTCGTTCCCGGATCCAATGAAGTACAAGAACCTGCTCCAGCTAGGGATGGAGTCTGAGTCGAAGGCACTCACGAAGGTCACGTGGGTCCCCACGGGGACCCCTTCACTGATCTGGACTCGATAGGTGTCCAGACTAAACACTGGCGGGTCATTGGCATCGAGCACCGTGATGTTCACGGTGACTTCATCGATGTCTGCACCCCGAATGCTGCCGAAGTTCTTGGCCAACACTTTCAAAGACACCCTTTCTTCTTTCTCTCTATCAAGAAGGCCAGACACATAGATCTGCCCTGTCATCTTGTGGATCTGGAAGCCCTTCTTCCGGCTGTTTCCAAAGATCAAATAGTGTACTTCTCCATCAACACCCATGTCCCTGTCACTGGCGAACACTTCCCCAACAGCGGTTCCTCTAGGAGCTGCTTCTGAGACTTCAAAATAGTAGACCTTGGAAACAAAGCGGGGCACATACTCGTTGGTCCCCTTCAACTGGATGTCCACAGTGGCAAAGCTGCACTTGTCCTCATCAGGGACGTTGAAGGCTTTCACGGTGAGGTGGTAGCTCTGCTTGGTTTCAAAATCCAAGAAGCCTTGAGTAGTGATGACCCCTGTGTTGGGGTCAATGACGAACAGGTCACTGTCTGATGACTGCACAGTGTACGCAATCACAGCATTGGCTCCTGAGTCAGCATCTGTTGCATTCAAGTGAATAACAGTGGTCCCACTCGGGGCGTTTTCCATAACAGTTGGGGAAAATTCGTCAGGGACAAACACCGGAGAGTTGTCATTCACGTCAATCACGCTCACAGTCAGGCTGCAGAAGCCTGTCCTCGCCACCCATCCTCCATCTGTGGCACTGATGGTCATCTCATGCTGTGAGTGCAGCTCGTAGTCGAGGGCTTTGGCTAGGGTTAACACACCTGTGGAAGAGTTGATTGCAAAGATGCCGTCTTCATTCCCTGAAGAGATGTCGTACCTGATCAAACCATTCATGGCTGCATCCCCATCTCTGGCTGAGACAGTTCTGACCACAGACCCAACACTGTGGCTCTCGGGGATGGTGGCGCTTATGTGGCTCTGAGAAAATTCAGGTGTGTGGTAGTTCTCTTCAGTGACTGTGATGTGAACGATTGCCTGGGAAGAAAGGGGAGGATTCCCTTTGTCTTTTGCTGTGACTGTGATCAGGAAGTTTTGGTTTATGTCAGAAACCAAGGAAGAGGCTATTGAAACCCATCCAGTATCATTGTCCAGCTTAAATTTCCCTAAATGATTCCCACCAGATACGAAATACTCCACTTCAGAGTTTAACCCGAAGTCTTTGTCATCTACCGCCGTCACTTTGATCAACTTAGTGCCAGTCTTAGCATTCTTGGTCACTGGCGTGAAGTATTTATTTCTGAGGAACTGAGGGGGGTTGTCATTGCTGTCCACTGTGTTAATAGTAACCGTGGTCTCACTGAGTAAGGAAGGGCTGCCTCGATCGGAAGCTGTCACAATGAAACTGTGCCTATTCATATTCACATGACTGAAGCCGCTGACATTTTGGTATTTTAGCACCTGCTTATTGAAAATCTCTCCCGTGGTGGCATTGATTCTGAAATACTCTGACTGAGACTTTATGAAATAAAACACTTGTCCATTTGACCCCTCATCAGGGTCTGTAGCGGATACTTGAGTGACTTTGGAACCCACCTCGGTGAGTTCAGGGCAATCCAGATAATAAGAAGGTCTGCTAAATCTTGGAGTGTTGTCATTGATGTCGGTCACAAAGATGGTGACATCAGTACTTACGGTCCACCCAGAATCATGTGCGGACACTCGGATCCTGTATCGGTCTGTATCTTCTCTGTTTAAAGGTCGACTGATGACAATGTCTCCAGTGTTGGGATTGATTGTAAATGGAAGACTTGTGTCTGCTATGGAATATCTACTAATTGCATTTATGCCAATGTCTTCATCGGAAGTTGTAACACGGGTAACTGTATATCCCAAGGGGGAGTTTTCAGAAACATAGGCACTGAATATCTGGGAAAACCTGGGTGCATTATCATTTTCATCTAAAATATTGATGATCACTCTCACCGAGGTGCTCTGAGATGGCGACCCTTTGTCTGAAGACCTCACAGTGAGTTCATAATGAGATATTTTTTCTCTGTCGAGGGGCCGGATGCTTCTGATTTCGCCTGTACCACGATTGATTGTGAAACTAGCGTCCCTGTTGCCACTCACAATCTCATAGTCTAGCTGTCCATTGGGCCCGCTGTCCTGGTCCGTTGCTGAAACTGTAAGTATTTTCCGAGGGGACAGGTTCTCCAGGATCTCAGACACAAACGGATCTTCTCCAAAGGCTGGAGCATTGTCGTTGATATCCAGCACCGTGATGTCAAGCTTCTCGTAAGAAGAGAACGGTGGGAAACCTCCATCTCTGGCTTCAATCCAAACAACATATTTTTGTATCTTCTCAAAGTCCAAAGGCTGGCTGATGGACACCTGTCCCGTCAACGGGTCAATTTGGAACGTGTCGCCCAGGTTCCCACTTGCAATGTAGTAGGACAAAGTTTCTCCTCTCAAAGAAGACCCTGTGATGGTGGTGACCAGAGTCCCCACTGGCTGGTTTTCTGGAAACATAAACGTTTGCTCTTTGGCTCTTACTTTGGGGAAATCTGCCTTGTTGGCAAACCTAACAGTCACTGTAGTAGAGTCTGTCTTCGGAAAGGAGCCGCCATCTTTCACGTGGACAGAGAATGTCACCTCAGAAGCCCCACTGAGTGGCCCAGCTGCCATGATCGCCCCCCTCAGGGGGTCGATGTGAAATTTGTCGGAGTTTCTCCCTGAGAGTGAGTAATGGAGTTCAGAATTGGATCCAATGTCAGCGTCGGTTACTGTGACGGCAAAGACAAAAGCACCTGCAATAGAGAAGGTTCTCAGTTAAAATGGCCAATGGCCAGGACCATGCCGCTGCTGCCAGCTTTCACCTTTCCACTGCTACCAGGGGGATCAGTACCAACTCTATTGTCTCTGAAGTCTGAATCTGAAAAAGGACTAAGCATCTCGTATTCTCACTGAGTTCCACACATATTCCAGATTTATTTACCTATTTTCTAAAAGCCCCTGAGAGAACACCATGGTGTGGACCATCTGATTATTTGGAACCTCAGGCCCTGGGCACCGATCTGTCCTGTACACAATCTTCCTGTAGACACTAGAGTCCCTGAGCTCTGCAGAACCCCCTACTGCTAGGTGAAAGCTTTCGCCTCTCCTTACATCTGAAAACACCTTGGAAAGGCTCCTTGTAAAAGCCTTTTGCAAGCATGCTACATCCCATAAACTGCTTTTGGGTCACCACTCCCTCTGTTTCCCGGCAAAATGGTTCGATTTCGGAGCTACTACTACACAGAGATAAATTAAATGTGTATTTACACGTGTGTAATAGATTTAAATGAGGGTAAGATAGCAAAAATAAGAATAAATGAAGACAAGGACTCTATCTGAATTTTAAGAATCAGTGCCTGGCAGGATGCGCTTGACACCGACTATAGTGGAAATATATAGAGAAGCTTCCAGCAGGATGGTTTTTGAAGATCAATATCTCATGCAAAACCTTTTCCCACATCCCCACAGAAGTGACAAGAGTGAAAAGCTGGAATTCCTTTAAGAGCCAATAAGTCTTTTAATTATATTAAACAGTGAGGTAAACGTGGTCATGGCCAGCAGCTCGCTTTGCCTAGAGGATTCTCCTCTGCACCTCACACCTAGGCGGATCAGAATCGTGCAGTCAGCATCATGCCAGCTGGGTTTTTCAAGAAAGGCTTATGATTTTCTATTTGCATATCTTTTTTATGGAAATCTGGCACATCCATTTATAGATTTTATTTATTCAACCGGTATTAGATATGCTCTAGTTAGTGGGAGATCAAATATCATGAAGAGAAATACTGAATCCACTAATTTATTCTTCTAATAAGATATTTTAAAGGAAAAAGATTGTATTACTTACATTTGTACATTTGTCATCAGACATTACAAATGGTAAAATATCTCCTTATTTCCCAAGAGAGCATTCTGCTATTTACAATATAAAAGGTAAAATAATTTTTTTAAATGTGGGAAGACAAATTCATGTTGCTCCCAATATAGTAATTTGCAAGGGGCTCATAGGCTTAAGAACAGAAGCAAGGTTAGAATTGAAAATATGCATTATTTAGACTTAGTTATGCACTCAACTTTTCACAAATATATCTATGAAATATTTTCCTCCAACAATTAAGGAATTGATTCTCTTAGGACATTGTTCTCTTAGGAACCTACGCACAAATGATCTGTCAGAGTAGAGCCATCAGTGACAATGAAGAGAGATCGATCTTACTCATTGACAGTGCTGAAGAAATACTATAAGAATTGAACCTAGGGAGGCAGGTGCAGCAGGTGTGAAGTCCTGTATACAGTTAACTGGGATAAAGGAAGATAAATCACAGGACAAGAACTTGAGTTCTCTTCAGTTTCATTGGATCTAAAATTGACACCCTGAGTTTTATAAGGTATTCCAGATTAAGCTGTACTAGAAATATATATATATTGTCTTGTACGTCTGTTCATAGAAGGAATCTGATAAGCACACACCTGAGTGACCACGGCATTGAATTACCTGGAAGAGTGGGAGATGGGACATGTGTGACATATGGATGATGTTGGAATCGGGGCGGATTGTCATTGACATCAGTCACTGTCACAAGCACACTCGTAGAACTGGAGAGAGACTCAGGAGACCCAGCATCACTGGCAACCACAACCAAAGTGTAATTATCTTTGGTTTCTCTGTCCAGCAACGCACTTGTGATTATCTGTCCCGTGGATGGGTTGATGGTGAACTGTGAGTTTCCACCGATGATACTGTAACTGAGGCAGAAAGCAAAGAGAGGCAGGTCACTTTCAGCTATGATTTCATGACACCCTGGTTTCTATAAATAAACTTAAAGTGGAAATATAAAATATTTAACATAAAAATGTAAACACACAGCAATGAAGAAATCCAGATAGAAAATTGTTGCTTGAAATGTCCTGTGAGCCAGGTGGGTTGGTGAATGCCTGTAAACCCAACACTCAGGGAGGCAGAGGCAGACAGATTTCTGAGGATTCAAGGCCAGCAGGGCCAGTACAGGGCAACCAAGGCTACACAGAGAAACTATGTCTTGGAAAGCCAAAAGAAAAAAAAGAAGAAGAAGAAGAAGAAAGAAATGTTGTGTGGCTGTCACATAAAAAATCATTATTCTAAGCTGCCCAGTGACCACAAGAGCTCTGCAAGACCCTAGGGAGTCTCCAAATTCTCAGATCCATGTAAGACTACAAAATAAGCCCAGAGCACAGCTGTCATGCAATCAAATGAGTTAGCCATTGTAACCCCATGTCTTGTTCTAACACTGGGCTTGATGGCCAGTCACCAGTGGGTACTTTTAAAACATCCTACAAAGCATCACTTTCCTCTGCTCTTTCTATAGTAAAAAGCATCACTTGGGGATATTATTCTTTAAAAACAAACTCCTGGATTTGTAGCATGTTGGCTACCCAGTACAGTAACAAGGCTGTTTGAGTATAGAGACATTTCTGCTTCCATGTTTACTCAGACCTCATTCCTCAGATGGCCTCACTGTTTCCCTGCCAAGGAAGGATGACATTTCCCTGAACAGTTTGATGGTATAAACAGATCAGTGAACTTGCAAGAGTTTGCACTGAGCGCAGCTTCCTCGTTTTCTCTAAAGAGGAGGCTCTCTGTGTCTATTCCTGACTTTGTGTCTGAAGTGGAGTCCAGGATGACAGTCAGAGGATCAGCTTGACCTGAAGGGTTGCAGAAAAATCTGCAATCCATAAGTTACAGAGTAGAGAAAGCTTTCTTCTTTACACAAGGTGTCCTCCTTGGGGTCAGATGTGTACCTTGGTTTGGCCATGTGAACAAAGCAATAGAATATGTCTAATAGAAACTTCAGGGCAAGAAACACACACCTCACATGCAATGTGCATATTCCCCAGTGTGCCCACAGCTGAAGGCAAATATCAGCCTTTCTATACTACATTAGGGATATGATATATTTCAGAGTTCATATTTACAAGGAATAGCAGTCCCATAAAACCAAATCAGGAATATAATAGAGAAAGACTGTGGTTGAGAAATGACTTAAGGAGGTTTAAAGTAGTCAACATTATTCAAGCTTTTACCCTTTTGACATACTTATATGCCAGAAAAAAGCTTAAATCAGAATAAAAATTTATTGTATTTCTTGGAGTTAACGAGCCTTGTGGCTAGGTTCAACTACCATCCCTTCAACAGTTAAAATCTTTTCTCTTCATTTAAGTAAAAATGTCAGAGGTTTGCAGATAAAATTCTAACAGAAATGAAGCTGAGGCTTGTGAAATACTCAAGTGAACTCGCCCTTCTGAGAGTTTCTGGAGAACAGAGATGTCAGGAGCTGTAAAGATCCATTAAAAAACATGAGCACACAAAAAAAAAAAAAAACCAGGATATAGATATTTTCTGCTGCAGGCTTCACTAAATGACAAAGGGGGCTCCTGTCATGAAACACAGCTTATTTATTTTCAGGTCATTGAACATAGTGCTGCCTGGATTGTTTAAAAATATTTACAAATTTTTAAATTAAAAATTAACTGCCGTATTAATATGATCCCTGTTAGGGACTTTATTAAATTCCGAGGTGCATGGAAAGTTTATTTTAAACACGAAGGATGGTGTGACACCAATTGCTTGCTAATTTATGCTTCTAAGTTGAGAACGTGAGAAGAAACAGCAGCCTGTCTATGAATAGACTGCTACGTACAGCCTGTGCCAGGATCTTGGTGCATCTCTTATTTGAGGCTCAGTTGGGTTCTCATCACTGTGGAGAATCTTGGGCTTCTGGGGTCCTCGGGGATTGTTGCTCAGCCACAACGTCATTGAACCATGTAGAGGCTTCCTTTTCATTGTTGAATGTCTATGCTGCTCTTCAAGCATTTCCAACATTCGATCAACATCTTACTGTGCTACACTCTAGGTAATTTCTATATTCTTTCCCTGAAACTCGAAACAATCCTAACCATTTAGTTTTACCCTTAGACTTTTTAATAGATGAAGCATCTGGATCTATGGGACAATCTGTGTACAAGGAAGCTCACGAGCTGCAAATGGCCTATCTAGAGGGGAGCTTCAATATGTTCTTTGCCAATTATATTATGATATTAAGATGGGAAAACTCTAGTGAAGTTAGAGTGAAGACGAGAAATGCCATACCTGAGGCAAGGCATGGGGGTGCGTGCGTTGAGCCCAATACTTGGAGGCAGAGGCAGGGAGATATCTGTGAGTTTGAGGCCAGCCTAGAGTGCATAGCAAGTTCCAAGTTTGCAAGTTACCTAGTGTGAACATGTCAGAAAGAGAGAAAGAAAGAAGGCAGAAGGGCAGGAAGGAAGGACAGAAGGAAGGAAGGGAGAAAGGAAAGAGAGAAAGAAAGAAAATAGCTAAACTAAGTTTTTATGTAGCTGATAATAGAATATTGTCAAAGACAGAAAAGGAGAGTCCCAAGTCACCTTTTTAATAAAGGTTCTGATAGTGACTACAAGATGTTTATGGAAACTTGTGTTTCAATAGAGATGGTGCTTCCAGATGGGCGTGGCTGGGTTCAGAGGTCAGGCTGCCAAAGCATCAGTGAGGCAGAATTGAACTTTGGGTGTCAGTGTGCTCAGCTTCGGTGTAGACCACTGTGGGATGTGAGCATGGCTCTATGGCTTGCTTAAGTCCTGCTTCTTTCTTTGGGCCAGGAAATGATCCAATGAGGCCTAAAGTTTGGCTTTGCGTTTAGGGGTCGGCACAGTAAGCCTGGGAAGTTGTTGAGTTCATTTACTGGGTGCTTAGAACCTGGATACTAGGCAATAGACAATAGCAAGTAGGAAGTTGAGATACTGTTGAGAAAGGCTGAGGCAGAAGATGCCCAAGTTTTGTTTCTGGCCACAGCCCATTCCATCACTGACAAAGGTCTGCCTTCTTGGGATTATTTTATCCAGTACAGAGTGGAATTGTCCCAAAGTGTCAGTGAAGAGTGTTGTGGCTCTAAAACTTCTCACATTTTTTTCACTAGAAGCAGGAAGAAAAGTTTAATCTTTTTGTAAAGTCCACTCACTCACACACAGCCTAATCTTCCATCCCCTGGTGCCCAGTGTTCTCCAAGCCCACAGACCTGGTACTTAGCCCAGTCTTTTCCTGGCATGCCTTCCTTCATTCCTTGCCTTGGTCCTTCATGTGACTCCTTCCTGCTTCCTGGCTACCATGAAGCGAGCAGCACTCTTTACTACCTGTTCACACAGCCGTGCTGATCTCCTTCATCTCAGGCCCAGAGTCACAGGTCCCAGCCTAAAGCCTCTGCAACTGTAGCCAGAACCAACCTTTCCTTCTTTTCAACATTTTCTAGCAGGTATTTGTCACAGTAAAAATAAGGATTAACAAGGCCAACACTACCATCCATACACCACTAATGAGGCCATTCTCTTTTGTACTCAAGATGACATCCACGTGTGAGGCAATCTTATTTCATTGCATCTCACTAACTGCCTGACAAAAGTGAGAGGTCAATGGAAGCAGACTGTGTGTCTTATCTGACACGTGCTCTGATCAGTAACTCAGTGTTTATTAAATGGGACTTGACTCTGGGCCCTCATAGGCCCTTATCCCTGCCAGCTGGTAGAGACCTCCCAAGAGGCCTTTGTTCATGAGAAATAAATAACAAATGACAAAAATAAATCATTAATGAAGCAATCACCCTATCAATACATATGTTCCAATCACCATATGATTGGTTATCCTTTCATGACAACTGCTCAGACCACTTCAGATTCTGTCTTCTGGACCACTGTGTTCCTACCTACCTAACTTAGGAAGCCCACACGGAATTGCAAAAATGTATCTTTAAGGATTAGCTTTAGCATATAGAGGGAGAGGAGGTCCCCCTAAGTCATAGTCATAGGGGAGGGAAGTAAGGGGAAAATGGGAGAATACAAGGGATGGGATAACAATTGAGATGTAATATGAATAAATTAATAAATACATATATATTTTTAAAAGGATTAGCTTTAAAAAATAAGGAAATAAGGAAATTTGTTCTTATCCCTTTAGAAATGAGCTGGGAATAAGAAAATGGGGCTATATTAGTGAAACATTACAAATTAGCAACTCCCTGGCTCTTTGAACAAGTATCTACACAGCTGGTGTCTATGTTACCAGAATTTATGTAAAGAAACATTTAGATGAACAAAACATGAACGTCCATGTTGGGGCTACTGGTAGGTTATAAAGTCTTTGAGGCTTCTCCTTTCAGGCCTGGGGTGTATTTATCCTCCTAGTTAAGTTGCTTTGACTACAGAACATTCTGGAAGTGCTCTGTGACACTTCTAAGACCTGACCTTGACTACAACTAGCAACTCTCATCTAAAGCTCCAAAACTCAGAGTTGTCATATCAAAAGTCAGTCTGTTAAGGAGCCTAGTGACAAGGCATGGGTCTGTGAGGAGAGAGAGCGTGGAACTGAGCCTAATCTCCACCCTGGACAAGCTGCTGCATGTGATGCCATGTTGCTGACCACCCTCATCCCAGATATCACTGGTAATTGCTGCATAGTGTGGAAGCTCCAACTGCCAAGCTAAACACAAAACCTGAGATAGGGAGTCAGCAATGGACAACAAGAAATATGACCACTGCATCTTCACTGAGCACTGCAAGTGATGAAACAGAGGTCAGTATACACAGGTTTAGAAAAAGCAAGCATGCTGCTGTCCTAGTCTCAATTCCAGCATAGTTGCTTGGCAGTAGGTCACAGGAGGGGTCTGGGGTATTAATGTGGAATTCCCAGTGGAGTTAGATGGCATGTTCTGTGAGAAATATCTTATGTGGTTCAGTGTGCAGACCTGATGACAGCGTTTGATGCAGCGTCTGCATCCGAGGCATTCACCAGCAGGACATCAGTCCCCGTCGGGGCGTCCTCAGGAATTGCAGTAAAGTACATTTTACTGGCAAAAGTGGGAATGTTGTCGTTGATATCATCTACAATGATGTTAATTGTCCCTGTTCCTGTCAAGGCTGGGGATCCTGGGAAGAAAAGAAAATAGAATTTTAATGTGTTTAGATAGCCAAAACCATACCTTTAACAATTCTCAGATATAGACAGAATTGTGGGATAATTTCTAATCACATATGGCATGTGATTGTTTTTACTCTGTTGTAAGAAAAGTGCAACAGAATTTTCATTTTTCCCTCCATTGGTGACCTAAGGTCTGAACTGTCTGCTCCTGATTTTCCACAAAAACACCCTGGTATGTTCCAATTCAAAAGTACAGACTCATCAATACAGGAAACAACACCCCAGAAGACAGACTACCCATAATGTAGCTGAAATTACGTTAAAAAAGTACAAACCCGATTTGGAACAGCCCACGGGAATGGAAGATCTGCCCATTGACTCTGCATGTCTACAAACTACATGATGGCTGAGACCATCACCACTACAACCTGAGCCTCCCATAAGAACTCCTCTAGTATTTAAGCCACTTTTCTGCATAATCAATATTTGTCTATAGTGAGGAGGAAAATCTTCAGATTACATTGCAACAAAATATACACATTGATGGGATGACAAGTCATTTTGCATGCACTAACTATTTAATATAAACTTTAAATAAGTCATCCTAATTTTGTTTCCGCTGTTGTCATCAGTGAGTCAAATCGAACCCTTAACCAAGATCCACGTGCCGAATGTATGCTGAACGCCAGACTCACCGTACTGTGAATGGTTAGAATTCTGTGGGTTGCCCTCATAGCTGAAGGGAAAAATCATCTCCTTTGGTCGGGTTTTCAAAACCATTTTCGAATGTTATTTTTTCCAAATAAAAGCAAAGGGGATGCAATTCACAGCCTTTAATTAAAACAAGATGAAGCCTAGACACTCTCCTTTTCTCATTGCAGGGCTACTTCTCTCTCCCTCAAAGCTTCTTAGTTCATAGGTAACGTACACAGCCCTTGTCTTTACCCCGCATGCTCTGAGATGAAAGCCACATCTCTGGTTGCCGGCCTAAACCTCATGGAGTAACGTCATCACCGCAGAGAGAAGCTGAGGTTCACTGCCTTCTTAGGTTTTTGTTTGTTTGTTTGTTTTTTTGTTTTTTAGTAATCTTATGATTTGCTGATATTTATTTTGCCACAAATTACATGTTTCAGATGGAAGTTTGTGGCTGCTCAAGACATAGTACCAAACAACCTGAAAGGTCAGATGTGCAGGTGCCACATTCGGCAGACCGCAGATCTGTTTCGTGGGTCCTGTATAAGAAGCTAACTATGTGTCAGATATAAGAACCTCCACAAGCAGAAGAGGTGGCTGGTGGGGAGAAGCACAGCCCCTCCCAGAAAGGTACCCGCTGAATTTGGGCTGCATGTTGAGAACTGATGTCATAAACTGTATATGTGCCTATGCCTTTCTAAATAAGATATTTTATACTACATTAAGTATTTATATTAAGATGTGATAAAAATTCAAGACAGTAGAAATACTATCCATCATGGTCCAGGTTTACATTGGGGGCAGAAAAGTAGCTCCCAATATATTCTACCTATAGTCCACTGCAGTCTTTAAAAATATGTGCTGTGCTTTGAATAGTTCCTTAGTATGAATGAGAGAAGCAAGATTATGTTATGAGTGTTCCACACACAAAAATAGTCTTTCGGGCACCCAAGAAGCATTCCTATGCACTGAATTTACTTCTCATGAACACATTGATAGCAGAAACAGAGAATTCCTATTGGTTCCTTCAGCATCCATGCATGCGTTTACAAAGCTGACATACTGATCATCCTGGATCCTATGAAAAAACACTACTGTCTGCTCCCTTTTACATGGGGGTAAAACAGGAGTTGAAATGCTCAACAGACTTCTGCAAAACTAAAGTCCTATCAAAGTCCTAGACAGGAGCAGAGCCAAGGTGGAAAACATGGGTCCTGGTCTGGACTGACTGTGAAGATAGCAAAGGTGGAGGCAGCATCGGGAAGTGCCTCGTGCCTTAATGATCTGTGAAAATAGTGAGTGCTGTCCCCAAGCTCTGGGAACAAAACAGGAGGTGACAAGACCCTACTGAGAAGAACCATTGATAATTAGAGCTTCAGCCAATGAGGCATATTGACTCGCAGAATACTGTGCATTAAACATATTCCTTGTTAATCGTTATTATTCTTATCCTTTAGATCTATTTTTATTTTACATGTATGAGTGTTTTCCCACATGTATGCATGTGCACTGTGCATGTGCAGAACCTGTGGAAGCCAGAAAAGGGCACTCTGTCTCCTGGAACTGGAGCTACAGAAGGGCATGAACTGTCGTAACTGAGAAATGACTCGGGGAATCCACTAGCGAGGTGACATCGTTAAGACTATAAATATTCTGATGATTCACAGCATGGGACCCTACTGCAGGGATGGCTCACAGTCACCACCGAGAACACTTTGCGGGGTCTTCTTTTGTCTGCAGCTGCTGTGGATGTTCTCCAGTTAGTGGCAAACAGTAAGAACGAAAACTCCAGACATTCAATGTCACTGTCCTCACAAGCCAAACTACTGTTCATTTACCAGTTTTCAGAGAAACATCAAGGGAAGTCAACAATGATCAGAGGCTGAGAAATGGGCCCACAGGTGATTCCAAAGCCAGGTGAGGTCACAATGCCAAGAACACTTCTCAGCCTGCTGTACAACCGTGTGCATTCCATCCTCCCAGTGCGGAGACAAGTAGAGGTCTTTTTAAGACCTGTGTGTGTGTGTGTGTGTGTGTGTGTGTGTGTGTGTGTGTGTAGTGACTGCCTTGTACAGTGGCTGTATATGTGTGACGTGTATAACTATGTGCCTTCATGTGTATGATATGTGTGTCTATGTGCTGGTACACGTGTGTGTGTGTGTGTGTGTGTGTGTGTGTGTGTGTGTGTGTGTGTGTTGCCTGTGGGGGATGTCTGGGTTATGTGTGTATCATGTGCCTCAGTGTGTGTGTCCATGTGATGTGTGTCTATGTGGTGTATGTGTCTATGTGGTGTGTGTGTGTGTGTGTGTGTGTGTGTGTGTGTGGTGCCTATTGGATCTTTCTCTCTCTCTCTCTCTCTCTCTCTCTCTCTCTCTCTCTCTCTCTCTCTCTGTGTGTGTGTGTGTGTGTGTGTGTGTGTGTGTGGGTGTGTGTGTGTGGTGGGGGGTGTACAGGTACACAAGCTAGCTATGCTGCCAGTGTGGAGGTTAGATGACAATTTCATAAAACAGTTCTTTCCTTCTACCTTTATGCGGGCCACTGGGATAGAATCTAGGTCCAGACACTTGAACACTTCAGCTTCACCTGAAGAGCCATCTGGTCAACCTCAGGAAGCAGAATTTGTAAAACTGTCTGACCTGCATGTTCCTCCAGAAAAATGTGCAAATAATTTGTTGGATTTTTAGTTTTAAGTTTGCAGGGAAAATACTTACAAAACTTTTATCTAAATGTATGTCTGTGAATGTGATATGACATTCTAGATGTTGAAATCTGTCTCCTAGATAACAGAAATATAGGAGAATGGGGAAATAGAAGGATCCAGAGGGTCCTAGAAACCTACAAGAAGAACATCATGATGGGTGGATCTGGGCACAGGGGCCTCTGCTCAAACTACTGCACCAACCAAGGACAATACATGCAGTAAACATCGAACCCCTACTCTGATCTCGCTAATGGATAGGACATTCTCCACAGTTATGTGGAGAGCAGGAACTGACTCTGATATGAACTCTGATGTCCCATATTTCACCACTTCCGCTTGGTGGAGAGACCTGGTAGCACTCAGAGAAAGAATAAGCAGGCTACCAAGATGAGACTTGGTAGCCTATGACCATATAATGGGTGAGGAGGTCCCCCTTAGTCATAGACCTAGGGGAGAGGAATAGGGTGAAAGTGGGAGAGAGGGAGGAATGGGAGGATACAAGTGATGGGATAACAATTGAGTTGTAATCTGAATTAATTAATAAAATAAAATTTAAAAAAAGAAATCTGTCTCCATTCTTCTTTACTTTCGATCTAGGGAAAGAGGTCCCACCACCACCGCCACTGCCATCAACTCCAGACTCAGCGTAGTCCACATATAGCATCCATCCCAGCAGTCAATGCTTCTCAGTTCAGACAGGAAAAAGAAAGGAAATCTGTGAGAAAGTCTCCTGATGTCCAACAAGTCCCATTTCTACAGGATTCTTGACAGATAGGGTACAGTCCTTAGTCACCAGGTAATCTCACGCCTTTCATCTTAGAAGTGGTTCTCAACATGAGGAAGCCACCTGAAACCATAATTAAACTTGACCCTTAAACATATATACTTATATAGGATATGCGTTATATTATTATAATATATAGATATAAATTATAATGTAAATTACATTATAAAATATACAAATTTTTATATAATATAAATATAGACAGTTGCTTATATATAATCACATACATAACTGACTTCTTTTTTAAGATTTATGTTTAATTATGTGTTGGGGGTTTGTGGATAGTATGTGTAGCTGACTGCAGAGGACTGAGGTACCTTGAGCTGGAGAGACAGGTGGCTGTGGGCATCCTGACACAGGAGCCGGGAATGCAGGTGAGGCTCATTGGGAGAGTCACACACCACGGAGCCTCCTCCAGCCCAATATTACTGTTCCAAACTTTTATCCACTGACCCAGCTCTCTGGTCCCATATTGTTATTGAACTCTTAATAGCAGATTTATGATTAAGTATTTAGTGTGGGTAATTCTCATTTAAATACCTATTACATGCAGCAGATGCTGTTTTCAGTTTTACTGGTACTCTGATTATTGAAAGAATTGGGTCTTTTTTTTTTTTAATTCAGACTATGGACAAGCAAAGGGAGTTATCAATTCTTTCAACAGCCTTTCCTCCATTCATTAATCAGAGGTCAAATTGGGCATCCCTATTGCCCACATTTTCTCTCCATTCTCGAGTCAGCTCTTCTCTAACTCAGAAGGTGGGGGTAGGGGCAGAAGAAACCCTTACTCGTGTTTGTAAACATCTACAATGAAGCAATGAGGGTACATGTGTAGTCTGTTTAACTTCCTTTCTTTCACATGACTCTGTGGTTGAAGACTCAATGAGCTAAAAACCTTAGCAGGACCATTTTGTAAGGCCAACTTCTGCCTAAAGCAGGGGTCAGAGAGCAAGACTGAGGACAAAGGTCAAAGGCTGAGAGATTTCTAACTGCATACACACAGAAGGCAGATATGATAACAGTGCTGTAGTAAAGCCAGATGGTCCGTCTCATCTGGACTCATTTATCAGACCAGACACAATCGGGAAAGACATAGACTAGAGAGACACGCACCCAGCGGAATGTCACCTAATGAAAGAGACCAAGTACACAAACCAAACAAAGGGCATAGTCTCAGGAACCCGTAATTACTGGAGCTAGAAGGATCCTTGAATTGGGAGTCAAAACCGCAATTACAATTCAAAAGTCTAAATGTAATTAGTAATCAGAAAATAAAGAGATTTCAGATTTCAATTTGTAAAATAATATATGGTATATAAAAGTGTGCAAATGTGTTTATCTATATATGCACATAAATATATAAACATGAGTAAACATACACAAGGATTTTTATATTTACAGTATGTAGCAAAAGCTCACCACACCTGGCCTCGGCATCACATTTTTCTGCTCTTGAATCAGGGACCAATTAAATTTGTGCCACCTTTATGACTGGCAGCGTTGTAGGCTCAAATATATCACAATGAAGTGTAAGCAAGTTTTTAAAACTATTTTTAAAAGAAAATGATTCAGACAAGAAACATAGCTAACTATAATAAATGAGAGTACATCACTAGAGTCCGCACTTTTCAGGCAAACTGAGCTTTTTAATTTTATTTTATTAATTTATTCATACTACATCTCAATGGTTATCCCTCCCTTGTATCCTCCCTCCCTCCCATTTTCCCCTTACTCCCCTCCCCTATGACTGTGACTGAGGGGGACCACCTCCCCCTGTATATGCTCATAGGGTATCAAGTCTCTTCTTGGTAGCCTTCTATCCTTTCTCTGAGTGCCACCAGGCGTCCCCATCCAGGGGACATGGTCAAATATAAGGCACCAGAGTATGTGAGAAAGTCATATCCCACTCTCCACTCTACTGTGGAGAATGTCCTGTCCATTGGCTAGATCTGGGTAGGGGTTTGAAGTTTACGGCCTGTATTGTCCTTGGCTGGTGCCATAGTTTGAGCGGGACCCCTGAAGAAAATTATGATAGGCAGATTTGGGCCCAGGGGTCCCGCGCAAACTGAGTTTTTATGTCAGCCCCTGCTCATTCCACACATTTCCCCCAGCACTAAAGGTCAGAGCAGAAGATACAGAACTTTCACTCTGTCCTGTTGCTTCTTGTTCCTCACACCCATCATGCTATGTGCAGGCCCTGTGGACTGAGCCCTGTGATCGCACATGTATTGGATGCAATAAAGTCTATGTGTTGTATCTGTCCCTGTGAGCCTGGGCTATTTTGCTCACAGTTATCAAATCACCCCTGAAAAAATGCCCTGAAGTTTAGCCACTCCATGTTGACATCAAAGGTTCACAGGCTGTATTTACACTTCAATTCCGAAAGTGCAGCAAACAAATGCATAGGCCATTGTAGATGTGACTGGCAGCTTTGTAGCTAATTATTTACATATACAATGCTGTGCTATGAACAGTCGCTCACTCTGTGAGCTTGCGTTAATAAACTGAATATGCGCAGATTGGTATCATTTGACGTGTGCCCGTGTTTCAAAATTGTTGGTATAGCTGTGCTCTTTGGAGACAAAGGGACCAGAGAGAAACAGCTTTAGTGGTGATCTGCAAATAGCTTCTCGTGGCCCTCTGCCTCAGTAGCCTGCGCAGCCCAAGTGGCTAAAGTCTCTCTGGGAGTGCATTTTACAGGAACGTTTAAAATTTTTTTTAAATTAAACAAGGTCAGCTAAAATTTTTGTTTGCACCAAAAAAAAAAGCACATTGTGAGGAACTGCTGTTTAGAGATGAAAACAGAAGCCCAGACACTGAAACCTTGAAACACCAAAGCGAAGTGCAAATCCTGAACTTCACCTGCTGTGCCACTCAGAGGAAACTCAGAGTTCAGATTCACAGAGTGGAGAATCAAGAGGCAATCTGCTGTGCGCAGTTTGCCTGTGGGGCCACAGGGGTTTTCCTGACACTGGCAATGGCCTCTCCCTACTGCGGAGTTGGAGTTCTCTGTCCTTAGCTTCAAAGCTCATGGGAGAGCAGCAGAGCAGGTTGTTTTATTAAGGTTTAATCTTATGGAATGTAATGGAAATCCTAGGTCTGACTCCATAGTGCTTGAAGTTGAATTTTTTGTCTGCTTTTAATGTCAAGAAAATAAAATTCTCTCTGGTAAGATTTTTTTGATATGAAAATCTAGATGATACAAAAAAAAGAATTAAATATGTCAATTTTCATATTTATGGCATAAAGAGATGTGATGCCTCATTAGAGAGGAGAGGAAATGAAATAATAATTTTAAAGTGAACATTTTAACTTGTTAGTTAAAGTCTGTCAGGTGTTAGTTACTAAATTGCTGGCTAACCTAAAAACTTGTTTTTAGGGGGCTGGAGAGACGGCTCAGGGGTTAAGAGCACTAATTGCTTTTCCTGAGTTCAATTTCCAGCAACCACATGATGGCTCATAACCATCTATAATGTGATATGTTGCCCTCTTCTGGCCTGCTGGCTCACAGGCAGGTTGAATATTGTATAAATAAAAAGGAAATTAATTTTTAAAAACTTGTTTTTAGAATTAAGATAAAAAGCATTATTTGGACATAAGCAAAGTCGCTTTAGACTCAAATGTACAAGGAAGCTCCATGAAATTAATCTCTGATAACAAAAAGAAACCCCACCACAGTATCCCTCATAGGCTCATGGGTGCAGTTTTCATTATTAAAAATCTTTGCCATAGCACACAAGGCCATCTTTTCTCCAGCATAGGCATAATTGTGTCAACAAAATACAACCTTTCTGAAACAGTCAATAGAAGTCTCTTCAGATGTGTGAGGTCATATGTACCACCCTGGGCTCTTTTTTTTTTTTTTTTCAATCACAGATCTGTTTGTGAGCCAATGATCCCCCTCAGACTATGCAATGTGGTGGACAGTCTTAATTCCTCACCAGGAAGATGGTGGGTGGTGTTTGGTTCTTTTAGTGTTTTTTAGGCTAAGTTTTGCAAACACATCATGTTTTCCTCCATTATAAACACAGCTCCCACCCCACCACAGAATGCAGCCCACTCCATCTTTCAGTAGATGATGAATGCCCTTAATTAGAAAAGCTGATAACTGGACCTGTCCCCACAGACTTATTAGTTATCTCGACTCACAGGCACTCTAAAGTGGAGCTCTCTGGGTAAGTCTGCATTTGAACTATCCTACTATCTCTTAGTCTCCCAAACCGTGAACAAACAGATAAGTTTTTTATTTATGCTAAGATTAACCTTTATCCCCTCTAATGAAATACAAATAAATAACTTGTCTATGCGTGTATGTAAAGTATATCATGCATGTCATGTCAGTATAATATAAACATATAATATAAACATATAAACAGTATAATATAAACACATCCATTTCCTGATATGATCAGGATGGTAAATGCAATCACATAATTTACAAATAGCCTCCTGTGTGTGCTATTTTAATGACTTACAATCATTGATATTTTTCTTAATTCTTAAATCAGTATTTTTTAATTAAAATGTCAATCCCCAAAGAAGAAACCCACAAATACTCTGTAGAGCAGGAATTTGGTGGGCTGGACTCTTAACAATCAGGCTGGGGGTTGGACTTTCATTTCTAAGTCATGAACTTTGAAAGGTATTGTGTAACTGACTAGCTATAGTGAGAGCATCGGTTGATGTGCTATGAATTCTCAGATGCACCCAAGGGTGCGCAGAGTTAGTACCTACCAAGTGTCTTCACTCCCTGAGTACTGTGCGTACTTGAATGTCTTCTCTGAGAAATAAACATTTATATCTGTATCTTCTTGGCTTATCTAGCTGGATTTCTCATTATAACTCAAATAAAACACATCTAAAATAACTCTGCATAGTCTGCCCTTAAGTTTTTGTTTTGTACATTTTTAGAAATAATATTTTACTAAATATTTGAGAATTTAATAGAATATGTTTTGATCATATTTACTCTCCTCACCAAGCTCCTCCCAGATTCACCCTCACCTCTGTTCCCAGCCAACTTTGAGTTTCATTTTGTGTGTTTGTTTGTTTTTTGTTTGTTTGTTTGTTTTATCCATAGAGTCCAATCTGTGTTGCCCAACTACCCTCAAGTGTGAGGCCTGCCATGTGTGTGACAACCTACCACACACCAAAGAAAACTGGCAACAGCCATCAACTATCAACAGCTTCTAGGCTAGGAGTGAGTGCCTTTCATGCCCAGACCCCAGTTGTATGCTGGAAGTTTGTCTGGATTGAGCTTGTGTAGATCTTGTGCACACTGTCACAAATTTTGTGGGTTTATGTGCACAACTGCCTTGTTATATCCAGAAATCACTGCTTCCTTGAAATCCCCCACCATCTCTGACACTTCTATTCTGGCCTCTGCTGTGAAAATCCCTCCTAGGGAGGAGGGATGTGATACGGATACCTCGTTTATGGATGAGCACTCTATAGTCTCTCATTCTCTGCGCAGTTAAGGTTATCTATATTTTCTGCTAAGAAGAAACTTCTCTGACTAGGGTTGAGCAATACACTGATCTGTGGTTGCAGTGTGAAGTTCATAGTAGTCATCTTGACAGTCTTTCTGTTCAGCAGAATGACAGTGGTGGATTCTCCTCTATAGCGTATGGCTTGTCTAACCACGAATTCTTACCTCTGCCCCCCCAAAATTGCCAGGTACGAATCCTATCACACAGAACAGGCCTTACGTCCAGGCTGAAATGGTTGGCAACTCCCATAACATTGGTGTCACTATTGCCCTGGGCGGCATATCTTGTCTATCCTGTCATTACTGTACATCCACAGGGTTCATAGCTGGGCGATATTGGTGATTACTTTCCTCCTCCTTAGTATTCAGAACACCTTCCAGCACTTTGAAGTGAAGCTAGCCAATAGGGTTGAAGCTTCTAGAACAATACCAGCTTCATTGCCCCATGTTTTATGGCCCAAGTATGTGATTCTTCAACAATAGAATCTTACTTGCAAGTCTGGAGGGCAACTAAGAGCATCATCTGCCCTCTGATCTTTACTCTTCACATGTAATGTTTGCTCAAACCAATAGTCATTGTGTGGCCCATGCCTTGTCTGGCTTCTTAACATCACCTTCACATCCATGTTTGTATCCAGAGGACTCGGGTGGGGGCCTTCAAAATGGATAAAATCATGAACTATTGCCTGAATGGGGTTTAGAAGGCACAGTATCTCTGCATACTGTATATATTGATATAAAGAAACTGGTGGGCTGATGGGTCAAGAAAGGAAAGCAAGTTGTGAACCCCTAGAGGCAGAACTTGGCTCAAGGCATATTTAAAGCAATTAAAACTGAATAAAAGCCATCTGCCCCCTCTGTAGGTCACTCTGTACACTGTCACCACCTCACGCAGGGGAGCCTGAGCCTCAGGCACTCCTGCTGCGTCTCAAGGCAGAGATCAGTCTAATAACCATGATCAATAAAGCAGAAGCCCCTTAAACCCCAGCCACGGATTAGTAAATGCTGCACATTTCCTTACAGGAGGCCTTTCACAAATATGCTAGTAATAGCACTATAACGGAAGTTCACATACAAGAGTGATAAATAACCATGAGTGGCAGCCACAGACTAAAAAGGGAGGATGGCAGATGTGAGAGTAGTGTGGTTGCCACATCTGTCAGTGCATTGATGGATGACTCGGCGCTGTCCCTTCTCCCCTACTGCTCCATGTACATTCATCCAGCAGCTTTGCACTGAGGTGATGAGGATGCTCTTCCTCAGTAGAGGGGACCCCTTCTATGGTCAAGGGTATACAATAGCTGCTTACCCCTCCTAGACCTCTCAAAATAGCATGCTCATGATCAGTTGATTAGCAATTATTATCATTTTCACTCCTCTGAATCCTTCAGTAAATATTATTAGGAACCCATTTTGTCTCTGGGGATTCCACTGAGCAGACACGGGAATCTGACATTCCCTTGGGAGAAGAGATGGAGGAACAAATGCCATATAAGCCTATGATTTTAGACAGCAATCAGTATTAAGAAGAAACTGCAAAGTAAAGGAAGAGCAAGACCTTGGCTGAGGGGGAGGAGGAACATGAGCTTAGGCCAGGTAAATGCCCTCTGAAAAGCTGGGTACATGGCAAGTTCCAGGCCATTCTAGGCTACTTGAGACTATCTAAAAAAAAAAAAAAAAAAAAACAAAATAAGTCACATGATGACACAGAAAGAAACAGTTGAAGCTAGTATCCCTGTGCCATGATTGCTCAGGACCAAGCAGTAAACCTAGACCCCCTATTCAGATCTAGCCAATGGACAGCTCATTCTCCATGGTTGTGGGGAGAGTCGGGGCTGCCTCTGACATGAACTTTGGTGCCCCCTAATTTGATCATTTCCCCTTGGTGGGGAGACTCAGATGCACACAGAGGAAGGGGAAGCAGGCTATCTAAAAGAGACCTGTGGTTATTTGGTGGGGGAGGAGGTCCCCTTCTGTCAGAGGTCTAAGGGAGGGGAATAGGGCAGAAGAGGGGGGGAGGGTGGGAACGGGAAAATACAAGTGAGGGGATAATAATCATGATGTAATATGAATAAATTATAATGCTAACAAAAAAAGAGGCCTAGGGAGCCTTTGAGGAGGTCAAGCAGCTAGGAAGTGGCTAAGTATCTTGTCATGTGATCACGGAAAACAGCTGGAGACATTATGGAAACTGTAAGCTGTATGGGAGCTGTAAGACAACAGTAGGGTACAGTGATCCAATCTGTCGTCTTAAAGGCTCATCTGCTGCCTTTTGAATAACACGGCTTGCAGGGGAGAAGACAGGCATGGAGGAGGCTGCTACCCCTGCCCTCCCATGGGCAGAGCAGTGACAGTGGAGGGAGAAAGCATGAGATCCAGTCAGAACAGTTCTGGACCTTGTTGAACCAAGGCCACTTACTTGTTATACACTTAAATTACAGAGGAAGCTGGACACAGAATGGAAAGAGTTTCCCCCTCCCCAGCTGTGTAAACAGGTGGGTCAGAGTCACAACAATTTATTGTGGCCCTACTAAGCTTAAGACATGTCTATCAAACATGAGGCTTGATACCAATAGCTAATAACCTTGACCCTTATCTACTTTGTACAATAACAATTATATAGCAGCATTAATATTCTTAATACGTTACATGCAATGTGTCCAAAGCACTGTAGCTGGAACATGGAAGAAGCCTTTAATTCTAGGTTGGACACTAAGGCCTATATACTTAACTCCAGGATAGACTTTTCATTTATAAATTAACATCCCATACTGAACTTTTAGGTATACTGTGCTGGCTTCTCTGTTCATGCTGTTTGCCTAAGACATCTTGCTTTTTACATTGTGAGAACATGGTTGGTAAGCCCTTGCAAAGGAGGCTAGTTAGAAACAGGGCATATAACCATGTGAAGGGTATTAGCTGTGTTGACATGATCTCCTCAACCAGGAGAAGCAGGATGTGTTTATTCCTTTATGAGGAAGCCAACATAGGTTTGGCTTCTCTCTCCGTCAGTACTACTCTCCGTCAGTACATACCCACAAAGAACCGAAAGTAAGCACTACATAACACAAGTACCATCAACAGATAAGCCGGCAAAGCGCCCGTATCTTTGACTAAAGACAAGCAGACTGTCGCATTTAATTAAGCTGCAATATTTCATCATTCTAATGGCATTTGAAACCTGAGCTTGGATTTTTATATGCCCTGTTCTGCTTTCACTTTCTCCCAGATTGATAGGATGGGTAGCACTTACCATGAGCATGGGATAGGGATCTTCTCTGGCCACTGCCTTGCAAATGGACACTAAATGAAATACAATGCAACTGGAATTTTGGAGTTTATTAGGAAAGAAGTCAGGGGTTAGAGCCCTGCCTGGTTAACACACTGTGGCATCAATTCCTAACATACTGTCACAGCTGCCCAGTCCTGGGCTGCCAGCAGGTAAGAACATCAAGATCCCAGAACAAGGTGAATTCAAGATTAGGAATAAAACTGTCAGCATTTTTGAAGAGTACTCTGACATTCCCCTGATCTTCAGACATTATGAATTGGAAAATGTGTCATCTGATATATTAGATCTTTGCTAGTTTTCTGCATTTTCTCATGTCACCTACTGCCCTGACAATCAATCATGGCAGCGCATGTGTACTTTAAGTCCCAGTGGCTTGAAAATATGGTAGTGCACTCTTTCAGTTTGCTTTTTGTTGCCCAGATAAACAGCATGGCCAGAAGCAACTTGGAAGGACAAGGTTGACTCAGCTTATACTTTCAGGTAACAGTCTATTGCTGAGAGACGTCAAGACAGGGACTCAAAACAGAAACAGGAATGGAAGCAGAGGCCACAGAGAATAGTGCTTGTTCCTTATGGCTTCCTCATTCTGCTTTCTGAGAGCACCCAGGACCACCTGTCCTTTCTAACAACAGCAGTGCCTAAGAGTGGGCTGGACCTTCCCCCATGTCAATCAACAATTGAGGCGGTTCCTCATAGACATGGCCACAGGCCAATTGGATCAGGGAAGCTGAGAGTCCCTCACATGCCTCTGGGCTATCTACATCAAGGTGACAACTGAGCTTGCTAGGCAAAGAGTTTCTACACAGGGTCAGCTTGCTGCCTGTGGGTACAGAGCAAGTGACACTCAGAGTCTTCATTGAAGATTTTGCTACAAATGACTGTAGGGGAAATTATTATTAAATTATTGTGTGTACTACAGGGTAGGAATAAGACAGAACAGCTTAACACATAACACATGATTACACCTCAGGAGAATAACTATATTTACTGTTTGTGAGGGTCTGTTTTTGTTAACTTGACACAATCTAGAATCATCTGAAAAGGGCGTCTCAATGAGGAACTGGCTGGATTATGTTGGCTTGAGAGCATGCTCGGAAGATATTTTCCTAATTGTGTTGCCTAAGATGGAAAGATCTATCTGGAATGACTGTTGGCAACACCATTTTGTAGGCTCAGCCCTGGACTGAAAAAAGAAGAGAGAGCAAGCTGAGCTCTCACAGGCATGCGTTTGTGCACTGCCCTCTGCTCTGGACTGTGCATGTGGTGCAACCAACAGCAGCTTAGACTTCCTGACGTCTTGATCTCTGCACGATGAGGGGTTGTCACCTGCAATTGTGAGATGGACAAACCCCTTCTCTGTTAAGACTTTTTTTTCAGGGTATTTTAGCACAGCCACAGAACCAAAACTAAGACATCACTACACCATCTCACAGAAGGTGCTAAGGTAGAGAAAGATGAGGCAATCCACCCAGATGATGGAGAAACCAGAATTCAAACATAGGTGATTTGAATTCAAAGTTCACCCTTTCCCTGTGCTGAGGGTGATCTGGTCGATTATCTACCAGATGACTTGGGAGTGAATTTTCTCTCCAAGGCCTCCTTTCTGGAACAGTAAAGTCAGGCTTCATTCTGACTTTGCCATCGACTGGCTAAGTGACACTCAGCAAACTATTAAACACTCTCAGCTTGGTTGTGGATAATAGAGATGGTAACAAAAACCCTGTGCTGAAAAGGCTATCCTCCATAAAACTTTGTACTGATTGACACAGGTGGCTATAAAAACTAACAGCATCCCTTTATTTACCCGATAGCACTGCATTTGCTGCCCAGCCCACTGATTTCTTTAATCCTTAGGAATGCCTAGAGTGAAGGGCAACTCAGCCTTTTCTGCCATGCCTCTTGATTTGGAATGCTCCAAAGTCAGAATCCCCTGCCAGGAACCTCTGTGTGCTGCAGCCTGCCCATCACAGATTACACCACACTGCACGCCACTTCCCTCCCACATCTCAGAATACCCACCACCACTGGGACCCCCTCCTGGTGCCACATGTATGGAGACAGATGCCTTGAGGGGCTAGGGCCCGCCATCCAGTTTCTGCTCCTGCCACTTCCTTCCGCAAACTGCATTTTTGTTTGTGAGTGTCTGGAGTTGACCACATGCTTCCAGCTCTAATGAGTGATGACAGCTGAGGCTGGACGATTGTAGCAATAAAACCTTGGCTCTAAAATCCGGCTCCCTACCAGTTTCTACCGAGTCCAACCTCTCTTGTGCAGGCACCTTGACTGATACGTGCAGCCAATTTCCTTTGGTTTTATAGGAGAATGCATACACCCGGAGCCTGAGGGCTGTGAGGAATGCGAAACATGACAAGCCCATCTCAGATTAAATAGGATTAATGTGTACGTAGCTGACACACTGCATTCTGTTTGCCATTCCATGGGATTTTAAAGCTTGCAAATAATGCAACAAGATAATTTATACACACTAAAAATAGAAGGGATATTACTTTTCTCCGTGAGGAGGTCCGGAGAGGGAGAGAGGACAGGAAGGAAATGGGGGGGGGGGGATGTAGTGCTCAATTAAAGATGAGAGGCATCGTCCTTGGAATATGTCATTAGCTGTAATCTTAAAATCCACCACTGCTTTTTAGGGCCTTGAAACAATGTACTAACTGCACAAAACTGATCATATTAAACAGGAATTCCAGTATGCCATATTAACGTAAATTTTTTTCACAGCAAAAATAGCCCATTCAAATCCTTCAATATTCTATAACGTCACCCTTTTATCTATATCATATGAAAAATAGATATATATTGTCATATTCAAATATATGCACATGTATGTATATTCATATATCATTTCAATTATCTGAGGTCACAACAAACCTGATTTCAACATTTTGACAAGTATTTTTCTTAAATGCATCAACCTAACTAAATCACAGTATACATGGCATTCGTTCTCAGGAAAAATTCTAGCCAATGAAATCTCATTCCAAAATGAATTAATTACCTTTAGAAAACTCAAACCTTTGGTCAACAAACAATTTAGTAACTCAACAAATATTTAAGAAATTCTAACTCCACCACTCAAGGCATAGAGATTCTTTAGAGAACCTTAGAGTTTAATTTAAAGTGTTCTGAACGTGTGACCACAGTCTACCAAGAAAACAAGCCAGTGTAGGCAGAAACATCTCATGTAAAACTCAGGTGTTTTGTTGCTATACACAAAACAATTTATGTCATTGCCTTCTCCAAAATCCTGAAGGCTAGAGGCTACTGGGTTTTGTTAAGTTCATTTCCGTGGAAGTTTATCAAGGCAGAGTCTCTCAGATGTTAGAAGACTCAGCAGATATTCCTGATAATGATAATGCTGAACAAACCACAAGAAGATTGAACTAGTAATCTGGGCACCTTTTCATCTCCAGAATCCTCTAGAACTATCTAGATGCTTCCAAAGATGAAGTATTGTAGATGCCTCCTTCATCAGTGTATAGGAGTAGCAGGTCACACCCATAGGTACTCAGGTAGCTTTCAGGACAAGGACATTTTCCCCATACAGGAGCTACACCTCAATGGTGGTGTGGCAAATCTCTTGCCATTTACCACTGAAATCTCATTAGCTATACTCAATGTATGTTAGGGGCTATTCCAAGCATCAGTAAACTTCAATGAAAATGTGATTCAGTACCAAATAAAACCATATTCATTTGCTCCACAGGATCTGACTCCCAACGGAGCAAAGCAGTAAGGACCCACCTGCATCTGCAGCCGTGACAACCAGGACAAAATGATCCCTTGCTTCCCGGTCCAGACTCTGGGTCACTCGAAGCTCTCCACTGTCCGTGAGGGCAAAAGCATGGTCTTCATTTCCACCAAGCAGAACATAGGAGAGCTGGCTATTGGGCCCTTGATCATCATCTCTTGCCACCACCTACGGGGGAGAACAGTTACATGGCTGCAACGAGTCACCTAACATGCGAAACACATGAAGCAACTGCAAGATAACAGGGGGTCGGGTTGTGGGCAGAGCTGCAAGGGTATAGCTTCAAGTTTTTAAAAGAGAAGCCTAGTGAGACAGCTCAGTGGGTAAGAGCACTGGCTGCTCTTGCAGAGGGCCCCGGTTCAGTTCCCAGCATTACATGGTGGTATAAAACCATTGGTAACTCTAGCTCTAGGGGATCAGATGCCTTTTTCTGGCCTCCTTGAGCATCAGGCACACATGTGGTACACATGCAACATGTACGTACAAGCATGAGGGCTAAACATTCATACATGTAAAATAAAAATAAGTCTAAGGATGTTGTAAATAAAGTAATAAATAACAGTATGCGTCATTCACACATATTTGCATAAATCTGCACATAAACAAATGTATAGGGTTTGTGGAAGGCTTTCTAAAAATGTACACCATGTGGGGTTTTTTTCCCCCTTGTTTGTAAAGAGGGAAGGCAGAACAATATTTTAAATGAACTTTTCCGAATTTTGACAACACCTTATGTGTGAATATTATTCTTGCAGTATGAGAAAAATTTTTAAATACTCAAATGAAAAAAAAAACGTGTGCAAGATGAGTGCATACAACGGAAATGACTAAGTTTCAGGTATGATGCTTATAAGCATTGATGTTCAAGGTTTTCTGTAACTGCATCTATCCCTCGCTGACAGTCAGAGGATGGAGGTCATAAACACAGCTCAAGAAGGAAGCCTTCCAGTCTGACATCTCACAGCTGTACACATCCTGCTGTGTTTAAGTATACTGACCTGAAGAATGGTTCTGGGCAGGGTCCCTAAATTTTCAGGAACATTCACAGAATATGGAGACAGCTCAAATACAGGGACAAAATCATTCATGTCAAGTAAAGTGATGGTGACGGTGCAGGAATCCGTTCTGGGGCTACTGCCCCGATCCGTGGCCTGAACGGTTAAAGTGTAAGCAGGGGTCGTCTCTCTATCCAAAGACTTAGCCACGGTGATGGCTCCTGTCACTGAGTCAATCCTGAACTCCTGATGTGTGTTTCCGCCCACGATGCCATAGCGAACCTGCCCATTGGTGCCTTCATCGCTGTCTGTTGCAGACACTTGGATTATATCTGTGCCAGTGAGAGTGTTCTCCTTAATCTGCACTCTGTACATGGCCTGAGCAAAAACAGGGTTGTTATCATTGATGTCAAGGACCATAACCACCACCTCAGTAGAGGACGACAGAGGTGGATGCCCTTTGTCTGTGGCCACCACTGTCAGGCTATAATTGGAAACCTCCTCTCTGTCCAGCTCTCCAGTGAGATGCACCTCACCGTCAATTGTCCCGATGCTGAACTTGTTTCCCAAAGGGTTCAGGAGAGTATACTCAATGTAGCTGTTGGGGCCACTGTCTGGGTCCGTTGCTTGAGCCTTGAAGACAACAGTGTCAATAGGTGTGTTTTCCGGAATGTACATCAACTTGGGGGAAAGAAATGTGGGTGGGTTGTCATTGACATCTAACAAGATGATGGAGACCTGGGCCGTGCTGGTGAACCTGGAAGCAGGAGGCTGTGGTGAGTCATGGACCTGAATGACCAGGTTGTAGAAGGACTGGCTTTCCCTGTCCAAAGTTTTTAGTACTTTCAGGACTCCGTGCTTGTCCACTCCGAACTGCCCGAGGCTGTCACCTGAAGCGATGCTGTACGACAGCTGAGAGTTGACACCTAGAAGTGAAAGAGAAAATGTTAAGCTTATTGATCAGGCGGTGGTGGTGATCTAAGCCGAAACAAAGCTTCTGCCGAGTCTTAGAGCATTTTGGGTACATTATCCACCAAGATTTTTTTCTGAGTGATTCCACTCGAATCATTCGAAGTGATTGTGAATGATTTACCTATAGCTAAATGCTCTGGTAAACACTGCACAGGTGTTTCTTTTCTTTCCAGCTTCTGATATGAAAGGCAGTTACAATCTGGTGGACAAATGATCTATACAGGGGGTGTTATTTACTGCAATGCTGAAATGTGAAATTGCCAGAGAGAAGAGGAGGAAAGGTTCCAGAAAGCAGATATTCTTTCTAAACATTTCTTTGTTTCTATCACATTGCTCTCTGGGGGCCAACACTACAAATGCCACTCGCTATATTATTAGCTAAACATTTATAACTTTGGAAATTTATTGGGGCCGACACCAGTTTTCAGAGACGGGTAATAAAATGTTCTGATGTAGGACATTAGTCATGGATGCTTAAAGTCTCCTTTTACATTTCTTGTCAGAACTAATAAAATACTTTTAATTCCTATTACGCATCTGGCCAAGCAATGTCCTTTGAGGAAATAGCGCCTCTCAAGCTTTATGTACAATCCAACCTTTGAATAAGTAGTCCTTAAAGGAACTGTTAGCAAAAAAAGTTATACATGAAAGTCTGCAGGCAAAAGGGCTCATGCTATTGATGGCCCATGTTTAAGTAACACCATTTTGACCCTAAGAATATAAGTCATTATTTGATTTTTTTTTAAAAAAAAAAACTATCTACTTAGTTTTTTTAACTTGCAGCAATGACTTTAGCAAAGATAGTGAGGAAAGTATATTTGCCATTATGTTTTACTATCATTGAAAGGTGGGTTCTAGAGCAATGAAAACAGACAGAGATCAGATTTTCTGCCTCATAATAGTATTATTTCAACTGCTCAAAATGTCAAGCATGTTCTCACATCTCATCTTAAGTAATTTTTCACTGTTTAGCTTTCTGATTCCTACCAACTGGAAGCAATGGCTGCTCTTTGCCAAGAGTCTCCTAGAAGAGTTTACTAAATTGTTCAGGTAAAAGTTTGTCCTCAGGGGTCTGCGAATACCTGAGTACACATTTGCTTTCACTTCTTCTGAATATCTAGTTCCCTTTCAGGCAAATTAGCCAAGCAATAGAAAGAATTTCTTTCTCCAATGTGGTCTGTCCCTTGACCCGGAGGGTCTCTCTCTCTCTCTCTTGCATCCTTTCCCCACGTGCTGATAACAAGGAAACACATTTAGAAAGCAAGGCTGAGCACTGAGACAGTGATCTAAAATTTCTTGTGTGACCTTTGATGCATGGATCTTTGGAGACAGAGATTATGCCTTGTGGTCATTCATGTGAGCCATTTACTGGAGAAAACTCATGGATGAGTGAAGCAGAAGTTATAACCTTAGGAGACTGAACATCATAAACATAAAATATAAACAACTAAAGTTCAGGGGCCACCCACCAATCCACCTGCAGGAGGGAAAGGGTCAATGATCCAGATTGAACAAGATCGGCTGCATGGTTCACCATGTCTTATGCCTGCCCAGGTTCGGAAAAAGTTCCACCTACTTTCATATAAGATTTTATATTTCATTGAATACGTCAGGGGTGCTCTCTACATAAAGTACATTTTTGTAAGTATGGTTTCTGAGTCTCCTGAGGCCAGAGCAAGTGTGGTATTCCTATTCTTGAGATCCACAGGCAGCCAGACACGAAAGGCAAAACAATAACAAAGAACAGCCATAAAAACCTTAGTTCTGTACAGACATACAGAATGATCCACAGCCAAGACCAATGGAAAGTAGAAACAATTAGTGGAGACCTGGGTAATCCCCACAAACCAGTGAACCAGGAGCCATCACAGCCTGCTGAAATGGCTCTGAGCAACCTTGGCTATCAGGATAAATGCTATCCTATGGAAGACAAAAAGTCAAGGTCATAAGGCTCATGGCCTTCCAGGAAGGGAAAGGGGCCAGGGAACCAAAATGTAAACTTTCAACTATCAGGATGAATAAAGGTATTTATATTTAATTTATAATCACAGATAAACCAGACAGTATCACTTAAAATAAGCCAGAGATAACTATGATCTTTGAAACAAAAAGGTAGCTGTTATTTCACAAAATGCTGTAAGACAAGAAATAGGTCTTATCTTAGAACTGGAATCAACAGACAATGGAAAAGAGTGAGTTGTATTTTAAAAGGGGGCGTTTCCCTCCAAAGAGTTTAACAATTATAGAATTCCTGGCTTGAAGTCTATACCTAGAAAATACGCATGGCCCCAGAAGGACTCGGAGCCACTCTTAACATTGACCCTGTCTGGAAAATTACAAAGATCTAAGCATAACCCTGCCTGTTTCTTGCACCAAATGTCAGAGCAGAGAGACAGGAAACACATTTTTTTTCAAAAATTTAGTAAAATGTTAAATTTTTTTATACAGTGGCCTTTTACAGTCCAGTGGATATAACTACACAGAATACAGGTTGTTCCAACCATTCAGATTCAACTTGCTCCAAGTCCTGCGGTTTCACAATTCTTCTTGAGAACTTGATTGTTGTAAGTGTTGCCCAGGTGCACAAAGGTGTGTGCATGTGTCCGTGTGGTGGGGTGGGGATGGGGTAGTGTGCTTAGATGTGAATGAGTGTGTGTGTGTGTGTGTGTGTGTGTGTGTGTGTGTGTGTGTGTGTATGTGTGTTTGGTTGTGATCATATAAAATTGGCATTTGATGTATGCTTTATTCCTAAGAAACTGCAGCACATTTATAAATACATGTAATAAAAGTAATGAAACACATTTTGAAACCATAAACTTGCCTGCCTTACGAATGCATGCATTCAGCCACAATCTACAAAATGCTGTCTTGGGTATGAGAAGGGCTAATATTTGCTTGCCTCTGATGTGGCAAACATGCGCAGTACTGACTGGGTTACCACTCATCTTCACGGAGCGTGTTCCACAAGGTTATCAGAGAACTGCACCATGAAGTTGGGCCCTCGTCCAATCTATACCATGCACCGAGGATAAATTGGCATAGTCATTCAGAAAAAGTGACAGTTGTGTCCCTATCTGAACAAACTTGTATGACCATGATGCCTCAAGTGGGCATGTTTTCCAGCATGGTAAGAGAGAACATATTGCCAGGAGATGCTAAGCTACAACTTTTGTTTGTGTATTGGCAATAATGTAAGATTGGCCTTATTGTCAGGATTATGTACCCTAAAGTGTTCAAGTTTAAACTCTGAGTGTGAGCATTAGACAACTCAAAGTGTTAAAGCCGCTCTCCTGGACCACTTGTCTGTGTAAGAGTATCACCCATCGGGACATTCTGAGCAGAGGCTAAGGTGAGTCTGTTAGTTTTCAGTGTCTCACTAGCATTGCTCATAGACATGCCGGAAGTGTTCGCTGTAATGGTGTTGGTGTTCTTGCATACAAGGTCGTTCTTATCGTTATCCTCCAAATCCAGAAGGAATGGGAACTGTGTCCTCTATTTTAAGTCAAGGGGCAGGAAATGACACTGATAAAGGTATTCAGGCTGAACAATGGCTTAACATAGTTTGAAACTTTTACAGTTTTAACCAGAACAATGAAAGAGGGAAACGCCCTTTAAAAAAAAAAAAAAAAGATCTGGTGCCTACAGTTACTGTGTGTCTGTGACTGCTTGTGCAGGAATCATTTCAACAAGTTTTTAAAATGTTAAGTGTGCTCATTTAATCATTTTCACATTGTTTTACATCTAATGTTCTGGGGGTAAAGGAAACCTACTCCAGAGGCTACACTGGGCTGCAACAGACCAGAACCCACATACGCACCAGGCAGAAAACTAGTGGGCATAGGAAGCTGACCCAGGACTGCAGCATTGGGTCCTGTTTTCCATCCCCAGAAGTAACATAAAAATGCTAAGCATGGTGGCACACACTTGCAATTCCCACAGTAGGGACCCAGAGACAGGTGGGATCTGGTAATGCGTGGCCAGACAGGCAAGCATGTCTGACGGGTTTCAGGCCAGTGAGAGACTGTTTCATAAAACAAGGTGGACAGTGCCGACAGAATAACAGCAGAGGCTAAGGTCTGCCCCCTGTGCATGCAAACATGTACAGCAACATACCCCACACACACATGCACACCTGCACACACGCATGTACACAAGCACATGTGCACGTTGAACATATCCACAAGAACAAATAACTCAAGAATATATGTACATCACATGATAAACACTCTATGTTCATGTTTTGGAATGGGTAGAATAAATTAAGGGGCTCAGGCAGCTCACAAATGTCTGTGGGTTCTCTGGGGGGCACTGGCACACATGTGTAACACACACACACACATTAAAATATAATAATTTTTTTTAAATCCTGAATTTCATTATATACTAGAAGCTAAACAAATCCCAGGCTTTCCAGTCCATGAATTCTTGCCAAAATATTATTAGACTTTTCATATAATAATATGTCATTTAGTTACTCACTTTAAAGTATTTTTAAGACTTTTTTACTCTTTTGGCAGCAAAAAAAAATTTACTCTTTCAAAGTTCAAGTACCATATGGGCTGGCAAGATGGATGAACAGAGTAACGGGCCTACAGTGAAGACTGGTGGCCTAAGTTGCAACCCCAGCGTGCACATCGTGGAAGGAGAGAGTCCATTTTTCTAAGTTGTGACCTCCTCAAATAACATGGCATGTGCATCCACACACCCAAGTACACACCAGGTAAATGAATAAATATAATAAAAATTAAAATTAAAAGTTTGAGTAATATATACTATATATACATAATAGATACATTTTTATCTAACATAAACAGTATAACTTTTTACCCTGACCACTAAATTACTGGTAAAACATTTAGGACAAAAACTAAAGATGAAATTTGTAAAAAGCATAAACTTATAGTGTGTATGTAAAATAATTATGTGATAAAAATATGACAAATTGCTTGATTTTTAAATCCTCTACAGGTAAATCAAAACAAGTATATATATGAATATGAATATATATTCATATATATTCATTTATAAGCAAATGAATGAATAAAATAGTTAATAATATAATACTATTATTGAACGCATGTAAAATCTACACTATTTTAATGGAGCTTTACAGTATGTCACAGAAACAACATACCGTCATCTGCATCAGTAACATTAAACACAAGGACAGTGGATCCGATAGGCAGATTTTCCATTAAGGATGTGCTGTGGGAGTTCATGCTGAAGACTGGAGGATTGTCGTTGACATCGAGGATGTTGAAGTAAGCTCGGATGGAGGTAGACTGTCCACCCCCGTCCTCAGCCCGGACCGTGAGTATGTAATACTGCTGCGTTTCATAATCCAGGGCTCGAGTCAAGTTGAAGACACCAGTAACTGGATTCAGGAAAAACACCCCATCCCCGTCGTCTTCCTCCACCACGTAAGTGATCTCTCCATTCACGCCAGAGTCATCATCCGTGGCTAAAATAGCTGCCACCAGAGAACCTGCCAGAATGACAAACCAAGTCGGAAATTAGTGGACCAAGTGGTGCTGCGTTATTCCTAAGTATCCATCATCACTGCTGAAGATGATTCCTTAAAAACGCATCTCAGGGCATGTCACCTACCGGGGGTTGTATCTTCTGGGATGTCGAAAGAGTACACAGGCCTGGAGAATTTGGGGGTGTGGTCATTCACGTCGCTAATGGTGATGTTTATCCTCATGTCCGAGGACTGAAGGCCGTCGTCAGCACGAACCAGCAACGAGTACTTGGACCGGTGCTCTCTGTCGAGCCTCTTGGTGGCTATCAGGTCTCCAGACTCGGGGTCAATCCGGAAGCTGTCGTCAGCTCCACTAATGAGAGCGTACGTGACCAGAGCATTGGCACCCTGAGGGAAAAGACCAGACCTGTGAGCGGCTGCAGTCAAGAGCTGGTTGTTTTCAGTGAGGGTGAATTTGACAAAGGGAGGATTTGGGGGCTTTAAGTGCAAGTAAGAGTATACAGCTTCAAAAGGTCAGAGAAAATAAACTCAGCTAATGAGAGAAGAATTTGTGTCCTGACCATTAAAAATCGGAGATGAAATAAAGACATAAAATTCATATGAGCTTAGACACTGGATGACGGTTTGTGGCTACCAGGTCTGCACGATCCACAGCAATCTACAAGATCAATACAGTCCCTCTCAAAGTACTCATGACCTGTTTATTGACATAGAAAACAACACAGAGGGCTGGAGAGGTGGCTCAGCAGATAAGAGCACTGACTGCTCTTGCCGAGGACCCAGGTTCCATTGTCGGCACCCATGTGGAGACGTGCAAATGCCTGTAACTCCAGTTCTAAGGGATCTGATGCTCTCTTCTGGCTTCCACAAGCTCCTGTGTGCACTTGGTACACAGAAACTCACACATGTTCACACACACACACACACACACACACACACACACACACACACACACACGTAAATCAAAATAAGTAACAAATAAGTAACAGGAAGAAAACGATTTTAAAATTCACATAGAAACACAAAAGACCTAGATGAGACGGAACGATGTTAAGAAGAGCTGGAGGCATAACTCCTCCTGATTTTAAACTATATTTCAAAGCTACAGTAACAAAACTGCATGCTTAGACATATTCACAACAGAGCAGAACAGAAAACTGAAAAATTAAACCATGGGGGTAGTCGAGTGATCTCTATAAAGCTGGAAAGAATAAGCAGTTCAGCAATGGTTATTCATTCACATGGCAAAGAAAGGAAGGAGCAGGCCTGGTGTCTCACACTGTGCTCAAAAGTCAACACGTAGTGTAGTGGCTGAACTCCTAAATATGGGGCCCGACATTGTCCCAAGTCTCTTAGTCGAGATGCAGGAGGAGTCTCTCTTCCTGATGATGTTGGCCTTGGTGATTAGATCACAGGTGACAAAACCACCAAGTGGTAAGGGGGATGACCCGAAACTGAAGGACTTCTGCAATGCAAAGGCACCGACAGTTGTGAGGGCAAACTATACACATGCTAGGAGGGTCATTTCCAAAGGACCCAGAGACCACAAAGTAGCAACTGATGTAATTACAACAACAACAAAAAATGACTGAGGACTCATGTAGCTGTCTCTCCAAAGAAGCTAGGAAAGGCAGCAGGTGTGTAAAAAGTTGTGCAGTGTCACATGTCACTAGCTGCCATGGACATTCAAACAAAACTGCACAGACGTGCCACCTCAGACCTAACAGGGCAGTTACACACAGAACACAAGAAGCAACAAACATCAAGAACTTGAAGCAATTCAGAGCCTCACCACCTGTCAGGACGAACAACAGCAAGGAACACACACAAACAAACACACACACACACACACATACACACACACACACACACACACACACACACACACACACACACACAAAAGTGAGCCTGAAAATAGATTCAGCAATTCCATTCCTGGTATTTATGCAAAGGAACTTACGTTCAGCGGCCTTCACTGGCTTTTTATATTGTATTCCCAAAGCCACTCTTAAAATGTAATAAAGAAAGTGGCTAAAAACCCTCCTGTAACTTAATAAGAGGAGGGCTGAGGTTGGCACATTTCTACTCCTGTATTCACCTGTTTCTAACATACACACTGTAATTTGAGGGTTGAACAAAAACATCCAAGAATCATTTTTCACTGCTGATCTGCCCACATTCTGGACCATTCTAGTTCACAAGGAAAGCCGCTACCTAGTACCACAGTGACCAGGGGATGACAACTATATTCTAGACTCTGCAAGTGATACGGATTAGGAAGCCTACAGAGTTCCAAGAGACAGGAACATTTTGAAACCAGCATACAAAGGATTCCATACGTAGAAATGCCCCATCTACAAAATGAGTCAGGATAATACACCATGTCTTCAAATGGTAGCCACTCTGAAAGGAAGTGAAGAGCCTGTCCCTACAGCGATTGGTTCCCCTACAGTACCAGCTGCGGCTATTTACTCATGAACAGCTGAAACGTCTGGTCAAGAGTCGTGGGTAAAGTGTGGGGGAGGGGCGTTGCAAAGTCTGTTCATTTAACATGTCAATCTTGTCAAGCGGGACACACCATGAAAGTGCTATCCCTGAGCTGCCTGAGGCAGAGTCCCCCAGGAGGACTCTGGGATAAATAGCAATAGCATGCAATTGGGTTTTCCAACCTGAAGTTCTTTTCAAAAACTGAACTTTTGAATGTTCTGGGCTGTCCTTAGCATGCAGGCTTGGTGACTGGAGAATGTGGCCTTCTAAAACTGATCCCGTTACTCAGTGCCTTACAGTTTCTCTAAAACATGAATATTTTCCAGTTATGGTAATTAAAGAAAAATTTATGGGTTATAACCAATAAGTTAATAGAATTTGCCAGCAACATCTACATCGTCAGCATTTTCGAGACATTTCTCCACAGTCAGTAACACAGCAACTTCCTGGGTCGCTGCAGAGTACAAGCCGCACCTTGCACTTCAACACTGTTCTGACAAAACAGATGAAGAAAAAGAAAAACACAGCAAAGGCCCCGGAGGCCGGGAAGCATTCCAGTGAGCTGTTTCCATTCCAGCTAAGAGGTGAGGAGCTGAGCAAGCAAAGCCCTTAGACCAAGAGGTTATCAAAAATACCAATAACCCATCGCAAACAGCTCAGAGGAAAAAGACAAATCTTGGAATCCTGTAGGGAGCTTGTGTGTCCATTCTGCTCGATAAGGATCAAAGAAATGCCAGTTCCACACAAGGAGAGCTGAACAACTCTGTACTGTGGGATCTTCCCCCTATTTGTACAGTCATCATCAAACCCCTACCCAGATCTAGCCAAGGGACAGGACATTCTCCACAGTTAAGTGGAGACTGGGCACACAAACTCTGGTGCCTCATATTTGGCCATGTCCCCTTGATGGGGAGGCCTGATGGCACTCAAAGGAAAGATAGCAGACTACCAAGAAGAGACTTGATACCCTAGCATCATATTCTGGGGGAGGAGGTCCCCATCAGTCACAGTCATAGGGAAGGGGAATGGGGTGAAAGCGGGAGGGAGGGAGGAATGGGAGGATGCATGGGATGGGATAGCAATTGAGATGTAATATGAATGATTTTATCTTTCAATTTAAAAAAAATAAAAGAAAAAGGTCTGCTGAAGGAGGAGAAAATACCAATGGGCTTCATCACAAAAAGAAAGAAAGAAAGAAAGAAAGAAAGAAAGAAAGAAAAATGAAGAACCGTCTTAAAGCACCTTCAGATTTCTGGTGGGTATATAGACTTAAACGTTGTGACACACCCTGTTTTACTGTAAACCCCCCCAACAAGCAGCTCTTGCAGCCTGCAGGCACCCCAGTCTTCTTTCCCCTCTCCCTTAACTTGCTCATGTGTCTCCCTCTCCGCCTGTCTATTCCCGCTTTCCCCCTTGCACCTCCACCCTGCCTGGCCCTGAGCAGGAGGCTTACACACTCTGCATCTTTACATTCTGTGTCTTTCTCTTTACATTCTGTGTCTTTCTTTGTAAAGTGGGACGTGTAGATGATCATGCCTGTCTGCTTAATTATGTATTAAATCTAGGTTCCAGCCCTCAACAAAAAATGAAGCAAACCCAAGTTTCATGATACCCAATTTGGATGTAAATATCTAGAGAGATAAGGCACGTTCCACCCTTCCTCAAATGTCATTGAGACTGCAAGCATCTCTTAAAGATGAACGTAAAGGCAGTTGGGCATGAGCCACATACAGGCTGCATTCAAAGGCACAGCAAACCAAGAGAAGCATACCACGCACACAGCACAGCATAGCACTCATGTCAACCGCATGTGTGCTTGAGAGGGAAATGTAAGTACAAACAAGTCAGTGTAATAGTTAACAATGCATCTAACAGTCCCAAGAGGACAGTTCTTAGACTTGTGTGCTGATTAAAACAATTAAATTCCCACTTACAATGCATTTGCAATCCACTATAATTTGGGTTGAGCAATCCCATATCAATCATAATATTCCACAGATTCAACATCCACAACAATAAAATATTTATTAAAATGAACCTCAGTGTTGCTTCATTTTTCTAAAATAATTAGAACAAAACATTTCAAACAAAGGAGTTTTATATCTCTCTTCCTGAGAAGCAACTACGGCCATTCAGTGCTGAGTAGCCTCCAGCAGCTGCAGGAGACTCAAGTGGGGTTCATGGAACTTCATAAATTGATACAGCTAAACATGTTATGTCTGTGATGAGCTTTAATAAGCTAATAAGCTTAATAAGATAAAGCATACCAGAAGTGACATATAAGTCAACAGTACAGGAGTTCAGTCTCACAATCACTAGTACTCACTGACCTGGGAACCAGTGTTGACATTTCGCTATACAAAATGAAATGGCAGGCACCAAGGGAAAATATTTTCTAGAGGAAAACTATAATCATCTAAAAGTTTATGTTCCAATCTCTTCCCTTTTACTAATTTTACAAAATTAACTGACTAGGCTAATTGGCTGTTAGGACTAGTCTTTATTTTTTTTTTTCATTTACCTTTCTAAATTTATATTTTTCAAACAGGGTCTCACTGTATAGCCCTGGTGCCTGTTATTCACTGGGTATACCTGACCAACCTCCAACTCACAGTGCTCCACCTGCCTCTGCCCCCAGATTACAGATGTGTGCCACCACGTGCAGCCTTGGCCTACTTACTAATTCAATGTTAAATAACTACATCTATAAACCATTTAATTATGGTTGTTTAAAAAAGCAGGTGTTCACACATAGCTGTAGTTGAGGGGCAAAGCCAGTTCTGCGTGGGGCATGAGTGAGGGTTGATGGGAAGCTCTCTTGGTTGCTTAGGAAGGCTTTCCCCTCAATATCAGAGTATTAATTAAGCCTTTTACTCAGGAAGGGAGAAAACAAGCAAGGAGCTTTTATGTGGGCAAGTGTCAATTACTAATATGACGCTCCATACAATTTGTAGCATAGCTATTGTGTGTCTACACTTACAATAAAATATAGAGGGTGATGATCTATATTGTGTCCAAATTTCACATTCATCAATAGGTATGAAATTTGCTAATTGAAAGAACTCATTAATTTTCTGCGTGCCAGCCTTAAATAAATAGTACACAAATTTTAATTTATATAGACATAAATAAATATATAATTATTAAAAACATAAGGATTTTAAGGTCACGTTAAATACTATTAGTGTGAAATTATCTGTTTTTTCCAATTACAAATAAAATAAAAATAGATACTTGGATGCTATGAAAGAAAAAAATAAATGATGAAAATGTAAAAACAAAGATACATTTTAGATGCCTTTATTTAAAAAAAAAAAAAAAAGTTACGTGGCCCAGAAATCTAAAATGCAAAGGACAGACAACTGAGATGTAAATTTTTGATCTGAAAATAGCTTCCTAACTGACATTATCTAGTCCCATTCTTTTATTTTATTTGTGTTGGGGGTAGGTATGGGCTTATGTGGGTACAAGTGTGTGTGAGTACATAGATGTTTGCCAGGGGTTACCCAACCCCTGGCTTTCTAAAAAAATTTTAGTTTAAAATTTAAAAATTTTAAATCATGTGTGTGTGTGTGTGTGTGTGTGTGTGTGTGTGTGTGTGTGTGTGTGTGCCTGCACATGAGTTCAATATCCATACAGGCCAAAGAGTATGTTGGATCCACTGAGGGTGCAGGCAGCTGTGAGCCCCCCAAGATGGCTTCTGGGAACTGGATCATCTACAAGAGCAGTCATTGCTTTTCATTACTGAACCATTTCTGCAGCCCCACCTTGTTTGTTTGTTTGTTTGTTTGTTTGTTTGTCTGAGACAAGGTTTCTCACTGATACCTGGGGCTCATCATATAGGCCAGATGGGCTGGACAGGCACCCCCAGAGATCCTCTCATCTCAGCCTCTCCAGTCTTGGGGTTACAAGCTAGGACCACTGCACCCAGCTTTTCTGTGAGGGTGAAAACCTTGAGCTTGAGTCTTCATGCTTGTGAACCATGCACTTTTCAGACTGAGCATACCCCATGCGTATATGCTCCCCAGGAAAGAACAGAGAACCTGTAACCCTAGCCACTGCACACGAGAGCCCCAGCACCACTGGGAATTGTCTACGTCACCACAGGCAGGGTCTGACAGCATGAGCTACCTCATCAGCATCCATGGCAGTCAGCTGCATGATCTTAGAGCCGTCTCCAATGTTCTCTTCTACGGTAAGGTCCAGAGTGTCTGTTGGAAACACCGGTGGGTTGTCGTTGATATCTTGAAGCGTTATTTCCACCTACAAAGAAAAAGAAAACAGAACGACACATGAGGGCTCAACACAACATGCAGACCAGGAGTCCATACAACTGTCCTTCCCAAAGGGAATCAAAACCACCCCAAACGAAATGTTCCTTGCAGGACAGGTATAAAATATTTATATAAACACATTAGGCCGAGCAAACAGACTCTGGCTTGTTGATATCAAATGACTTTAAATGGTCACAGTGGAATTCAGACTGGAAAATTTCCCCTGAGAGTTGTCACTGCAACCCATAGTCAAGGTCTCCCAAGACTAAGAACCATCCATCTTCCAACCATGATGACAGATAACACTGGTGAGGTGGCACAGCCAGTTTTTGCCTAAAGTGTTTGCACAGCAGAAACTAATATCTGTGGGAAGTAAAGCCGTTATTCACACATTGTTTTAAGAAACACTTGAAATTTCTCCATGTAACATCCACCCTCTTAATTTTGGAACACAAAACTACACACTTGTCCATCTTGACTCCCATTTAGAGTAATGAAAATGCACCAACCTCCCTTTCAGACACCATGGTCCACAGATTACAATCATTAACCACTTTCTTTGGAAGGTGTTAGCCAGAGTTAGCTTTCCTACCAAACCTATGACATCTAAACAGCAGCTTCAGCCTGTGTGTCTCTCCTCTGAGTTGAGAACACACAGCTGCAAGTGTACTGAAAGCTTCCTCAGAGAGGATCACAAATCAAGTTGAGGAAAACCCAGCCATCCAGTGAAAGTGTATTCCGTGAGAAGCCATTGTTCACAGTTTTACTGTGGAGACCCTATAAGATCCAGGGGTTAAGATGAGGAGTAAAAAGAGAGGGGGCCACCCAGAGTGCATAGATTCTCCTCAAAGGGAAGGGAACAATGGTGGATTCAATGTCACTGACCAGAAATGTTGGGAAAATACAAATTAGATAAATAAGTGGATGAACAATTGATAAAAGAAGAAAAATACGGAATTGGATACTGAATAATTGCTTCAAGTCTCTCTCCATCTTAGTGGAAGAGATTTGCTCGCCAGCAAATGGCTGGAGCTCATTCAGGCAAAGGTAGGAGAGGCCAGTAGAAGCCTGCAGTTTCTCTCCCCGCCTGTGAGAGATCTCTGTATCCTCCCTCTGAGCAGAGTTCCCAGACAGCTTTAACTGCACCCGGAAGAGGCAACCCAGTGCGGGAGCAGACTTCCAAATGCCCTGGGTTTACAAACAAGTTAGAGTCTGCTTCTCGCCTGACTGAACCTGAACACTTCCTTTTTCTTGGCTTCATTCCCTCAAAATCAGGTGTCTGTGTCAGAGATCTTTGAGAGACAGGCACACCTTCATGAAGATGCTCACATGGCTGAGATCTTCAGGCACTGGGCCTTACTCTGCATCCTGTCTGAGACAGGATCTTTCATTCACCACTGCATACTCCAGGTGCTAGCTCACCCAGAAGATACCCTGTCTACCTCCCATCTAGCTGCATGGAATCTGAGATTACAGACCTTTACATGACTTCTAGGGATTTGAACTTGGATCCTCATACTAGGACATCAGGTGCTCTGCCCACTGAGACATCTTCTCAACCCCCAGAGCAGCTACCTAGTGCACAGGTAGCTGCTAGCAGCAGATCTCACCTCTATATTGACTTTTGGTTTGTCCTTTAAGTGAGCATACAGAAAGTACTTTTTCATCATGTAGTCTCACTCAGGAATCTAATGAACTATTTTAACATTCTAGATAAACCACTAATAATTACTTTGTATCTAAAAAAAAAAAAATGACCAGACTTATACAGAAAGAGGTCTTTAAAATTATAGTCTTAATTATGCTCTCATAGGTCTTTGCTAAACTTTCAGTGGTTTATTTCTGTGTTTTATATCATATTTAAAAACAAGTCATTCTACATCTCCATCCAGACAAGGGATAGAAACAGTTGACATGAGGACCAAGCCAGTGAGCCAAGCACGGTCCTTTCTGTGCTGAGAAAAATAACCACCCCAAAGTGAGAAGGCAGCTCAAAGAATTCCTCAGGCTTGGGAAAGGAATTCTTCTCTTCTTTTAAGAGAAGAAAGCACATCAACAGTAGGTTTCCAATGCTTCAATTTGCATATACATCTATAAGCACATTTTACCCTTTCCCTTAAAGCAGCAGAGCCCTGCCGCATTTTCTTCTGTGATGTTTGTGGCTAACACAGGCCAAGCATTCATAGACTCCACAGGCTGGATGATAAATGTTGGTGTGAGTGTGTATATCACAGGCAAAGCAGTCCAGATTCCAGAAGAGGATAATTTGTGCATGTGTGAAAATGTATTTATCACTTGGGTACATTTTTCATACATCATTCACTATCTGTTGGTTACACACAGGTTCTGTATGGCTTCTGGTTATACAGTAACATGCTGCTCTGTATGGCTTGTGGCTGATACGAGCTGTAGCTCTGGGTTGTTACTAAGCCTGGGACCTTCACGACGTCACATCTGGATCCTCTGAAGGCTGCACATGCCCACACACACAAACACTGCACACACACACACACACACACACACACACACACACACACGCACATACACAGTATAAAACAATGTGTGTGGTGTGTGTGCTAGCTAGTTTATCATAACTATTAAAATATAAAAGGTGTGAGGGTGAAAGAAAAACTTGAATTCTGTTTCAAAGTCTTTGCCTCCCACTGACCTTTGCAAAGCGAGTCTCAATGTGTGGGAAAAAAAATGTTTTGTGCAGCTTGTAAGGCTGTAGGATGCATAGCACACTGAAAGTTCAGAGATCCATTTGTTTGCAAGATGTATTAACATTTAAGAAATCTGAAGGAGCATCCTGTCCACTTCCTTTATTTTACAGACAGTGTGAGCCAAGGCATTGAAACGTCAAGTGTTTTATCTAAGAAAAACAATGCTAGGCTGCAGGGCCAGCATCCATTGAATTTTCTTGAGCCAAATGCAGAGTCTGGAATGCTGAGCAGGCTCAATGATGTGCCCAAGGCCACCAGCCTCTGCCCTTGGTGTTAAAGCAGAAACCTGCCACACGAAGAATGTCCTAATTCAAAAGTACATGAAAATTATGTTTGAAGAAGTTAACATTTGAAGAGATATATGAAATGCTAGGGGTTTTTTTTGTTTGTTTGTTTGTTTGTTTTTTGTTTTAGTGAAACGCAGGAAGTTTATTTTATGACCTTGTAAAGACAGGTGTAAGCTTAGAGTCGCAGGTGCACATTATAAAACCTGAACATGTAACCTGCTTCCCCCAAATTCTTTCTCTTTTAATAATGGGGAGAGTAGAATCTTACATATTACTTAGTTAATATCTTTCCCTCTGTTAACTCAAGTTTGCCTTTTTCTCAACCAAAAAGAAAAAAAAATGAGTGGGTTTACGTTTACATTTCACACTGTTTACTTGAACCTTATCAGATGTGCAATCTTGAAGACAAGCCTGGATGTTAGGAATCTTCTACTCTCAACTTCTAGTAGTGGTAGTTTAGCAGCCTTTGGGCAGAGGGAAAAAGCTAAACTGCTGGTCATTAGAAATGCTTTTTTTTTTTTAAGAAAGAAAGATAAACAAAGATAGAGAAGAAAAGAAAGAAGAGAAATGGAGGAAGGAAGAACAAGAGATGAGACAAGAAGGGAAGGGAAAGGGAGAGGAGAGGGGAGGAGGGGAGGGGAGGAGAGAAAGGATTTTATTCACAGTTTTCCGATTTTTAGAATATTTTATCTGTGGCTTGTTGGAAAATGTTGAGATAGGTTTGTCTTTGTGTTACATCAAGTTCATTTACTCATTCAGTAGGAAGTTTAGAGTGTATATTACACATGAAATCTGCAGTGTAGACACAGGTATAATTGATTGCTTATAAAAATCATAAACATATGTCTTCTTCCTAAATGATGGGCTTCTTCTAATCACTTCAGAAATTACTAACAGGAAAATAGTTAGAGAGATAGCAAGTACAAAAACTGTAAAATAGCAAGCCACACCATGTCAGGGCAAAAAGCACTTGGCTGAGTGGCAAGCATAGAATATAACATTCTGGCCATTTTATCTTTGTGGAACTGACACTTTAGTTAAATTCTACATGCATTATAGGACATCTGGATTGTATAAATTATGAAAATCATTTACATCAAAACTAAAAGTTCAAGTCCACATGCATTCTCTCTCTGGATATTGAGGGATTCCATCAAGATTATGAACAAGTACAATTTGAAGGTTTTTTTTAAGTGTGTGTGTGTGTGTGTGTGTGTGTGTGTGTGTGTGTGTGTGTGTACGCCATCTCCCCTGCCCTAAAGGTGCAGCTTTTAATGAATCTTTGTTTCTAACATCTCTTTCAGTGACAGAAGGCTATAGATCAGAGGTCTCTACATAGATTCATACTTGCTGAAGTTGGCAAAGACTGAGCAATGCACCTTGGGATCAGGCTTTCCTGGTAGTCGGCTGCTTCTAGACTTGGGGATACGTGTAAGATTTTATCGATGTGTTTGAGGTAAGAATCTCAAGTCTAAACACCTCACTGACTTTTGTTTCATAGGTACCTTCTGCCCACAGCTGAAGGTAATTTTATGAAGTATTTTCAGTTTGTCTGTGTCTTGACTGCTTCCCAGGGGCAAGTGTGGAATTTTCCATTTGTGGCAATACATCCATGCTCAAAACACTGTGCGTATGTTGAAGAATTATAGATTGTCACAGACAATTTCAGAGACACTCAGCCTGTCTCTGAGACTCTCCAGTTCCCAAAACCATTAGCAACAACACTCAAAACAGTGACTTCTATGTTCTGAGATTTGGAGAAGACAAACCTGTCTTGATCATATTTATAAACCATCCACGCCTAACAGAATCTTTTTTTTTTAAGGATATGTCATTAAAGCAAACCTGATTTTTGTTTGTTTGTTTGTTTGCAACAGTGGCCAGTTACTGGAGCATGAGGACCACACTGATGAAAGCATTCCTCCCTACAGCAACAGTTAGACCCACGCCATCCTCTTGCATTCCTAGCTCTTTTGCATCTTCTTGGTGGCATTAACTATACTGTGATAATATCAATATATCATGCTCATAATGATGACTCAAACTTAGCAGAGCATCAGGACAAGCATCACTATGGCTAGTGCAGAAGGGCTTTCATTTGAGAAGCGAAGTAAAATGAGATGGAATCCTCAGTGGGACCCAGTACCATGGCAGAGGCTGCCAGGCTGAGCAACACAGGGCCACCCCAGTATGCATGGCTGACAAGTGGCCATCGTGTTATTGCTGCAGTGACATTTTGCTAAATGGTACCTAGGTCATAGGCATGTATACTGGGTACTCACCCCCTGAAAATCACCAAGGAAAATATTGTAGTCTTACTCTGAAAATAATTTTTATTTCATCGGAGTGAAGTAGATGCTGCAAAACTGCCACCTCCTCTTCTACACAGAGATCTTAATCCCCTCTTCTGTATGGAGGTCCCACCACACTCCTACATAGAGATCCCACCCCTCTTCCTTATGGAGGTCCAGCTGAAACCCACCCCCAGGACCTATTCAGTCCCCGTGTCTGATCCGTCGCTTCCTTTAGCCCTGAAGAGGAAGGCACCACCTTTCCTGCTTGACCTGAGGTGTCATGTGGATTTTACATTTCCCAAAATGCCTGCACTCAGCTGTTCAGAAAGCCCAGGCTTGCCGGGACATGGAAGCTGACCGTCTACCCAGGAAAGCAGAGAGCAGAGCTTATTACAGAGACAGTGGGGTGACTCACTAGATTCATCGCTCTGGGTAGATGATCAAATTTAGATTTAAATGTGCTAGCATCTACTCTGGCTAGAGCCAGATACTACGTGACTTATTTCACTCAATAGGATTGGCTCACTGATTATGCGATGCAAGCTCCTGGGAGCAAATATTTATTTATTAAATTTACATGAAAGTCTACATTTGCTGTAAGAACCCTCCACCCAAGTGCTAGCTGATTATTGGCCAGAACTCTGGCATTCTGCTTTAGTTTTGTTTTGGTGTTATGATTGTAGATGAACTATATCTTCATCAGTAGAACACATGGCCGACTCCAGTTAAAAATCTCAAATAGAGTCTGGTCATGAGTATAATGAAAGCCCAACCCCTGTTTACACTGTACTGTGTGGCTTTTGGGCACTATGCACTTTCATTTCTTAAAAGGAAAAATGACGCTGCAGGCGAGGATGGTGCCAGGATCCGCCCAGCTGCTTTCATTTTGTCCCACACTCTTTTCCCTATTTGGGGTGACCACTGGGGAGCTCTGTTGCCATGAGTCTGGGTGAAGCTTTCCCTGTGTTCTGAGCGGTTCCTCGTGCTGCAGAGCCAACATCCATTACAGTTCGCGAGTGACTCACATTTTAGTTATGAGGAGGTCTTAACAAGGAACAGCTTACATTTAAATGCCCAAATGTCAGGACCGCGGCGTTTGGACTATGGAGACTCACGGGCCGTGCTCAGCCTATGAGCAATACGCTCAGGCATTTTGTTTATTTATCACATAGATCCGACCCAATTCCACAGTCTGTGGTGACAAGAGTGTATGTCTCTTCTGCATGACTGACTGGGACCGAGAACCTGGAATCCTGGTGGGAGAAATCAGACTTTGGAGGACAGACTTCATATCCCGCTCCGTGAGAGCCTGGTGAGGGCTGTGTGTGAGCTATTAGGAAAGCCAGGGGAACTGAAAAGTATGTCCTGCCTTGGTGGACCCCACACTCTTGAGAACCCAAATCTGCTGCAGATACTGAAACTACCGAAGTCTCAGGGGCGACCTAAGAGTAAACCTGTATATTTAGGCTTATTAATGACTCACTTCATTTGCTTTTACCCTCAAGTGTATGTCTACATGTATGTCTGTGAGCCTTGTGCATGTCTGGTGCCCAAGCGGGCCAGGAAAGGGTGTTGGATCCCCTGGAACAGGATTTACAAAAGCTATAAGCTGTCACGTGGTTGCTGGGAACCGAATCCAGTCCTCTGTGCAAGCAGCCGGTCAGCGCTCATACCTGCTGAGCCAGCGCTCCATCTCTCAGATATTTCTTTGCCCACTTTAGACCTAAAAGAAAGCCCAGTGTCCACAACAATAATTCCCACATCTGAAAGGCCTAGGCAAGTGGCTGCCCAGAAAGCTGATCTTAGCTTAGTCTTGAGAGCAAGATCTATCTTAAACCAGCCATCTAAAGGAAAATCCTGAGGGACTGAGGAGATGGCCCCACTGCTGAAGGTCTTTTCATAAGCATGAAGCCCTGACTTCAACCTCCAGGACCTATGTGAAAAACCTGGGCAAGGTGGTAGGTACTTTTAACTTCAGCTATGGCAAGACAGAGACAGCTGGCTCCCTGGCACTTCCTGACTAGCCAATCTCCACTTTATGAAACGTCCCAGGCAGAGACCCTGTCTCAAGTAAAATTTTTTATTATAAAAAAAATGAGTTCTGAGGCATAACACCCAAGATTGCCATCTGGCACGCATGGGCAGGTGCACGCGTGCGCGCATGCACACACATACACACACACACCTCTATACACACAAAAACACATCTGCACACACACACAACTGCACATATACTTTCACATAGCACACACATATTACATATACCTGCACACGCACACCTGCACATACTTGCACATTGCACACACACGTATGCATATACAAATGAAAATGGCATAATACTTCTACTAGAAAATAAATATTAGCTGTGATTGCATGTATGCATTTTATGGGAAACACTTTAGTAAAAGAAGTATAATTCAAAAGGGATAAAACTTAATAAAAATATTAATTTAGGGTTTAGTTACTTCAGGGAATACTAAGCTACTAAGCATGTCAGTCTTTGAAACTTTGTCCAGGTTAAATGCAATTACATGTATACACAGGCACCTGTGCATAACTCCATACAAAGATGGATTGCTCTGGTTTCATTATTGCTGACTATTAGGCGAGAAGGAAGCATGTGCATTTTCGAGCCTTTAGTTTCACTTCTAAAAGCAAATTGAAAAATCACATAAAGAGCTTCAAGGCACAGCTTGTTACTCATATACACAACACGGATGTGACCATGCCCAATTAAATTTCTCAAACCAAAGCCATTATGCTAATCTCTCGCCACTAAAACTCTCCCAGCAGTCAGCAGCATATGTTCTTGGAATTTTGATGCATTTCTCATAGGCAAGGAATACTTGTGTGTAACAGGCAGGTTTGGAGGGGAGCCAGCACTGATGAGGGTGGCCAGGGGTGCAGGCACAAAGCAGTTAAGCCCGTTCTGGAGGCAGCGTGCTTTCCGGAGCTCGCTAAGTGTGTGGTGGTGACATAACAAGAAGCTGGAGCCATGGCGCATTCAATATTGTTCAAGTCAGAACCAAATAAGGAATTCTTCTAAAGCTGCCATACATAACCATGTCAACTTTGCCTGAAATCAAAACTGCCTAATTCTACATTTGCCCAGATTCTTACAGATGCCCTCAAGCGTCCGCAGAGTAAAAGATGGAATTAAAAGATGTGTGGTTTTCAAGTGGAGGTTCAGGAAATTTTTTTTTTTGTGTGTTTCTTTAAAACAAACACCCTGCAAAGGCATCCCGGAATGTTCTTTCTGGTAGATGTTGATCTGAGTAAGAGAGACACATATTAGAGGGGAACTTTATAAAAAGCAACAAGTGAAAATGTGGCGATTAGTGAACACAATTTTTCCTTGTTTAGCGGGCGCTAGATGCCATGAGACAGAGACAGTGTCTGCTCAGACTTCAAAGGGGCTGGAAGGCAGCTCGCCCTGTGAAGGACTTGCTCCGAGAGCATGAGAACTGAAGGTCCGGCCCCAGAGCCTTTGCAAAAGAAAGCCTGGCATCCTGGTGCTTGCCTGTGATGCTACAGTTTGTGAAGCAGAAGCAGAAGATCCCCTGTGGTTTGCTGGCCAGCGAGGCTAGCCTATGTGGTGAGTCCAGCCAGAGAGAGACTGTCAAAAAAAAAAAAAAAAAAAAAAAAAAGGAAAAGGCGGATGATACCCAAGGAACAACACTCTAGACTGGCCTCTCGCCTCTACACACACACACACACGCACGCACGCACGCACACACACACACACACACACAACTGAAAATCAGAAATCTCAGACTTATATTAAAGGCAGAAGTTTTGGTGATAGGCTGATTGGTTGGTTGGTTGGTGAGTTGGACCCAGTTCTTTATCCCTCTCCATAGATAACTGTGTGTCCCTCCCTCTAACATCAGTAGTTCACCCAATGCCTCGTGACTAGCTCATCTATCACACTCGCTTTGAATGGTAGGGTAGTCACAAATGGAGAAACTTGAAATGTCCTAGAACCACACGGCTTTGTTAGCTTACCAGGAAATGGACGGTGCATTTTCAGTGGAGATTGTCAGAGATGAGAAATCTGTATCCCCAATCAGAGCTTCTTGCCTGAATCTCAGCCTATAGCATCCCTACCTACAACTGCTCAGCTGACTGCAGCTGCTCCTGTCAGCCTGTGAGGTACAGGGGCTCCTCACTAAGAAACAACACTAAGGCAAAAGAGAGTAGGTGGTCAGGGAACAGAAGGAAGGCAGTTCCTGAGTTACCTCCAGAAATTTTGATGTGCTAAGGAATGGTTGAGAAGACACAATAAAGAGAAAAAAGCCAGTGGCTTCCGGCCTGAGGTATGCCAGGTACTGCAGACATGCTTTACTGCTCTAAGCTTATTCATAAACTGCGCTGTGGCATGTAACTTGCCACCTCATTCCCCACAATCCTATCTGTCCTGGGGATTCCATGTGGCAGCAGTGGATGGAAAGGCAGCCAGTGCAAACTCTAGGGTAACAGAGTGAACATCATTGGCATTTACCATAATAGCAACTAACACATCAATTTCTACAGGAAGGATGGGGACTCAAAAGTGTTAAAACACACACTGGAAATGACAGCCTCGTCAACAAATGATGGCAGGAAAACTGGACATCCAAGACTAGAGAAATGAAACTAGATTTCCCCATCTCCCACGCTAGACAAAAACTAACTCCAAATGAATAAAAACCCTGATGTAAGATCTAAAACTTCGAGTGTAAATCAGGTAAAGGATCCCATTCATCAAAGCCTCAAAGAAAAAGGATAGACTATAGTGCAATAAACCTAACCAAGGGAGTGAATAACAAAATCTATAACACATTGAACCAATGAATTGAAGCCTGAAAGGTCACTCATACTCATGGATTAGAAAAATCAAAATCCTGAGAGTTTCCATCTCACCAAACACAATCTGCAGATTCCATGCAACAGTCCTGATCAAATTTCCAGTGACATTCTTTACAGAAATAGAAAAAAAATCCTTAAAGTCATATGGAAACAGAGAAGACCTCAAGTAAGGAAATCAGTCATAGGCAAAGGGACACTGCTGGTGGTGTCAGCACAGCTGATCACAAGTTACATTGCAGAGCCACCATAGTAAACACAGCATGGTCCAAGCACAAAAATACACCCACTAATAATGGAATCAAATAGAGAACCAGGATACAAGGCCACCCAGCTACACTCACCCGAGTTTTTAGACATCCAGCAAAAATACACAATGGAAGAAGATAGCATCTTCAATAAATGCTTGGAATCCTGAATGAATTCACAGAATAAAACTACATCCTTATCTCTTATTGTGCTTAAAAATCAACTCCAAATGGATCCGAGTAAGACTTGAGAAGCTGAAATTGCTGGAGGAGAAAGTGGGAGACGTGGTTGAAAGTACAGGCACAGACTAGGATGCTCTGAATTAGGTTCCAACAACTCAGGAGAGACAAGCAACAATCCACAAGTGGGTCACACAAAAGGAAGCAGTCTTTGTAGAGCAAATGAAACTGCCGACCAAGCTTAGGAAAAAAACCTACAAGGTAGGGAAACAAACAACACAATTTTGAAAACTGGGCCATGGGACTGACCAGATAGTTCTCAAAGGAAGAAATTTGAGTGTCTAATAGACATTTTAAAATACCATCAAGGCCATTACCCAGGGAAATGCAAGTTCAAACTTCCCGAGAGTCCATCTAACCCCAGTCAGAGTGGATAGCGTCAAGTAAACAAATGGCAGTAAATGCTGTGCAGAATGTGCGGAAAGGAGATGATGGTAGGAATTTGGCTGATGCAGCCACTATGGAAGTCAGTGTAGAGGTTCCCCGCAAAGCTAGAAATAGATCCTCCATATGAGTCAGCTCTTCCACTCTTGGGCATGTACCCAAAGGGGTACCTGTCCCTCTTGTACATTTCTGTTCACTGTGGCTCTACTAACAATAGTCCAGAAATGCAAATAGCCTAGATGCCCATCAGTGGATGAGTGGATCACAAAAATGTGCTGCACCGTGGAATTTTATTCAGCTGCAAGGAGGTGTGCCTTCCACAAACGCACACTTCCCTAGACTAGATGCTCTTATAACGTCGCAGAGAGAAAAACGAGAGTCCATCAGATTGCCCTGGGTGTTAGACAGCTCCACGTGGCTTGAATCCAGAAGGCAGCTCAGATGCTTATCACAAGTATGTAAAATTGGTTCATCTTACTCTACACCACCCTCCCTTCATGGTACACTCTCTCACATAGCCCGCTGGGCTGTGCAACACTGCAGACCCAGATAGCTCTTGGATTCCAGGACTGTAAGAGGAAGAATAAACTTGTATGTTACTCAGTGCTGGACAGTATTTTTTTTTATTTTGTTTTTGACTGATTAACTGAAAATACCATTATTGTAATGATCTCCCAAATAAAAATACCGAACAACAGGTTAAGGTCACTACTCAGTCATGTGTCCTGCACCAAACTCT